>NC_044393.1:102378047-102681976 GCF_006542625.1 Nomascus leucogenys | reverse complement strand
TACCAGATTCTGCCTGGCCGCATCTCAGTTACAAGGCTTAGGAGAAAGCACTTGGGATAAGCCTGGGAACACACTCAACTAATGTTCATCCCAAGATGAGATGTTCAGTTAATGGCATCAGTGGGTGAGACTTTAAAAATCTGAGAGCTTTTATCCTGTATTTCCAGAGGTCAAAGCTTCTAGAGTTTTTGCTCCTCCTCAGAAGAAGCTCTCTCCATTAGAGGCACAAAAATCCACTTATTGACTTTGAAAAGACACAGGGCTGTCAGCATGCCTGACCTGTGAGCCTATAGGCTAGTCCATTCCACCACCTTTACTTCTGTGATACTAATAAGAAACTCCTCTGTATATTGACTTGACCATATCTGATGGCCATTATCTACCTAGGATGCTTATTTACTTCCCTGCCCTCTTAAATAGAAGATGCTAAATATCATTGCACATGTTTTTCAAAGACTCCCAGTTCTCATTTCAACAGTTTCCTGTTGTGCTGCTATGTGGGGTGATCCTGGTGCTAACTGAGGTGCATATGTCTGTGTGTATTCCACATTCAGTGGCTCTAGATCTGTGTGTTTTTGTATTTCAATGTCTGGTGGGTATGTCTGTTTCTTGTTTCAATTTCTGGCTGTTACACTTTTTGGACTGTTATTGTTCTTGACCTTGACAGAACCATTTGCCTCTTTTAATTTTCTGTTTTAAACTCTGTGGCAGGTTAGAAAAACAGAAAGAAATTTTGCTAGGATTACACAAACAAATTGGAATAAATAATCTCTAAATAAAATCTTCAAAGCTTCTAGGACCCTAGTACATTGCATGAGTTTTATTACGTCACTTTTGGTTTCTTCCTTTTGGGTCTGGATGTTAACAAATTACTGAAATTGTCAGAAAAGTCATGTATTCCTTTGTGCATTGATTGATCTCTTGAATATCATATAGGGTTACTGTGTGTAGCAGTCTTTTGAAAATTACAGAATGCTGTGACTCAAGGTGGCCTTAATTGTGAGACATGACTGTATATGGAGCTATCCCGGGTGCTGAACATAGCACATTAAACCAAACCAAGTTTTTTCTTCTCTCTAGGAGCTTTCTAGGTGTGGCTGAAGCAGCCTCAGGAAAAGGCACATGGCTTCAAACATGATGCACTTCCATATACACGACAATAAATGAGAATTTTAAAAATTACTAGACATTGATCTAATAAAGTTACACTCTGATCTTGCAATTAAGAAGTCTAAAACTTCCTGAGACATTCTTAAGTACATGGTCAGAAAAAAATAATCATGTTGAAATTTACATTTTATCTGATTAAACTTCACTATTCAAGAATGATTCTAGCCACGCAACTTAAGGTATCTATGTGTCTCATAAGAAAAAACATGTAAGACTGCCATTTAAACAAACTTTGGAAATAAAAGATGAAAAGGCCATGTATTCACTTTCTGAAAATCTTTCTTTTTATACATGTATTTTATTTTAAAAACTGTAATTTTATTTGTTTTTTTAAAGATATTTTTAAAACACTTAAGACTTCTATATAGGGAAAGTATGTGGTGGAGGTATTATGATATATGCTATTAAAAGTGCTCCATTCAAGCCAGGACATGACTCTGTCCTTAATTAGCTCTGTCTCCTTAAGAAACTCACTGCTGGCCTCTCTGTACCTAGATGGCTCATTTGCACATTCAACTGATATCTAATTCATTGGTTTATCGTTTGATTCATTCCCAAAATCACCTGAGATAATGACAGGCACAGGTGACTGCCACATTCCACAAACCACGCTGAGCCCTGAAGAAGAGAAAGGCTCTTTATACAGGCTTTTTTATACAAGCTCACAGAGCAGTGGAGCCAAAGCAGAATGAATGACCAGAACACAGCAGGGACGGTGCTGAGAGAAACAGGGCTCCTCCTGCTAATATGGAAGCAGACTATTAAATAAGAAAGTGGGAGGGATTCCAGGAGGACTTGCTGAAGGAAAGAGGCTGCTAGCCAAGATAAAGGAGAGAGAAAAACATTCAAGCTAGGAAGGCTCGTAAGGGCAGAAAGATGTTGGTGAATGCAGTATTTTCAGGAGATTGTGTGTGTTGGCAATGGCGTGGCAGACAATGTGAACAGGAAATGCTACAGGGGAAGGGAGATTCTCTCATTGTACTTGATATTCTGAAATTCCATTAGAAAAATGTCCACTCATGGATTTTCTTTAAAAATTCTGCTTAACAGTCAGTAATACTTTCAGCTTAAAGGCTACTTTTCTTCACATCAGGAATACTACCAATAATTATCTCATACAATATGGCTCCTCCAGCATTTGATCCCCTCCTTCCAGAATCCCATCTGGGCTGTGCCGGAGCTTCTAGGTCAATCCCCATACCTCGGGCTTTTTCTTAAGTTTTTCCATCTTTTTATGGCTTTGGGAGTATTTGGATGATTTATTCAGTTCAATCTCCAATTTGTCAATATTTTAATACACCTAGACTGTTCTATTACCCAACTAAGGATTTAAATTTAAAATAATTGCATTTTAATATCTAATATATCTAAATAACTTTTTCAAGATCATCTACTCATATTTTATAGTTTCATGCTTCTTTAGCATAGTCATAGTTCTTTTAAAAATCAAAATGTCATTTTCTGTTTTCCCTGCTGATTTAAATTTCTTTGGATTTTAGTTTTCATGTGTGTTGGGTTGGCTTCTGCTTTATAGGGGGATGTTTTCTGCAGACGCCTTGTGGTTCTTGGTTGTAAGTTTCCATCTTACAAGTGTTCTGGGTCTTGAGAGGCCCCTGGTTGTGTGGTCCTCAGGCAGTTTTGAGATTCTGTCTAGGAAACAGCTCTAAACTAAGTCTTGGGTGGTCATTTAGGCTGGAGCCTTTTCCCCCAAGTGGATGATCTGAGGCCTTCTGACCATGAACCCAGTTTTCAGGCATGGGCTCCATGTACCCCTGGTCTCTCATGAAAACCAACCTTCCAAGCCCTCCTGTTGTGCCTGACTTCATTCTCTATGGCTTGAGGATGACAGAAATTTGGCCTTCCCTTCTGCTGTAGGTTTTTACCTGTTCCTTCTTGTGAGGATGCCTTCCCTTTCAGTCCAGGTATGTGAAGAATTCCTGTTCTTGTTTTTGAGAAAGAAGCAGCTATGCTTTTGTTTGTTTGTTTTTTGAGATGGAGTCTTGCTCCGTCACCCAGGCTGGAGTGCAGTGGTGCAATCTTGGCTCACTGCAACCTCCGCCTCCCACATTCAAATGATTCTCCTGCCTCAGCCTCCCGAGTAGCTTGGATTACAGGCACCTGCCAACAAGCCTAGCTAATTTTTGTATTTTTAGTAGAGACAGGGTTTCTCTATATTGGCCAGGCTGGTCTCGAACTCCTGACCTCAGGTGATCCGCCCACCTCGGCCTCCCAAAGTGCTGGGATTACAAGTGTGAGCTACCATGCCCGGCTGCAGCTATGTTTTTCGTTATTTATTTTGCTGTCACTTCCACATGCTTTTGCCATCAAAATAAGGAACATTTCTGTGCTCAATCTTCCTTCTTAAACTAGAAGGCAACATAAAGTTGGCGATGCAAGAAGGGGCAGTGGCTTTCACTGTTTGGGTTTCGTCCCAAAGGCAATTCGGGGATCAGTGAAAAATAAAGTTCCTTCCAGCCCTTTAGCTTGATATATTATAGAAAACTCCATGGCACTTCAAATTGACTTGGCCTGGTTAGCTCACCAGCGTGTAAAGGCATGCTGAAATCTGCAGTGATGTAGTTATTCTTTACCAAGGCCAATGTGTAATGCAGATTTCTCAGCCTCCTTTCCCTTCCTCAGATATTTGTTAAATAGTAAAATTCCTGGAGAACCCTTTGGAACTCCTTCTCTAAATATTTTAAATACCAGAAAACTAGAAATAAATCCCATCACCCGAGCATAGCTGCTGCAGTGGCATGCAATCCCTGCAGGTAGAGGTGAGCTACTGACAAACTCAGCTCGGTAACAAAGAAAATCTACCTGGAAGAGTCCAAGACTTTCTGTAAGATTCTGCTTTTGTGAGCAATTTGGAATAACTGACAACTCTAAAGTGCTTTATAGTCTTCCGAGTGCAATGACATTTATGATCTCTCCTGACCGCCACCATAACAAGGAGGAAGGAAAGTTACATTGAGCTACTCAGCTACTGAGAGGTTAAATGACTCCTCCAAAGATGTATGAGGAATCGGTTGGCAGATGTCAAGCACTAGGTGTTTTCAAAACTCAAAGGAGACAAGGGCTATGGTGGGCCGGCTTCACAGGGGAGACAGACCCCCAAGCTGAGGCTCAGAGTAAAGCACTCTTTGTATTTAGAACAATTTGTATGTTATTCCTACAAAATGGATACTATTTGTTTGCCTCCTTACCAACACTTCACAAAAACAGGTGGAAATCAAAGAAGCTGTCCATTTTCCAACGTCTGTACCATTAATTCACAAATTCCAATGAGATCACTTTTGCTTAAAAATAAACCACTGCAGCCTGTTCCATCAGCGATGGATCTAACACAGATGCTGCTCAGTAACAAGGAAAAAGCTCAATGAGAACGCAGGAAACACATCATTTAGTTCTGCCAGCATATTTATTGATTGAGTGCCCTGAGTCAGGCACTGTGGATGCTGGAACAAGACTTCCAATTATATTTCTTTCTTTTTTCTTAAAGTAAAAGAGGTAGAATCCATGCTGTCTGTTGCAGGTGCTACTCCCATTTCCTTCGTAGATTCTTATCATAATGAAAGAATAAATTTATATCATGCTGTACCATCAAGAGATTAGAAACAATGAAATTTAAAACCAGGTAACACGTCTGTAAATCACCATATGAACCTTGGGGATTTCGACCTAATCCTGAATTAAACTGTCCCACTGGCAGATTGTTCACCATATGAATCCATAGGTCAGAGCTGAGATGGTAACGTCTCATCCATACACAAAAACCTTAGAGACGGAAGGAAGCCGCGGCAGCAGCTGTGAGTCAGGGGAACACTCTCTCTCTTTACAAAAGTGAGATTTACTCAAAATACATAAAAATATATTTCTCTGAAGAAACCTCTCTAGAATCATCCAACCCCAAATGTAAGAAACAAAATAACTATTGTTGGGATAAGAATTGCATTAAATAATCTTACCTGAGTGATGCTAGAGGAGCTACAAGAAAATGTACAGTCAATACCTCTTTACAACGTGTGTGTGTGTGTGTTTTACTTTCTCAAAGTTGATCATGCTTTCTTTTCTGCTACCAGGAGCTACTATCAATGAACTAGTTATTTGCTTTCAAGTCAATTTCCCATACTAGCTTGATATTTTCCTTTTCTGTTTTAGTTAGGAATTGCAACTTCATGTCTCTAAGGGGCCTGGCAAAGAGATGTTCAGTCCATTTCTTTTGAATGAAGAGAGCATTTGTTTTAAAAATCTGTGCCTTTGCTTGTATTTTTGCTTACTTTCTTGTAATGCAGTCTTCGTGTTACTAAAGTATATTATTTATGGTTATACTCCAGACTTATGTCTATAAAAAGTCTCACAGAGATACTAATTTATCTTAAAAGCTTTTCCTTACAAGTTCACATGTCTTCAAATAATCTAAGAAAACTAGTAGCATAATATCCAAATTAGTCACATGATACTTTTTATTGAAATGGTAGAAACTAAGTCGTCAGCATTATTCAGCACATCTTATGAACTAAGAAATTGTAGTTATGCTTTATTTTAAGCTTCTAAATCAAATACATCAAAGGTATACATTCCCTCTTCATGTCCTTACCTCCATTCTTTTAGATCCAAGAAATAAACCGAAACCTTAAAATATATTCAGCGGCCTGTTTGCTTTAGTGAGTTACAGCATTAGGCACCTGTGACTTCACATGATTATATGCGGATAGGTTGATATGTTTCCCTACCTAGTTTATTCCTTTCTTGACACCTTTATTAGAGATAAAATTCATATACCATAAAACTTAGCCATTTAAAGTCTACAACACAATGGTCTTAGCACGTTCACAGAGTTGTGCACCATTACTGACCTAAATTTGGAACATTTTCATTACCCCCAAAAGATTAGCATAACAATTAGCAGCCACTCTCCATTCTCCCACATCTCTCTTCAGCTCTTCGCAACCAAAAATCTTCTTTCTGTCTCTAAACATTTGGCTATTCTGGACATTTAATATAGATGGAATCATACAATATGCATTTTGTTGTGACTGGCTTATTTCAGTTAGTATTGTGTTTTCAAAGTTCATCCATGTTGTAATATGTACAGAATGTACCACTACTTCATTCCTTTTTATAGATGAATAATATTACAAGCTAATGATGTTGAGCATCTTTTCATGCACTGACTGGTTATTTTTATATCTTCTTTGGAGAAATGTGCCACTTTATTCAGATTATAAAAAATGCTGAAATTAAGAGATTCACTGTCAAGAAAGATACTGCCATCCTGAGAGCATGGCTGAAAAACCCTTGCTGATACTTGAAAGATCAAAAGGTAAATATTCAGTTACACAAAAGGCCCTTTGAAGAGCTTAAATGTGTGATTCACAGACCCCAAAGCTCTCTCAGCAGAAGCCAAACATAGAGATGAAAGTATCTAGAAGAATCCTAGGAAGAGCCACTTGTCTAATGGAATGAATTCCCATGACATACATAGAAGATCCACAGATTCTTAAGAATTTATATCTGTAGAAACATTGCCAGCTTAGACTGAAAGGAGAGAGGGAGTATGAAACAAATAACGGCTGTTGGACTCTGTATTAGCCCATTCTCGCACTGCTGTAAAGAACTACCTGAGACTGGGCAATTTATAATGAAACGAGGTTTAATTGACTCATGGTTCTGCATGGCTGGGGAGGCCTCAGGAAACTTACAATCATGGTAGAAGGAAAAGGGGAAGCAAGCACTCTGTGACATGGTGACAGGAGAGAAAGGAAGCAAAGAGGGAGGTGCTACGCACTTTTAAACAACCAGATCTTGTGAGAACTCTATCACAAGACAGCACTAGGGGGATGGTGCTAAACCATTAGAAACCAGCCCCATGATCCAATCACCTCCCACCAGCCTCTCATTCAACACGTTAGGATTACAATTTGACATGAGATTTGGGTGGGAACACAGAGCCAAACCATTTCAGACCCCCAAAATTCTCAGGCAGAAAACATGCTTATAAAACTACTCAGCTACAAGCTCAAGCTGTCATTCACGAAGAAGAAGGATGACTCCCAGAGGGCAGACCTGAGAGCCCTAGGATACTATTCCCAAGCCTGTAAACCTAATGCAGTTTCCCCAGCTGAATTTAGAAGTTGTTTGGAACTAGTGACTCCTTTTCTCCCCTTTGTAAACAAGAATGTCTATAACTGTCATCCTATACCTGTCCCACTACTGTGTTTACCTCTCCAGTTTCTCAGAACCACAGTACAGATGAATTGTGCTTTGGGTGGAGTATGCCCTAAGGCCTACTCAAAACCCATTCAGATGATTTCAACGTTAAAATTTGGGAGTTCTGAACTGATGAGATCACAGACTTTGAGTTGATACTATAATAGGTTGAGATTTCTGGGGACCTTGGGGTAGAGTGAATGAATATGCTTTATATATGAGAAGGATGTGAATCTTTGGGGGTCAGAGAACAGACTGTGTTAGGTAAGACAGGGCCATCCCAAAGATGTCCACGTGCACTGGCATTATGTACTGAATTGTACCTACCAACAAATCCATATGTTGATGCCCTAACCCCCAATGTGATTCTATTTGGAGATAGCGCCTTTAAGGAAGAAACTGAAGTTAAATGAGATCAGAGGGTGAAGCTCTAATCTGGTAGGACTACTGTACTTAAAAAAGAGGAAGAGAAACAAGAGCTCTATTTTCCTCTCTTCAGGCACACATATGTGCACTCACAGAGAAAAAGCAGTGAGAGGATATAGCAAGAAGGTGAGGTCTGCAGGCCAGGAAGGGAGACTTCACCATAAACCAACCCTGCTGGCACCTTCATCTTGGACTTCCAGCCTCCAGAAGTGTGAGAAATGAAATTCTGCATTTATTTATTTATTTTTTAATTATACTTTAAGTTCTGGGATACACATGCAGAATGTGCAGGTGTGTTATATAGGTATACATGTGCCATGGTGGTTTGCTGCACCCATCAACCCATCATCTACATTAGGTATTTCTCCTAATGCTATCCCTTCCCTTGCCCCCCACCCCTCGACAGGCCCCAGTGTGTGATGTTCCCCTCCCTGTGCCCATATGTTCTCATTGTTCAACTCCCACTTATGAGTGAGAACATGTGGTGTTTGTTTTCTTGTTCCTGTGTTAGTTTGCTGAGAATGATAGTTTACAGCTTCATCCATGTCCCTGCAAAGGACATGAACTCATTCTTTTTTATGGCTGCATAGTATTCCATGGTGTATATGTGCCACATTTTTTTATCCAGTCTAACATTGATGGGCATTTGGGTTGGTTCCAAGTCTTTGCTATTGTGAATAGTCCTGCAATAAACATACAAGTGCATGCGTCTTTATAGTAGAATGATTTATAATCCTTTGGGTATATACCCTGTAATGGGATGGCTGGGTCAAATGGTATTTCTAGTTCTAGATCCTTGAGGAATCACCACACTGTCTTCCACAATGGTTGAACTCATTTACACTCCCACCAACAGTGTAAAAGTGTTCCTATTTCTCCACATCCTCTCTAGCATCTGTTGTTTCCTGACTTTTTAATAATCGTCATTCTAACTGCAGCGAGATAGTATCTCATTGTGGTTTTGATTTGCATTTCTCTAATGACCTGTGATGATGAACTGTTTTTCACATGTTTCTTGGCCGCATAAATGTCTTCTTTTGAAAAGTGTCTGTTCATATCCTTCGCCCACTTTTTGATAGAGTTGTTTTTTTCTTGTAAATTTGTTTAAGTTTTTTGTAGATTCTGGATATTAGCCCTTTGTCAGATGGATAGATTGCAAAAATTTTCTTCTCCCATTCTGTAGGTTGCCTGTTCACTCTGATGATAGTTTCTTTTGTTGTGCAGAAGCTCTTTAGTTTAATTAGATCCCACTTGCCAATTTTGGCTTTTGTTGCAATTCTGTTTTCTAAACCACCCAGTCTGCATATTTTGTTGATAGCTCAAGCTGACTAATACAATTTGTATTTTCAAAATTTTTTCAACTTTGTGTTGCTAGTATATAGAAATGCAATTAATATGTGTAAATAGACCTTGCATTCTGTAACCTTTCTAAACTTACTCACAGTAGACCCCTCCTTAGCCATGGTTTTCTTTCCACAGTTTCAGTTACCCTCAGTTGACCATGGTCTAGAAATACTGAGATTATTTTGACAGAGAGTGAGAGAGAACACATTCATGTAACTTTTGTTACAGTATATTGGTAAAATTTTTCTACTTTATTTCTAGTTATCATTATTAATTTCTGACTGCACCTAATTTATAAGTTAAATTTTATCATAGGTATATGTGTGCAATAAAACCCCATAGTATATGTAGGATTCAGCACTATCCATGGTTTCAGGCATCCACTGGGGTTCTTGGAATGGATACTCTGCAGATAAGGGGGACTACTATATATATATTATTTTGGCATGTTCTGTGCAGGAATTCATTTTGTCTGTAACAAGGACAGTTTTATTTTTTTATTTCAAGTAGAAATAATCCAATAAAATTATTGAGAAAACCCAATTTGTTTAAGTCATGGTTCCAATATCAATAGACCAATTATAACTATTAATGAATTTTAAGAAAAGTTCACTTGACTGGAATGCCTCAAGACAAGTTGTTTAGTTATATAGGATTATATATTTTTTCCTCTCTCTATGGCTTCATTACATCTTCAGATTTACAGCAGAAATATTTGTTTAAGTATAAAATTGTGAATGTTGAAAGGAGGCAGAGCAAGATGGCCAAATAAAAGTCTTCACTGATCATCCTCTCTATAGGAACACCAATTGAACAACTATTCACAGAAAAAAGCAGCTCGTCAAGAACCAAAAATCAGATTAATGATCACAGTATCTGGTTTTGACTTCATATCACTGAAGTAGCACTGAAGAGAGTGGGAAAGACAGTCTTGAGTTTCCCCTTCCTCATCCCCTGGCAGCAGCTGTGTGGCACAGAGAATCTGTTTGCTTAGGGCAGGGAGAATGCAGTGACTGTGGGACTTTGCATTGAAACTCAGTGTTGCTTTGTCACAGAGTAAAGCAACGCTAGGCAGAACTCAGTCAATTCCCACAAAGGGAGCATTTAGACCAGCCCCAGCCATTGGGGAATTGCATATCCCAGCAGTGGGAACCTGAGTTCCAGCAAGCCTCACCACTGTGGGCTAAAGTGGTCTGGGGTCCTAAAATAACTTGAAAGGCAGCCTAGGCCACAAGAACTGCAATTCCTGTGCAAGTCTTGGTGCTGTTCTTGGCTCAGAGCCAGTACACTTGGGGGACACACAACCTGGTGAGACAGTAGCTGGGGTGGCCAAGGGAGTGCTTGCATCACCCCTTCACAAACCCAAGGCAGCACAGCTTGCAGCTCTGGGAGAGATTCTTTCCCTCTGCTTGAGGAGAGGAGAGGGAAGAGAAAAGAGGAAATTGTCTTGTAACTTGGATACCAGCTCAGTCACAGTAGAATAGGGCACCAGGAAGAGTCATGAGACCCTCATTCCAGGTCCTAGCTCTGGGATGACATTTCTTTTTTTTTTTTTTAATTATTATTATACTTTAGGTTTTAGGGTACATGTGCACAATGTGCAGGTTTGTTACATATATATCCATGTGCCATGTTGGTTTGCTGCACCCATTAACTCATCATTTAGCATTAGGTATATCTCCTAATGCTATCCCTCCCCCCTCCCCCGACCCCACAACAGTCCCCGGAGTGTGATGTTCCCCTACCTGTGTCCATGAGTTCTCATTGTTCAATTCCCACCTATGAGTGAGAACATGCGGTGTTTGGTTTTTTGTCCTTGTGATAGTTTACTGAGAATGATGTTTTCCAGTTTCATCCATGTCCCTACAAAGGACATGCTGCACAGCAAAAGAAACTACAATCAGAGTGAACAGGCAACCTACAGAATGGGAGAAAATTTTTGCAACCTACTCATCTGACAAAGGGCTAATATCCAGAATCTACAATGAACTCAAACAAATTTACAAGAAAAAAACAAACAACCCCATCAAAAAGTGGGCAAAGGACATGAACAGACACTTCTCAAAAGAAGACATTTATGCAGCCAAAAAACACATGAAAAAATGCTCATCATCACTGGCCATCAGAGAAATGCAAATCAAAACCACAGTGAGATACCATCTCACACCAGTTAGAATGGCCATCATTAAAAAGTCAGGAAACAACAGGTGCTGGAGAGGATGTGGAGAAATAGGAACACTTTTACACTGTTGGTGGGACTGTAAACTGGTTCAACCATTGTGGAAGTCAGTGTGGTGATTCCTCAGGGATCTAGAACTAGAAATACCATTTGACCCAGCCATCCCATTACTGGGTATATACCCAAAGGACTATAAATCATGCTGCTATAAAGACACATGCACACATATGTTTATTGCGGCACTATTCACAATAGCAAAGATTTGGAACCAACCCAAATGTCCAACAACGATAGACTGGATTAAGAAAATGTGGCACATATACACCACGGAATACTATGCAGCCATAAAAAATGATGGGATGACATTTCTAAACATACCCTGTGCCTGCCTTGAATGGAAGAACCCAATCCTGGCAGGATTCCTCACCTGCTGACTAAGGAGCTCTTGGGCCCTAAATAATCAGTAGCAGTGGTACTCAGGCAGTACTTGCTCAGGGTCTTGGGTAAGACTCAGAGACAGGCTGGCTTCAAGTGTGACCCAGGACACTCCCAGCTGTGGGGCTACAGGGAGAGACTTCTTCTGCTTAAGAAAAGAAGTAAAGGTAAAAAGCACTTTGTCTTGCAACTTAGGTACCAGCTCAGGCACAAAGCGGCAGGGTACTAAGTGGGCTCTTGGGGTCCCCAATTCTAGGCCTTGGTTCTTGGATGATATTTCTGGACCTGCCCATATTATCCCTGTTTGCAGATAATATGATCTTATATTTGGAAAAACCTAAGGATTTCACTAAAAAAAATTAGAACTGATAAAAAAAATTCAGCAAAGTTGCAGGATATAAAATCAACATACAAAAATCAGTAGTATTTCTATATGCCAGCAGTGAACAATCTGAAAACACTCATAGGTGGGAATTGAACAATGAGAGCACATGGACACAGGAAGGGGAACATCACACACCGGGGACTGTTGTGGGGTGGAAGGAAGGGGAGGGATAGCATTAGGAGATATACCTAATGCTAAATGACGAGTTGATGGGTGCAACACACCAACATGGCACATGTATACGTATGTAACAAACCTGCACATTGTGCACATGTACCCTAAAACTTAAAGTATAATAATAATAAAATTAAAAAAGAAAGTAATTCAATTTAAATCACTGCAAATAAAATACAATACCCAGAAATTAACCTTACTAAAGAAGTAAAATATCTCTACAATGAAAACTATAAAAGATTGATGAAAGAAATGGAAGCAGACATAAAAAATAAAAATATATTCCATGTTAATGGATTATAAGAATCAATATTGTTAAAATTTCCATACTATCTAAAGCAGTCTACAGGTTCAGTGAAATCTCTATCAAAATACTAATGACATTCTTCACAAAAACAGAAATAACTATCCTAAAATTTACATGGAATCACAAAAGATCCACAATAACCAAAGTTATTCTAAGTAAAATGAACAAAACTGGATGAATCATATTATCTGACTTCAAATTATACTACAGAGCTATAGTAATCCAAACAGCATGGTACTGGCATAAAAACAGACACATAGAGCAATGGAACAGAACAGAGAACCTAGAAACAAATCCATATACCTACAGTGAACTCATCTTCAACAAAGTTGCCAAGAACATATGTTGGGGAAAGGACAGCCTCTTCAATAAATGGTGAAGGGAAAACTGGATATCCATATGCAGAAGAATAAAACTAGACCCTTCCCTCTCACCATATACAAAAATCAAATCAAAATGCATTAAAGGCCTAAACGTAAGACCTCAAACAATGAAACTGCTAAAAAAAAAAACATTGGGGAAACTCTCGAGGACACTGTACTGGGTAAAAATTTCTTGAGTAATACCCCATTTAGCAAAGACAACCAAAGCAAAAATGGACAATTGGAATGACATTGAGTTAAAATGCACAGCAAAGGAAATAATCAACAAAGTTAAAAGACAACCCACAGAATGGAGTAAATATTTGCAAACTATCCATCTGACAAGGGATTAATAAGCAGAATATATAAGGAGCTCAAACAACTCTACAGGAAAACATCTAATAATCCAATTAAAAATGGGCAAAAGATCTGAATAGACATTTCTCAAAAGAAGACATACAAATGGTAAACAGGTACATGAAAAGGTGCTCAACATCACTGATCATCAGAAAAATGCAAATCAAAGCTATAATGAGACACCATCTCACCCCAGTTAAAATGGCTTATATCCAAAAGACATTCAATAACAAATGCTGACAATGATATGCAGAAAAGGAAACCCTCATACACTGTTGATAACAATGTAAATTAGTACAACCACTATGGAGAACAGTTTGGAAGTTCCTCAAAAAACTGAAAACAGAGCTACCATATGATCCAGTAATCCTAGTGCTAGGTATGTACCCAAAAGAAAGGAAATCAGTGTATCAAACAGACACCTGCACTCCTATGTTAGTTGCAGACCTGTTTATAATACCCAAGATTTGGAAGCAACCCAAGTGTCCATCAACAGATGAATGGATAAAGAAAATATGGTACGTATACACAATGGAGTACTATTTGGCCACAAAAAATGAATGAGATCTTGTCATTTGCGACAACATGAATGAAACTGGAGGTCATTATGTTAAGTGAAATAATCTAAGAAAGACAAACTTGGCACAGAAAGACAGACTTGGCATGTTCTTGTTTATTTGTGGGAGCCAAAAATTAAACAACTCATGGAGCTAGGGAGTAGAACAATGGTTATCAGAGGTTGGGAAGGATAGTGGTGGATGGTGGGAGTGGGCAGGGGGGATGGTTAATGGGTACAAAAATAGAGTTAAAAAGAATAAGATTTACTATTTGATAGCATAACAAGGTGACTACAGTCAACAATACCTTATTATACATTTTTAAATAACTAAAAGAGTATAATTGGATTGTTTGTAACACAAAGAAAGGACAAATGCTTGAGGGGATGGATACTCTATTTACCCTGGTGTGTTTATTATTTCATGTATGCCTGTATCAAAATATGTCATGTGTCCCATAAATATACATACCTACTATGTACCCACAGAAATTAGAAATTAAAAAATGGAATAGTGAATGTTGTAAATGTGTTTTTGATTTTTTTTTTATTATACTTTAGGTTTTAGGGTACATGTGCACAATGTGCAGGTTTGTTACATATGTATCCATGTGCCATGTTGATTTCCTGCACCCATTAACTCATCATTTAGCATTAGGTATATCTCCTAATGCTGTCCCTCCCCCCTCCCCCCACCCCACAACAGTCCCCGGAATGTGATGTTCCCCTTCCTGTGTCCATGAGTTCTCATTGTTCAATTCCCACCTATGAGTGAGAACATGCGGTGTTTGATTTTTTGTCCTTGCGATAGTTTACTGAGAATGATGTTTTCCAGTTTCATCCATGTCCCTGCAAAGGACACGAATTAAAAACCAACTTATTATTTGATGAGAGATTTTATTAAAGTGAAAAAAGATTGCAAATATTACTTAAAGGGAAGAGAAAGAGTAGGAAGCTGGGATTGAGGAGAAAGTCTTTTAAGCATGCTTCTTTCCCATCTTATCTAGTGACAAGTCAAGAGGTGCATTTAGAATCAATGAACAAGAAACTTATATATGAAGAAATTTTCACACGTGGTTATGAAATACATCTATAGAGGACTTTAAATAGCATTATAGGTTTTGTAACTCAGAGTGAAGAGAAGGAAGTGGGAGGAAATGTAAAGCAGCTAAATTTTGACCTTCGTAGTTGGTAGTCTGTGGACATTGACATATCAACATGATATTAAAAAGTACATGAATAAGGCTGGGCACAGTAGCTCACGCCTATAATCCCAGCACTTTGGGAGGCCACGGCGGGTGGATCACCTGAGGTGGGGAGTTCAAGACCAGCCTGGCCAACATCGCGAAACCCCATCTCTAGTAAAAATACAAAAGTTAGCCAGGTGTAGTGGCACACGTCTGTAATACCAGCTACTTGGGAGGCTGAGGCAGGAGAATCACTTGAATCCAGGAGGCAGAGGTTGTGATGAGCTAGGATCATGCCATTGCACTCCAGCCTGGATGACAGAATGAGACTCCGTCTCAAAACAAAAAAAAAGCACATGAATAAATACCAGAAGACTTAAATCAGAAATGGTGGAAAGTGACAGTATCTAGGGACTGGTTGTAGAACTGACAGTATGAGAAAATAATTATAAAAGGATTATTGTTGTTCATTTAATATTTCTTTTCTTTTCTTTTTTTTTTTTTTTTTTTGAGATGGAGTCTCACTTGTCACCCAGGCTGGAGTGCAGTGGTATGATCTCGGCTCACTGCAACCTCCGCCTCCCGGATTCAAGCAATTCTCCTGCCTCAGCCTCCTGAGTAGCTGGGATTACAGGCATGCACCATGACGCCTGTCTTATTTTTGTATTTTTAGCAGAGATGGAGACCAGGTTGGTCTCAAACACCTGACCTCAGGTGATCTGCCTGCCTCGGCCTCCCAAAGTGCTGAGATTATAGGATGAGCCACCATGCCCAGCCAATTTAATATATTTCCACTATTTACTTTTTTTCTATTTATACATATTACTTGTGCAATAAAATTAATAAAATCATGTTTTGATCATAAACATATACTCATACCTGAATTGAGAGCCTGAACCAGTATGTGTCTTCATGATGTACAAATACCAAGGTCAGCTATTAATAATTTAACCTTCTCAAATGACTGGCTTGCTGTGTAAACACAGGTGTAGTGTGCTCCCAATAAGGAAATAATGGGTGGGACAATTCTTCACCCGATGCCTACGAGAATAGGCATGCTAAACCCAAAATACTTGTGACACGTAGCAAACACCTTTACACGTTGTAAGGGGTGACTTGGTCTCAGAAATTATCATTATCTGTCATATACAATGTATATTTTTAATTTGAATTTCATTGGCTTCTTTTATTGATCTGCATTTAATCTCCCATCTCCACGAGTTTAATAACACAGACTGTAAGTGGAGCTTAAATCTGTTTAATTGAATGTATGTAAAATAAGAAGAATTAAGTCAATGCTGGAGATTCCTCTTCCTCTCCTCTTCCTTCCTCTTTCTCTCAAATGTTGAAAAACATCAAAATACATCTCAATGTGAATGAATTTCATTTCCTTTCTTTGCGGTGAAGATGGTAAAGAACCACCTTTTGAAACTCGGGGGTGTCCCCTAAAGAGCTGAGCTAGGAGCCCAGCATGGACTCCCACTGTGAATGGCGGGAAGGAGCAGACACGGCAGTGCATGGCACCGTTGTTGTCCAGTTCATGGTCTTCCAAGGGCTAGCACATGGCTTCTAAGCATTCTAGTTCTGATCTCTCCACAAGTGCATTCTTTTGCCTGCGTGTAAGACATGGCCACTGTAAAAGTGGCAACGCCATTTATCTCCCTTTTAGCCTCCTGCGGCTGCTGTAACAAATGACCACAAACTTGATGGCTTCAAACAGCAGAAGAGTACTCTCTCCCAGTTCTGGAGTCTGGAAGTCTGAAATCAGCTTCACTGGGCCCAGATACAAGTGTCAGCAGGGCTGCATGCTCTCGGAGGTTCTGGGGAAGCATCTTGTATTAGTCCATTTTCATACCACTATGAAGAAATACCTGAGACTGGGTAATTTATAAAGAAAAAGAGGTCTAATGAACTCACAGTTCCACATGGCTGGGGAGGCCTCACAATCATGGCGGAAGGCAAAGGAGGAGCAAAGGCATGTCTTAACATGGCAGCAGGCAAGAGAGCGTGTGCAGTGGAACTGCCTTTTATAAAACCATCAGGTCTCATGAGACTTATTCACTATCATGAGAATAGCACAAAAAACCTACCCCCATGATTCAGTTACCTCCCACCAGGTCCCTCCCATGACATATGGGGATTATGGGAGCTACAATTCAAGATGAGATTTAGGTGAGGATACAGCCAAACCATATCACATCTGTTCTTTGTCTCTTCCAGCCTCTGGGGGCTGCCAGTATTCCTGGGCTTGTGGCCACATCCCCCCCATCTCCACCTGTGTGGTCACATTGCGGTTTCCTCTTTTGTCTGTGTCAAATCTCCCTCTATTTCCTTCTTATAAGAACACGTGTGATCGCCTTGAGGTTCAATTGGATAACTAAAGGTAATTCTCCATTTCAGATGCTTAACGTAGCCACAGAAGACCCCCTTTTGGCCATAAAAGAAAACATTAACAGGATCCAAGGATTACAACATGGGCTTTTTTTTTTTTTTTTGGTGGGGAGGGGCGCGCATTTTTTAGCCTACCACACCCTTCAAGGCCTTTCTCCCATTTCCAACCAACCCACCACTTTAGAAGGCATCCTCTGAGGATGCAATGGTCATACATTTACTGAATGAAAAAGAAAGACACGAAGAATCTGAGTAGGGGAAAAGCAAGAAAGAGACTGATTAAACGGGAGGTCCTGCAAATCATCACTTAACTGAAGTTCTGGTGATTTTAATACCATACTTAAAAGCACAGAGTCAATTTAGAATATCTGGGATTTGAGGATTATGAAGTAGCAATCTGAGAAAGTGCATCGATAGATTGTTTCTGCAGAAGTGATCAATGGTTGTCCAAGTAGGGCTTAAGGTGAAGAGTTCAGAGAAGTTGGAACCATTTCAATCTGGAACTTCATCTTCCTACTTCCCCGACCTGCTTAGTTCATTTTATAGAATTGCTCTCCAGTTCTCCAATTTTATTACATCACAGCTTTCTGTGTTCCTGACTCTGACATGGTATGGTAACTCTGCTTAAACTCCTGAATTGCTGCCTTTGGTTCTGGACTGCCAGAGTCTTCACTAAACTAGCAACTAATACAGGAGCCAGCTGCTTGTAAAAACATGGCCCTTAAGGCCCCCAAAATTAATTTGAACCTGACCAGGAGGCACTCATCTATAGCAGGCAAGAGACTCCAGAGGAAACCAGGGTCCCAGCATAAGATTTACTCATTTTCATGGTTACCTTTAAAATAGGATGCAAAATGCAGCGACACTTGAAAAGTGCCCATTTATAGATAAATATGTATACCCATGTGCCTTAGCTTATAGTCTTAACACGAGCATGAATAATAAGCATCTACTGCCATCCTTTAGAAAAATGGCTCTTTAGTGTAAGGATTCCATAAATAAGTGAGATGCACCTAGCGGTCCTTCTAGAATTAATGACGGGAAATCAAAAGAGAGACTGTTAAGATGCTCCCAGGGACCCACTTTTCAGTAGTTTGCAGGTTTGCAACTCACTATAGGTTTAGTAGCAATGTAACCTAATTCTTTCTTCTGTGAGAATCTGTCAGAACTCCCTCCTTTTGGAAGGAGAAGATTTGTTTCAATTTAAAGAATGATTCAAATTCACTGGTCACGTTCAAGGACTGTAGACCACATTCCTCAAGAATTTCACAAATCAAGGGGTCTTGCTCATGGTGGCAGACACTGAAGGCTGCTTCCCCAAGAGCCAGTGCCTCTCTGCCTTCTTCCAACTCAGCAGAGCCTGACTCCTACAAATGGCGGGCTTTCCCAACCCCCCTCCATTGAAGGTAGCCATGCAATGTGGTTACAGCAAATAAGCTGTCTCCTCACAGCTCTGGGGAACTGAAAAGAACTACTCAGAAAACTATTTCCTCCATGACAGAGGAAGTGAGATGCACAAGCTAAGTTCTATGTGTCCATCCCTTCCTGTGCCTGTGGGCGAGTGATGCATGAAGCCGTCACAACCATGTTGTCGACATACTGATGATGGCAGCAGAGAGATGGAGACTGCCTGGACTTTGACAATATCCATGAGCCCTGAATCTGCCTTGGACTGGCTATGTCTAAAGTTGTCTTGTGAAACAATACGGACACTTGCAATTGGAACAGTTTTAGTTAGCTGTTCTGTTACTCACAGACAAAAATATTTTGGCTGACAAACTTTAACACCTGGACCTTGGATAAATGCTCAAGCAGATCCCTGAGATGGCCCTGGGATGGACTGACTAGCTTCGCAAACGTTATGTTAACACAACATATCCAAATGTTTATGTGCACACAATGCCCTTTCTTTCCTTCCAACAATAAGATGACTTACAGTTTTCATCAGATTCTGAAACTGGTTATGACATTGGTGTAAACAGTATCAGAAATTAGAGTTCAATCTCAAATCCAGGCCCTGTGCGTTTCAGGCTCTCCCCATTGGCTACCACCCCTTTCATTCTCCCTTAACTCTTGACCACGCCTGGCCCCTCCACAACTTCCTGGCCAGACTGTCCTCTGTCCCCTGAGTACTCATGGCCTTCCCTCTCAGTTTTCTTCCATCTCTACTAGATCTATCTTTTAAAGTCCCTAATTGCTCATTCTCCACGAAGCCTTCCAGGAATGTATCCTGTTCTTAATGGCCTCTCCCATATTTTGGACCATCATAATGAACACCATCTGCAGCCTCTATTTATAGCACTCAGTCTCGATTAGTATTAACAAGTTAACTTTGGGCAGAAACATTAACAGTGGTAGCATCAGCAGCAGCCGAAACAACTCTGTGTTTCATGATCAGAGTAGACACCATCCCCAATCCAGTCAGTCTGCTGCAGATGGGTGTGAGCAGGCACGGAGGAGCCCAGGACTCACAGAGCAGATGCCCCAGGGCAAATGAACAATACCAGAGACCCACTCAAGCCACCTGTGCTTCCCATGATGAAACGGTTCGGCCATGGTCAGTGGTAGTAGATGGGATATAACAAGACTGAATTTGCAGAATGAATTTAATATAGGAGCCATAACAGAAAATGCCCAAAAGATACGGAGCAAGCCATCTATTTCTACAAGACAAAAAAAATTAGGAGGTATGCATTACTTTTTATGATATACACACAAGCTATTAAATGACTGTTAAACTATTTTGCAATTTTCATTGAGATTATGTGGGACTTTATGATAAAATAATCCAATATATGTTAAAAATTGGGTAGCAGTACAATCTAAAATACAACAATGAATCTCACAAACATATAGAACAAAAGCAGGCATAAAAGTAGACATACCAGACAATTACATTTATGCCATAAATGCAAAGACTATAAAGACTCATAATACTACTCTGTGATGTCAGAAACGAGGTTGCCCTTGAGGGGATTAATGATAGGAAGGGCCTGGGGAGCTTTTGGGATGCTGGCTGCATTCTGCTTTTTTGGCCTGGATGCTGATTACAGAATCATGTTTGGTTTTAAAATTCATCAAAATTCAGCAATAGCTTACTCACATGTGTTTATATTTATATATTTAATTTCTATATAGCATTTATATTAAATATATAATATATATCCTATATGTATATCCTTCTTCAATAAAATGTTTTGAAATTATTTATTCAAGAATTTTAAAAAGGTGAGGGTTGGCAATGCAGTCACAGACATTAAACAGTGATGACATTTTAATTCCATAAAAGTAATCTCTATGTTACGCTTCTACCCAAAAGACTGACGAGTCTTATGTTCTGATAACCTGTGCTTGGCCTTAACCCAGAACCTCCATTCACTATGACTTTGAATTATTCAAGGCTTCTCATTGATGTACCACCTAAAAGTGTTCTAGTGTTTCCGGCATAAACCACTGTCCACCTGCTCTAATGTGAGATTCCATAAAAGCCAAGTGTCAGGGATGTTTTCATGCAAATCCGATCCTGCCGGAGTTTCTGACTCCCACATCAGCGATTGTGGCACTGGAGAAGGCCGCAGCGTTTCCATCAGAATGCGAGAACTGTAGCTGCTAACAAAAGGCATACGCTGTGTGTGGCCTATTGTAGACAGATACATATTTAATATTGAAAATAAAAAATTGAATGTTGAGCCTATTATTCCGAAGAGAAGAAATTGAGAAAAGAGCATGGGCCAGCAAGGGAGACATGAATGACAAAATCGAAAAGGACATATTCTCATTTGGTAAATCCCTTTGGAACTAAGATCGCCTTAAACACTTTTAATTTGATTTCTAAAACATAAATTGTGCATAACTGGTGATAATTAGACTGTACTCCAGGACAAGATGCCTTGTTGTTCAGAGTGATTACCATGAGGCCCTTCCAGGTCTGCGTCATCAGGAGGGCACTCCACCACGCGCATGAGATTCTTCTCACCGGGGTGGCAAGGGGCCCGTGGGTACCAGGAACCATTTTCACAAAACGACTGAATCAAGTGAGTTCAGAACGGATTTTCTAATGAAGTAGAAAGCAGGTACTGTACTCTGAGTTTCAATAAACCAGAATACAAGACTGGTAGTACTTGAAAAATACTATTTTTTTAAAAAAGCACCTATTACGATTTCTAATTAAATCTACCAAAATGGAAGCAACGTTGGGTAGGAATGCACTCAACACTGTGTGCAAACATATCCGAAGTGTGACTGTTATGACTTGGATTCTCCACTGTTGAAGACTGACTCTCATCTTTCACTTTCACCGATGGAAGTCACTCCTGCCTTGATGAGGATCTCAGTCCTCTAGGTCAGCATTTCCACTATCTACGCAACTCAACAGGCCTCCACCACACCCTGCCTTTGACTTTCATTTTTGCTTAATGATAACACTACTGTGGAATTCTCCTTGCACATGCATTGTCCTTACGTGGACTCTAAGCTTCATGGGAAGCACTGGCATCTTTGCACATTCTGTCTGGCACTTAGCACAGAGTTCTCAGCTCCTAGCTGGGGTCATTCATGCTGGCTCTGTTGGCAGGCATTCTCAGTCGAGGTGACACTGCTCTGTACATTAGTGAATTTGAGACGGCTCTGGAGCTAGTGGCAGGTTGAATGATTTGATACCTCCTCTGCCTGATGGAATTTTATGCCAAAACACAAGCCATTGCTGTATTGCAGGAGAGTGGATGCAGTCAGGCTGCGGTGCGGGAGCAGCGGTGCAACATTTGCTGTGCAGCCGTGTGGGAGAGGCCTAAACCTTGGACACCCAGTCCCAGGGCAGCACAGCCCAGAGAAACAAACAGCACTCACGAAAGCCCAGCAGAACCAAAAGGTGAAGCAAGGCTCAGCTGCATGTGTATTGTGATGGAACAAGAAAAGCAAAGTCCCCTCCAAAGCCTTCTCTGGAACTCAGCCATTCACCAGAGCCTCTCTAGGAGCAGTTGCCCCTGACAACTGGCGGTCAGCATGGAGGGAGAAGAGTTCCCAGCGACTGCATCCTCTGTTTACTGCAGAGGGGAGGCTGCTTTGGTTGCATTGGCTGCAAAAGAACTGAATGTAATGCTGGCAGGGTTGGCTGCTGCGCTGGAGGGAGGAGGCATGCCGCCACTCCCTGTGCGTGGAGAAGACGCAGGGCTACTGCTTGCCAGGCCTGGAGTTGAGCTTGGAGGACAGGGTCCCAGGACCCGGTTCTCAACCCGCTTTGCTGCTGTGGACATTTCTGTGTAAGAAGCTCTGGGAGCCATTAATTCCACTTTTTTTTTTTTTTTTTTTTTTTTGTGAGACAGAGTCTTGCTCTGTCGCCAGGCTGGAGTGCAGTGGCGCCATCTCAGCTCACTGCAACCTCTGCCTCCTGGGTTCAAGCCATTCTCCTGCCTCAGCCTCCTGAGTAGCTGAGATTACAGGCACCTGCCACCAAGCCCAGCTAATTTTTGTATTTTTAGTAGAGATAGGGTTTCACTATGTTGGCCAGGCTGGTCTCGATTTCCTGACCTCGTGATCTGCCCACCTCGCCCTCCCAAAGTGCTGGGATTACAGGCATGAGCCACCACACTGGCCTTATTCCACTCTTGAGTGACACTCATGACAGCCCTTGGACTGGGGTGACATGAACGTTCACATGCACCTTGGAAGGTGGGAGTAACTGCAAACCCCTAGACACTACTGCTTTCTAAGTCCCAAAGGGAGTGCCAGACAACCACGAGATCGAATCTGCAGGAATCACGTTCTTACACAAAGCACAGTTCTGCTCAAAGAAAAGTAGAGGCAGAAACACATGTTCCACAGACCCTGAGGAAAACTTGACTTCCTCTATATTCGTTAGAAATATGTAATGGTTAAAGTCCCCAGCCGTGTGAGATCATCAGCAGCACCACCATAAAACAAAACGAGGATTGGCTTTGCAGTTCCTCCCCCAGCCCCTCTAAACCCTGGTCATCTGATTTCAACAGGTACAGGGATCTGTTTCCTGGACACTGAAGCACTGGATTGAATCCTCAGCCTGAATGTTCCAGGAAACTGTGCTGCATTCATGAAGCTCGCTCACGCAGGAGACTGCAACGCTCTCTCTCCCGGAACTGCCCCTGAAGCCTCTTCGGGGTTAGACAAGTTTTTAAGGCAATTTAGTATGTCTGGCACTTTTGTGGCCAGGCTACACTTTTCTCCCCCAACAGCTTTCCCATCTTTTTATCAAACTCATAGCTTAATAGAGATGAAATTCACGTATCATAAAGTTCATCTTTTTAATGTATACAATTCAGTGTTTTAAAAATATATAATATTAACAGAGTCATACATCTATCACCACTATCAAATTCCAGAATAATTTCTTCATCCCCCTTCAAAGAAATTTCATACCTATTAGCAATCATTTCACTTTCTCCCCACCTCTACCTTACGGCAGCCACAAATCTATTTTCTATCTCTAGGGATCTGCCTATTTGAAATCATACAATATGTGGCCTTTTAGGCCAGCCTTCCTTCACCTAGCGTGAACTTGCCAGGGTTAGCTTATGTTACAGCATGGATCAGTTCCATTCCTTTTCACAGTGGAGGGGTATTAAATTATATGGTTACAATTATTTATTTATTTATTTATTTATTCATTCATTATTTATTTATTTATTTATTTATTTATTTAGAGATGGAGTCTAGCTCTGTCACCCATGCTGAAATGCAGTGGCGTGATCTTGACTCACTGCAACCTCCACCTCCCACGTTCAAGCGATTCTCCTGCCTCAGCCTCCCGAGTAGCTGAGACTACAGGCACGTGTTACCACGCCTGGCTAGTTTTTTTATTTTTAGTAGAGATGGGGTTTCACTGTGTTAGCCAGTACAGACTCGACCTCCTGACCTCGTGATCCACCCACCTCGGCCTCTCAAAATGCTGGGATTATGGGTGTGAGCCACCACGCCCCGCCACATCACATTTATTTATTCATTCTCTGGGCAATGAATATTTGGGTTGTTTTCACTTTTTTGGCTATTATGAATAATGCTGTTATGAACCTCATATACTAGTTTGTATATAACATATGTTTCCAGTTTTCCTGAGTCTATACGTAGGAGTAGAATTACTAGGTAATATGGTAACTCTGTGTTTAACTTTTAGGAGAACTACTGAACTATTTTCCACAGGGGCCACACAATTAAAATCTTTCTACTAGTAATGTAAGAAGGTTCCCATTTCTCTGTATCCTGGGAGGACTTATGATTTTCCATTTTTTGTTTGTGTTTGGTTCTTATAATCATCCTAGTGGGTGTGAAGTGGTATTTCATTGTGATTTGATTTTCATTCACCCTGAGGCTGAATGATGTTGAACATCTTTTCATATGCTTTTTGGCCATTTGTCTTTCTTTGGAGAAATGTCTCTTTAAATCCTCTGCCTATTTTTAAATTGAATTATTTGTTTTTTTGTTTGTTTTGAGAAGCAAGAGTTGTTTATATATTCTGGATACTAGACCTTCCCTAGAGACATGATTTGCAAATATTTTCTCCACTGTGTGGGTTCTCTTTTCACTTTCTTGATAGTGTTTTTGATACACAAAATGTTTTAAGTTTGATGAAGTCCAATTTATCTATTTTTTATTTGATTGCTTGCACTTTTGTTGTCACATGTAAGAAACCATTGCCTAATTCAAAGTCACAAAGATTTATCCCTATGTTTTCTTCTAAAAGTTTTACAGCCTTAGCTCTTATATTTGGGTCTTTGGTCCACATTGAGTTCATCTTTGTATATGGTATGAGTTGGGGGTCCAACTTTACTCTTTTGCACGTGAATATCTAGTTGAAACACCACTATTTGGTGGAAAGACTATTCTTTCCTCATTGAATGGTCTTGGCTCCCTTGTCAAAAAGTAATTGACTATAGATGTATGGGTTTATTTTTGAACTCTCAATTCTATTCCATTGATCTGTATGTCTATACCTATCCTAGTACCATATTGTTTTGATTTCTGTAGCTTTACAGTAAGCTTTAAAATCAGGAGGTGTAAGTCTTTGAATTGTTCTTTTTTGAGATTGTTTTGACTATTCTGAGTCCTTTGCATTTTCATATGAATTTCAGAATCAACTTGTAGTTTCTTTAAGAAAGAAAGAGGGATTTTGATAGAGATTGGTTTGAATCTGCACATCAATTTAGGAAGTATTGTCATGTTAATGATATGAAGTCTTTCAATCAATTTATGTAAGATATCCTTCCATTTACTTAGGTCTTAATTTCTTTCCATTTTGTTTTGTAGTTTTAGTACACATGTCTTATACTTCTTTATTTATTTTGTTAAATTTATTCTTAAGTATCTTATTCTGTTTGAAACTATTTTAGGTGTAATCATTTTCTTAATTTTATTTTGGGATTGTTCATAGCTAGTGGCTAAAAATACAAATGATTTTTGCATTTTGGTCTGAAGTATTCCTTCCTGCTGAACTCGTTTATTATTATTATATGTTTTTTTGTGTGGATTCCTTAAGATTTTCTATATACAACATTATCTATTCTATGAATAGAGACAGGTTTACTTCTTTCTTTCCTATTGGATGTCCTTGTTTTTTTGTTTTTTTTTCCCCCTACCTAATACCCCTGGCTAGACCCTCCAATATAACGTTAAATAGCCATGCTGGGAATGAACATCCTTGTCTACCATCTCCTGGTCTTAGGGGGAATGATTTCAGTCTTCTGCTGTTCAGTATGACGTTAGCTATTGGGTTTTTCACAGATGCTTGTCAAGTTGAAGATGTTTCTTTCTGTTCCTAGCTTGTTGAGTCTTTCGTCAGGAAATGGTTTTTGGATTTTGTCACATGCTTATTCCGTGTCTGTTCAGATGGTCATGTGCTTTTTGTCCTTTATTCTATTCATGTGGGTATAATACATTGATTGATTTTCATACAAGCCAATTTGTTTTTCCTGGAATAAATCCCATTTGGTCACGGTGTATAATCTTTCTACATGTAGCTAGATTCAGTTCGCTACTATTTTGTTGAAGAGTTTTATATCTATTTTCATAAGGGGTATTGGTCTGTAGTTTCCTTGTGATATCTTTATCTAGTTTGGTGTCAGGGTACAGATCACTTTTTTCTCATTTAGGTTTTGGGGTAATAGTTTAAGCCTGGATTATAATTTGCCCACATTTGTTGTACCTGTGGAAAAAGGTTTTTTATTATAATATCTACTTTTTTTCATCTTAGGGTCTAATGCTTGTGTATTTATTTACTGAGAATTAAAACTTTTTTTGCCCACACAAATAGGCATCTACTATGATAATGAGAATGGATAAAACAGTTACATACTGTTTTATCTATGGCCACAATGTTTTTCTATGAGAACTCCTACATTATTATTATTATTTTTTTTTTAGTTGGAGTCTCACTCTGTTGCCCAGGCTGGAGTGCAATGGCGCAATCTTGGCTCACTGCAACCTCTGCCTCCCAGGTTCAAGCGATTCTCCTGCCTCAGCCTCCTGAGTAGCTGGGATTACAGGCACCTGCCACCACGCCTGGCTAATTTTTGTATTTTTAGTAGAGATGAGGTTTCACTCTGTTGGCCAGAATGGTCTCAAACTCCTGATGTCAGGCAATCCACCTGCCTCAGCCCCCCAAAGTACTGGGATTACAGGCGTGAGCCACCACATCCAGCCCTATATTATTATTTTATAGGCAAAGGCTTTCTTCTCTCCATAATCCTACCACTCTCTGGCTACTAAATTGCTACCATTACTCCATTAAACCCACTTTACATATTACCTTCTCCATGAACTTTCTTTTGAAAGATTTCTCTTTCTCTTCTCAACTCCGATAGCACTTCTCTTTGGCTTACTCAATAGCGCATGTATATATCTGTATTTGTTGTAGGTTTCTTCTGTGGATTTTAGTGTCTTTTCTTTCTTGAGAGATTTATGACACTGGTTTATACTTTATGTAATATTCAGTAGTACCTATTTAGCACCTTCTCCTTAGTTCACACTCAACATATGTTGTTTTAATAATTTTCTTAATTCACCCTTGATATAATGTCCAGGAATTCTATGAAATATATAAAATCATTATATTTATGCCACTGTCTTTAAGTTGATCAAGCATGAATAAGTAATTGTATAAGTAATTTTAATATATGCCAAGCATTTCCACGTAGTAAACAACTTTGTAAACAAATCCAAAACATATAAAATGAATTTTTAAAATTGAAACCATATTATATCATATGGCATAGTGAGAATTAGAACTTGGGAAAAATAAATTGTGTAATAGGTAGTTACTTAGAAAAAAATTGCAAGGTAAAATTATGCTCTTTCTCTCTGACAGCGACTTACTTTTCCAAGAATGAATACAGTACCTGGTGTCAGAAGTATGACCGAGGTGACGATCAAGGAGCAGATAACCAGAATAACAAGGAGTGCAATCGCTATTCCTTTCCAATTCCTCTGTGGAGGGTTACTCCCCACCAGCTCCTAAAAACAGCAACATCAAAGAAAACCCCAGTGAGTGAAATAAGGAAATAAAATAAGCCAAATAGACATATTTCACTTAAATCAAGAACCAAGATACAAAACAGTGAAAGAGGCATCTTCCCATTCTTGAAGCTACTACTAGCTCCCTTCTGTACCCTTCTGCCTTCAGTGGCCCAAAGCCTTGGGCTGTCATTTTCCTGTACTATGGCCAAATGTTACCTCAAGAAAGAATCTGATATTATTATATTTGCAGCGTTTGTGCAAACCTAATGCTTCTCCTCCCGATAAACCAGGCTGTACAGTATAGGGTCATCTTGGAGCTTTCCTTCTTCACAGCTAAACTCCTTACCCTCATTGAATCCAACCCAACCAGGATTAAACTTTTCAGCTCCAAGTCCTCTGTCATCTTTCCCTTTTTTTTTTTACATCCATGTGATCAACTTCTATTTCAGGGTACCAAATTTAAATATTTATTTAGCACATGCTATGTGCCAATTTTCACCAACTTCTTCCCATCACACTACCTTCAGGCTTTTCTTTTTCTATAGCTCCTCATTCAACGTTTCAAGATTTTCCTGGTCTCTCTTCACTGGGCAACTCACCTATCCTTATTCTAGGTTTCAGTCCCTTCCAGAGAACCCTCTTGCACTGCAGCAAGAGTGGCAGGTGGGAGAGAGACTCTGGAGACACTGCTAAAGGGTGCTAAAGACTACATAAGTCTAGGAAATTCATCATGCATACTGGCTACTGAGACCAAGTTTTCAGTTCCCTGCAAATTAGAGGAGTCATATAACTTTTAGATGAAACTGTGATTCTTTGAGAGACAAAAAGGATAATATGAATGCTTAATAATAAGTAATAAATATAATAGTTACATATGGATTATTGTTAATTATACAGGAGAAAATAAGGACAGATGGTCACACTGCAAAGGGACCAGTTCTGCCCATGTATAGTCTGGAGAATACACTCTTATAGTGCACATAATTGCAACTCAGTAACCAAGCCAAAATGAGGTAGAATGAAGACGGCCTCAAAAACTAGACAATGCAATATATATATTTTCATCAAAGATTAAAAGCTTATTAGAATGTGTCAAATTGCTACAAACTAAAATAGACAATATGCAGTACCATCCAAATATTTAATACTGGCTATGTTGGTTATTAAATTAAGAAAAATTCATGGGGCCATTATAGGCTTAATAGGAAAGAGTTCTACAGTGGTTTAGAATTTCTACAAGTCTTCATATTTGCCATCTATAACTTAATTCATCTACTTAATTCATCTACAGAGAGTAGCTTTTTAGGACTTAAAAAGTAAGACTATCCATGAGCAACAAAACAGCTACAGAAAGTTACACTGATTCAATCTCATTTCTTATTAGGTAGCATTTTCTTTGGGAGAAAATCACTGGCCAGGGCCAAGGATAAGTAATTAGATCTTGCTAATTCAGCAGCTTTTCATTTCACCTGAATTCAGAAAGAAAATAAGCCCTTTTCATCAAGTCTGTGACTAGCAGGAATCTTTCAGTGGTACTATTCATACAAGCAACCTCGTGCACGCAATTTCTCACAACCCAGTTGACATTCCTCAAACGCTGTTAAGAGGAAATTCCAAGGAGACCATTAAAAACAGAACGTCAAGACCAAATCTTATTCATGAACCAAAATGATAAAATTAATGTTATCTTCATTAGCTCAAATAATTGATATCTTTTTAGTGTTGTTTCTATTTCATTTTTAATGATTTTTTAAATTTTTTCCAGCCCAGGCTGGAGTGCAGTGGTGTGATTGTAGCTCACTGCACCCTCAACCTCCTGGGCTTACATGATCTTTCTGCCTCAGCCTCCCAAGTAGCTTGGACTACAGGGGTGTACCACCAAGTCTGGCTAATTTTTATTTATTTTATTTTTTTGTAGAGACAGGGTCTCACTATGTTGCCTAGGCTGGTCAAACTCCTGGCCTCAAGAAATCCTTCAGCCTCAGCCTCCCAAAGAGCTGGGATTACAGGCATGAGCCACCGAGCCTGACCTGAATATTGTTTCTCATAAGATTAATCTAGACTTCTAAATTCTGTTTTAAACACATTTATCATATAATAGATGCATTGGTCAAAGTCCATTTGCAAATAAAACAAAACAAAACAAAAAAAACCCTAAGACTTTTGATTTGCGTCAACTACTTGACCAGCCAATAATGTGACTGATTTACTTACAAAAGTTCATTTGAACAAATGTTGCAGTGGTAAACACCTCCCTGACCCAAACACACTCATGATCTGACAGTGGCTGGATATTGTTATAGATCATGACATAGAGAATATTATTTAGAAATATGTTTTAGAAAGAAGATAAAGATATTTGCAAGACATATCACATGAAGTAAAGTTGAAGGAAGTGTTTAGCCTCAAATACCAAATACTTAAAAGTTCTCACTCATTTAAAGGCATATCACACGGACTGGGGAGCATGTTCCAGAAAGCAGAGTGAGAACCAAAAGGAAATTTAACAGAGGCCAATCGTACAGCAGTGAAACTTCAGAATGTCTAACCATTGGTACTGCCTGATAATTGAATGGGCTGCTTCACCCGGCAGTGAGCAGGATGAATGGGCATCTCATGGAAATCCTGGGGGACTGATCCTTCAGGGAGGAAGGCAGAAATAGATGACATTAATAAGGAAGAACACAGCAGAAGTTCTTTGGACACATACAAGATAGAGACGAAAGATACAAAACTGTGGAAGCTGGTACTGGGGGTGAAGAAATGAATGAGAGTAAGGACACTTCATGAAACGGGGGCAAAGACTATGCTTCTTCCATGCCCACTGGACTAAGATAAGATTTTGCACATAAAACCAGTCTGGTATACATTATTGAGTGAAAAAATGCACAGTAAGATGACCCATAGGCATCGATGCATATCCCACTCAACTGGAGTGATTCTGGATCATATATACATCGTTGCTTAGGTACAGATGTATCACATTGTCTTTCAGGCAGCATTCTTGCATTAAAACCCACAGGGATAAAGATATTCTTTACTAAATTTGATTTTTATTTGCCAAATTTTGTTTTTCAGAGTGCAGGAAATTTTCTTTTACTACACAAGCAACATCGTGACAATAATAATGGGAAGCAAATTAAACAGGAAAAAAGTGATGAATAACCTTGTTAATCCCAAAAATTGACTTTTTAAGCCTTTTTCTTTTTTTTTTCTTTTTTTCTGAGACAGAGTCTGGCTCTGTTGCCCAGGCTGGAGTGCAGTGGTGTGAACTCGGCTCACTGCAAGCTCCGCCTCCCGGGTTCACGCCATTCTCCTGCCTCAGCCTCCCAAGTAGCTGGGACCACAGGTGCCCACAATCACACCTGGCTAATTTTTTTTTTATTTTATATGTTTAGTGGAGATGGGGTTTCACCGTGTTAGCCAGAATGGTCTCCATCTCCTGACCTCGTGATCCGCCCACCTCGGCCTCCCAAAGTGCTGGGATTACAGGCATGAGCCAACGTGCCTGACCAAGCCTTTTTCATATTATTTTCTATTTCTGGTCTATATGCACATTTAATTTTTAAATAGGTACAACCACAGCATAGATACAGTTTTCAAGTTAGAACGCAAGCTAATATGTGCTTCTTTGAACATCTAATTTGGCTCCCCAAATTCAGACTTCCTCCTAACTTGCAGGAGTTGAACTGTTAAAAATTTGAGTAGGATTGATTCTGCTTTCCATGAAAGTCAAGAGAAGTCACTAGGTTATCCCCTGGCACACTGAGTTTTAGTAGTGCGTTTCTCAGTAGAATTAGACATTTTTTGCCTAGCATGGTGAAAGTGAGGCTATAACATATTCCCTATTCCGTTACCACATGCATACTTTGGAGGTCCATTAAAATGGAAAAGCATGTTCACAACCATTTGCTCTAAGAAGAATAAGTTTTCTACCCAGTGATCCACATCCATCCATCCAACCATCCATCCACATCCATCCATCTATCCATCCATCCACATTCATCGATGTATCCATCCATCTATTCACCCATCCATCCACTCATCCATCCATCCATCTATTCATCCACATTCATTCACCCATCCATCCATTCATCCATCCATCCATCTATTCATCCACATCCATCCTCCATTCACCCATCCATCCATCCATCCATCCATCCATCTGTATATCTGTCAATCCACATCCATCTATCCAACACATGTTTAGCTAGGGCCTACTATGCCAGGTTAGGTTTTGAGAACCTTGAATACAGGAATGAATAAAACAGACACTGACACTGTTATCAACAGAAGTTGAATGGCTTTCATTTTTTTTCATATTTTTTTCTTGTAATGTAGCGCAGGAATGGGGGAAGGGACAAACAATAAGCAGATCAGCTCACTAAGAGAAGAGAAAAGCAGGACAGTGGAGCTCTGGGAGCTGTTTGTATCAGAGAGATCTCTAGCAAAGTGACATCTGAATAGAACTGAAGGAATCTGCAGAGCTGACATCTGACAAGACAATCCAAATAGAGGGAGTGGCAGGTGCCTGGCCTTTGAGACAGCATAGGCTTCAGTGGAGACAGCAAGGAGGCAGTGGCCAGAGTGGGAGAGCAAGGCGACTGTTCTGAGGAGGGGGGGCAGTAAGGGGCCAGGGAGTGCAGAACCTGAGGGCCAGGTGCGGGCTTCGGCTTACCTCTGAGTGAAAGGGGTGTGAGCACAGCAGTGTGTAAATAAGGCTCCCACTAAGGAAGGTGACCAGGGGAGCTGCTTAGAGGAAACACTTGCAGAAACCAGGGTGGGAACAGGAGCAGCCAACAAGGCACAGGGGTAACAGAGGTCTGTCCTGGGTGGCAGTGGTGGGTGTGCTGGGAAGTAGCTGAATTCTGGGCATACAATAGAAAGATATTAGCCAACAGTCTTATTCTGAGAGGGTCATACAGACCTAGGTGTCAGGATATATTTATGTATCCTTTTTGCATGTAAAGCCCTCTCTGGGGCTCCAGCCTTCTATTTTCAAGAAAAAAACACCCTTTGCACCTGTGACATGGCAAGTCTGTCCTCTTTCTACCTCTAAGCCTAATCTGAGTTCTACCCCACTCTGCTCATACGTTATTGTTCCTGGAGCAACTCATTCCCTTCCATGCCCCCTTTCCTCAACACGCCCTACAACTTTTCTGTTTCCTGGAATTTCCCTTCATCTTCATTTTGCCAGGCAAATCCCTTTGCATTCTTTACTTATCAGCTAAAATATGACCTCTGACACTGTAGGAAGTCTTGCCTGGTTTCACCGGCATTATTCTTCCCCCTGGACACAACCACAACACTCTGTGAGTGCCTTTCTGTAACACTAATTCCACTATTAATTTATCTGTTTAATATATATTACCTTAGTACATGTATTAATATATTATATTATCATAATGCATGTGTCATTACCAGGGGGCAAACTACTCAAGGACACCGTTATCTTGCCGTGTTCAACGTCTGAATGCCTGGTACAAAACTTGGGACAACATAGTGCACAGAGACTGCGTTGAGTAGATGAATAGATGGATAAATGCCTTTAGAAGTAACAGAAAGGCAATCATTGATGGATGCAGAAAGCAAAGGGTTAATGCAAGCCCAGTTGCGTGAATGAGGCCATAAGCAGCAATGGATCCTGCAAGATGTAATGCAAACTGACACGCATAGTTGGCAATCCTGTTCTCTGCGACATCACTGCTGCTCATACTTATTTTTAACTCAGGCAAAAATAAAACAAACAATGAACTAAAACCAAGCTATACCTTTTCTGTGTTGTTTGGTCATTTTAAACATAAAATTCACCTTTATCCAATGTTATTATCTTAGTAACTTGTGATTACAGCTTGACTTTTATGCCAATTGTATGTGCAATTGTGTGTGCAAGAAACACAGATTAAGATAATAATTACAGACACCACAATGTCTATGAACTGATTCAAGGAGGACCCTAATGCAGCCTGCTTTAATTTTCTCCCCAGCTACAGCCGATAGAACCCGTGCCTCTCCATCAGGGAATGCATTCCTGTTCTCTCCTCTCTGTGTTAAAATCGGACACATCTCATCTTGGCCTGAGCTTTGTATCTCTCATGAATTTGCCTTGCTAGATTTATCAGACTTTGTGCCTTATGAAGAGGAGAAGATTCAAATGAGAACTCTAAGGTGGAGATGATTTTTGAATGCTGCAAGGAGGAAAGGAGTGGGAGACAAAAGGAACTGATTGCTTAGGTGTTATCAGGATTAAATGTAAATGTATTTGAAAGCACACTATAATTTATAAAAATTATAGAAACATAAGATAAACATAAGATACTAATTTACTATTTATTGCTATCACCACTAAGTAATGTTTTAGCAACATATGATATGTAATAGAGAAAGAACTCGAAAGTGCATTAAATTTCCTACTCTTTATAAAGAAAGGGAAGGGGCTAGAGTGGTCACATTCTGAAACCTGTGATCCTCCAACTTCCTGTTGCATCCTGAGCTTTAATGAGGGGAAATCTGAAATTTAATTTGTATTGGGCCCTCAAAGCAGAGTGATCCAGATTATTGGATCCATAATTGTGACTCCACAATAAAGTGATGCGCACCTCAAGCAGCCAATAACCACTGTGAATGTTCCGGGTACACATCCCATGACGTGTTTGTTTCATGTAATGCAAGTCTGGCCTTACGCGGCTAAAGGGACAGAAGGAGTCACCTCCAGCAGAAGTGAGATTGGAGGATGATTTCACGATCAACCAAAGCCTCTTCCTAAAGACACACCCCTGCAGGAGAAAACTGGAGAAATCAGGGGCAGCACAGCAGGGACCCCGGGGACAGCTGAGGTCCAGCCTTGCCAGCCACAGTGGGGACAGCTGGCAATTGTGCGTTCTATGTCCCTTAGCTAAAGGCAGAGGGGTCAACCAGATGGCCTTCTCACTAGGGAAGGAGGAAGTGAAGTAAATTATTTCTCTCATAATAATCTATCTTTAAACCAATCAATCTCTTCTTCTATCAGGCGGCCTGCAGAAGTATATTAAGACTAGAAGACAGTCTCGTTCCCAAAATGGAAAGTGGCCTTTTCTATGATATAGCTAGACCCAAGGTTAGGTAATTGATAGCTTTAAATAATTCCAGAGGATATGTATAAATCAGCAGCTACTTGGGATTCACAATGCTGGCTGGAGGTGGAAACACAAGCCAGTCTTGTTGGAGCAAGAGGACCCTAACTCATCATCCAATAAAGCATTGCATGGACTTAGCAGGGGAAGCTTTCCCACTCCCTGAGATGCTCCTTTCCTTGTGACTGTCACTTTGTTTCTTGTGAGTACTTCTGGGGTGCTTTTGCTAGTAGTGGGGGTGAGGGAGGGATAACGGATATGGCCGCAAGGTATGAATTAATGCTGCCTCCATGTGAATAACTGCAGAGACTGCAGGCGTGGGCAGCTGAGCAGCCCTTTCAGAAAGACTGAAGCAACCAATGTGGGAATGGGAGGCGGTGGTGGTGGAAGAAGATGTCATCCTACCTTCCCCAACACTTCCGTTTATTTCATTAATTGGAAGTTAATTTTGGTTCACCTGCCCAACTTTTGAGGACTGGCAATTAATTATACATCATCATCATCTTAGTGGAAGCAGAGGAGCCAACGTTTCCGGAACATCCAGACACCAACCTGCAGGTGGCCCTCTTCCCCTGGGCAGTGTCCACCACGTCCTCCATGTGGAGAAGGGACGTCTCACTGCTCAGGCTCTCCCAGGGCTCTCCCGCACCCTTTCTGTATGCGCCTCACGGACTCATCTGGGATCCACTCTACTTCTCTCAAATACATTTGGGAACTTCTAAAGTTGCCTATTTTACATAACATGACTTGATGTTGCTGCCTGAGGGCACAGCACTTTGAAATCCTATCCACCACCCTTACTAAAGCAGCTGTCAGCCCTCTACTTGAAGGTCAGCAAAACTGTGTTTGCAGAATTAACTTCTGCCCTATCAATCCTTCTAGAAAACAAACAAACAGGCAAATTATTGATGCAATAGCTATCTGTTAACATTTCTTCTTGATTATTTTTACCTGCAAATTCCGACATCAGGTTCAAATTATTTTAGGCTCTTCAGTTTAATTGACTGGGTCTGATACATTCTTTTATGAAATTAGTTCAAAATGTAAGCTAGTCTTGCTTTCTGGGCTCAGTCTACTTTCGTTCTATTTTGATATAATGTTTTAAAGGTATCAGGTTGTTCTATATATTTCCAAATGCAGCAGCACTGTGACCTGATCATCCACAGAAAAAAATGTCACAACACATCAGGCCCAAGAGAAATCCCTTTCAGTGAAAAGATGGCTACGAAGTAAGCTGCAGAATTTAAAATTGAGCATTTGTATCTTTCACCTTGCTGTGTATGATAACAGCGTCTTAAAGCATGTTTAGATAATGGCTGTTTTTGCATAGACTCACTGAAACCCATAGGCGATTTTGAGATGAGTTTTCTATACTGGGTAGATTTTTGGCATGCTCAACACATCACTTCCCAATGTCAAAAATCCCTGCAGGCACTCAATAAATATTAAGTAACTAACAAACTAGTCTCAAAGGCAAGAACCACCAGCAATTGAACGGCAGAGACTAAAATAATTTGAGCTCACTTTTTAAAAAGGGCTTGCCACCCTGGTACAATATTCCAGCATGGTACAGAGGCACTGCAAAGAGTACCCCAGTCAGATGATCTGAGCTGCCCTCCTCCTCCTCCACCCATGGGCCCCGGAAGCCACATTTCTAGTCTGTGAGCCCTCTCCTCTCCTCCTCAGCCAGAGACAATTAATTGGCGTAACCTAGGTCAAAAGTCTGCTCCAGGATTTGCGGTGTGGGATTAAAATATTCCAAGTCGTTCTTGGCTGCTGTCACGAAACATGAGAACGGAAGGTGGGGAGGGAAGTTAAGTGCTTGCTGCCATATGGTGTAAGGATTCCAAAGGAAATAAAGCAGATTTACAGAATGAGAGGAATGAAGTAGAGAGGTTCAGAACCAAAGAGAATCAAAAGCAAAGAGACAAAGGCAAAAAGGTAAGAAGCTCAAAGAGACAGAATGACCTCCCCTTGGCTTTCCATTTCTTGATGTACTTTTCCTCCTGAGGCCTGGATGCATTTTTCCCTTGAATTTAATAATGCACTCCTGCTGCTTTAGGAGATATTTCTTTTTTTTTCTTTTTCTTTTATTTTTCTTTCTTTTTTTTTTTTTTTTGACTTGGAGTCTCACTCTGTCGCCCAGGCTGGAGTGCAGTGGCACTATCTCGACTCACTGCAAGGTCCGCCTCCCAGGTTCACGCCGTTCTCCTGCCTCAGCCTCCCAAGTAGCTGGGACTACAGGCTCCTGCCACCATGCCCAGCTAATTTTTTTGTATTTTTTTAGTAGAGACGGGTTTTCACCGTGTTAGCCAGGATGGTTTCGATCTCCTGACCTTGTGATCCACCTGCCTTGGCCTCCCAAAGTTCTGGGATTACAGGCGTTTGCCATGGTGCCCGGCCTTGAGGAGACACTTCATTTCCCATTTTACTTAAACTAGTTTGAGTTGGTTTCTGAAACTTGAAAACAAAGAAGCCGAATGCATAGCAATCACTGATGCTTCATCCAGCCGCCTGCTCCCTGGCCCTGCGCCATTTCTGAGAAGGCATTTCCTGAGGGGCTCTTGTGTCTGCGGCATGCTCTAGCTACACTTCCACTTGAAAACTAGGTGGAAATTCCAACCACACTCTTGGTTTACAATTTAATTTAGTTTTATTTTATTTTTGCGTTATTTTTTGAGATGGAGTCTCACTCTGTCACCCAGGCTGGAGTGCAGTGGCGTGATCTTGGCTCACTGCAACCTCTGCCTCCCGGGTTCAAGCCATTCTCCCTGTCTCAGCCTCCCAAGTAGCTGGGATTACAGGCACCCGCCACCACGTCCAGCTAATTTTTGTATTTTTAGTAGAGACTGGGTTTCGCCATGTTGGCCAGGCTGATCTGGAACTCCTGGACTCAAGGGATCCGCCCATCTCAGCCTCTCAAAGTGCTGGAATTACAGGCATGAGCCACCACACCTGGCCTTTGGTTTACAATTTTAAAATAACCAATTTGCTAATTTGATGTATACATTTTCTTTGAAAAGGCTGATGATTCTACTAGTAGGTATAGTTATTTTCCCAGGGAAACTGAGTGAAATTTGCATTTACCTTAGCAGATTTTCAAGAATCAAATTTGTCATCATCCACCAGCCTTGTAGTATGGGCCCCTCTGTGACAGGAGGAAGCTAATTTAAGTGGAAGCAAATGCCAGCCAAGACAGTTGGCACAGCAGAATGTTCACGGGTCTCGAAGAGGATGGGCTGTTCCTGAGGTCTTCACTATTTTAGGTATCAAATTACTCAAAAAGAAAGCTGTAGTATTTTTAAACCATAGCTGGCCTAGAATGGAATCTATTCATTAGATCCATGTTAAACAGCTATTAGCTTAGTATCCGCATTTTCACATAGTCTAGTATAATGGAAAAACAAATAGCATCAGAGAAATGATTGGCTGCAGAGAGGCAATTGATGAATAATCTTACTATCTTAATTCACCTGCAACCTTAGTCTCCTTTGTCAGGGAAGCTAACATAGTTGCAGGTACCAGGGAATGGGATACGGACATCTTCATGGGGTGTCATTGGTCTGTCTACCAGAGTGGTGTATTCCATGTAGCAGAATGCCATATAGCCATGCAAATCACAACCTCTGACTACATGCACAGCACGAATGAACCCCACAAATATAATTTTAAGTGACATAGATCAGACACTAAAGAATATAAGATGAATGTTTCTATTTGTAAAAAGTTCCACAGTGGGCAAACTACACTAAGTAAGTGGTTCACATGTAAGTCCATGAAGACAAGCCAGAAAGACGTTTCCATGAAATCCAGGATGCGGCATAAGTCAACGGGGAGAGAGAAGTTGCCACTGGAAAGAGGAAGTCAAGGTACAGGAGCTGCGGGGTACTGGCTGTCCTCTGTTTCTAGACCTGGATGGCTTATTTCACATTAGGAAATTCAGGTTACACTCACCTGTTAAGCTGTGAGTTTACATGTTCCATAGTTTTTGCATTGTAATATTTCACAATAGCAGTGGTTAACCACATGTACTGGATCCCAGTGTTGTGACAGTGAGCACTGGCCTAACGTGGTGAACCGAAGAGACATCCCTACACTTGCACTCGGTGGGAGAGAGAGACCTCAGGCAAACCCAGTGACACTGTGAGGTGGGACAATGGGCAGGAATTCCAGGTGTCAAGAGGGAGTATAATGATGGGGCATGTGCTGAGTTTTACTGACGTGTTGGGGTAGGCAAGGGTGCTTTGAGGAAGTGAATTTGAATTGAGAGTTGAAGAGTATACAGGAAGGAGGTGGTGACCAGCTGAGGCAGGTTTCCCAGGCAGTGGAGCAGTTGTAACCTGGTGGCTACATGTCAGGAGTGAGGCGTGAAGCATCCGAGATGAAGCTGGACAGACAGGCACAAACAGAACCAGGCCCGGCCTTGTGGACCGTGCCACTGGTCTTGCCTTTTATCCAAAACACAACTGCAAGCCAGGGGAGGATTCTGTAAGCCACCTCAAATAAGTTCCAGAAGAAGTCAGACATTAATTATTCAGTTCGTCTACTGACATCAGAAAAGTGCCTAGAGAAAGGTCAGGATGGCTTCCTTCTCCCGCTGTGCCTTAAAATGTGTCAAATATCAGGCCATTGTGGAATTGAGCACCTTAAAAAGTAAGATATTCGCACAGCAACTATAAAAAATATTGGGAGAAAATAAATGACACACACCTGACCACAGAATCTCCCATTACACTGTTCCCTTCTATTGTCTAAATGTATTTTCTTCCTAATATTTATTCACTGTGAAAAGCTCTGCCATAAATTTCTTTTATGTATCATGGACCATTTACTATAAGTAGAAGGTAGCAACAAATTACAAAATCAGTGGTGCACATATCTCAGGATGGTAAAACTGCCTTCTAATCATTGTATTTCCATATTCAGGAGGACAACAAATGACGATAGGATGGCAAGAACAAGTTTTAAATAACATTTAGCAGTTGACACGTGTCCGTCAATAATCATCCAGGAGCCTGTTGGGTGCACATCCCCATCTCTGTTTCACGTGCGCATCCCCGTCTCTGTTTCACGTGCGCATCCCCGTCTCTGTTTCACGTGCGCATCCCCGTCTCTGTTTCACGTGCGCATCCCCGTCTCTGTTTCACGTGCGCATCCCCGTCTCTGTTTCACGTGCGCATCCCCGTCTCTGTTTCACGTGCGCATCCCCGTCTCTGTTTCACGTGCGCATCCCCGTCTCTGTTTCACGTGCGCATCCCCGTCTCTGTTTCACGTGCGCATCCCCGTCTCTGTTTCACGTGCGCATCCCCGTCTCTGTTTCACGTGCACATCCCCATCTCTGTTTCACTGGCTCATTTACTCAGTCTTCATTACTGGTGGCTCTTATCTTTTCACAAAGGTGATAAAAGCCAACACAGATCATAATTAACCCAAGGACTTAGGGGTAGACGGAGGAAAATGCAGGACTCTGCATGGTTCCAACCTCACAGAAGATGGCAAAGAGACTCCAATGAGGTCAACTCCACTAGTGAAACTGGTGGGAAAGCGTTGGCCCAGTGCAGCCTGTGGCAGCGACTCACAGGAACGTGCAATGAGTTTGGTGTGATCTCTCAGTACCCCCTTCCCTTCCTCCCTCTTCCTCTCTCTCTTTTCCTCCTTCTCCTTCTCCTCTCTCTGTCTCTCTATCCCTGTTGCTCTTTCAATGTCCCTCTACCACTTTCTCTCACACAGACATAATTAATGCCTAGTAATCCACAATTTAAATGAAATTCTTGGCCAGGCATGGTGGCTCATGCCTCTAATTCCAGCACTTTGGGAAGCTGAGACAGGTGGATTACCTGAGATCAGGAGTTCGACACCAGCCTGGCCAACATGGTGAAACCCCATCTCTACTAAAAATACAAAAATTAACGGGGCATAAGGGCATGTACCTGTAATCCCAGCTACTTGGGAGGCTGAGGCAGGAGAATTGCTTGAACCTGGGAGGCGGAGGTTGCAGTGAGCCGAGACTGCACCACTGCGCTTTAGCCTGGGTGACGAGAGTGAGACTCCATCTCAAAAAATACAAATAAAAATAGAATAAAATAAATTCTCTCTGCTTGGGAACAGCCATCAACATAAAAGCAACAATAACAAACAAGAAATAGAGTCTGAGTATGAGCAGGCCCTGATCAAAAACGTGGAAGAGACTCAACTATCCAGAGAGTCATTAATTCAGTCATTTCTGTGATGGGTTATTTTGCTGATCAGGAGATAAGAGCACCTGGATTGGAAAATGCTGATGATCCCAGCTGCACTCCCAACAGCTCAGGTGAGCAGCTCAGAAACAAAGGTGGGAGAAGAGAAGGAATATGAAGATGAGAATTTACCATGATGCACTGGGAGAAAAATGGAAGAGCGCGTCAGATGCAGGAGAGTGGGAAGCAGATTGCAACCCCAAAGCCAGCAGCAAGCGGAGAGGGAAGGGTGAAGTGGCTGAAGAGTCCAGCAGTCTGGACCTTTAGGGTGAAAGCCAGCATGCATCTAAAGGCCCTGCAGGCACGACATCTGTGTGGAAAGTATAACTCTGCAGTGTTACAAAAGGAGAAAATATGGGCTTAGGGTGGCTTTTGTTTGTTTGTTTGTTTGTTTGTTTTACAGCAGCATGGTACATTTCCAAATAATTTCTACCTGAAACTATAAAAACATAGTCTGCACTTTAAGTAGCGAAATTTGGCTTTTCATGAAGTCGCACATACCAGGAACAAGAGGGCTAAGTTTCTATCTTAAACAAAATTCAGACTGTTAATGTTTTATTTTGATTGTATCAGTCCAGGTTAAACATTATTTTATGATCCAATGTCTTTAAATTGTTATAGGGTTAAAAAGCCTAAGGACGCCTTTATCTTTCTTAGAGGTAAACTGGATTTTAAAGAAATAACCACAGTTTAGGGTAGACTGAGACCTGAGGCATGTGTTTTAGTCGTAACATGTGCAACACGAAAGGAAAGACAGAAATCTTTGTTTTACTTCAGACATTGTGTAACAGAGGAAAAGAACATGCAGGCCTAAAGGAAAGCAAACAGTGATGATTTTGTTGGAAAGTTGGACCTGTAAGGAAAGGCCAAGATAATCAGTGGACTTATCTGGAGAAAAGGGGGCCAGGCCAGAGCTTAACTACTGCCTCCAGACATAATGCATCTGTATAATCCAAAGGATTTTGGACAAAAGAAATAATAATTATCTAGTTCCTAGGACAGAAGGAGAAGACTAATTGACATTATGAGGAGTGTTTGAAATAGCTTTATGTATTTCTCAAAATGATGGTATGAAAATAGCCTTAGAACCCCCCGGGTGTGCATGTCAAATGCAGATTCCTGGACCCTCTGAACTGGAGTCTCTGGGGACAGGGTGGGAGAACGTTCGCGTTTCACAATGTGCCCAGTACACTCTTATAAACAATGAAGTATGAGGCCGGGCGCAGGGGCTCACGCCTGTAATCCCAGCACTTTGGGAGGCTGAGGCGGCCGGATCACCTGCGGTCAGGAGTTCAAGACCAGCCTGGCCAATAAGTTGAAACCCCATCTCTACTAAAAAAAAAAATACAAAAATTAGTCGGGCATGGTGGCACGCACCTGTAGTCACTGTCTCAGCTACTTGGGAGGCTGAGACAGGAGAATTGCTTGAACCTGGGAGGCAGAGGTTGCAGTGAGCTGAGATTCTGCCACTGCACTCCAGCCTGGGCAACAGAGTGAGACTCTGTCTCAAAAAAAAAAAAAAAAAATTGCAGTCTAGTATGAGAGCCATTACCTACAGGAATTTGTTACATCTGTAACCTGGATAAGTCAGTTCGGTAAAGCCCCTCGCAACTGGTTTAAGAATGGAAGGCTCAAGAGTTTGTGATGGCAATTTTTCAAATGCAAAATTCTGTCCATTAGCACATCATAGACCAGTTTCGAAACATGCCCATTTAGAAACAAAATTCTGATTGGCTGTCTTACAGCCCTTGACTGGCCTTATTTAACTACCCTGTGAGTACACATTATATGAGGGCAGCTTTTCCTAAGTACAACTTTTCTTTTACCAAGTCAGAAGCAACACGGGTGACCAGTGACATCATTATCGAACAGAACTCATGACCTGCGATGCCCACTTCTGTGTCTTGAATGTTTCCGCAAAACTCAAAATTTGAAACCCACGCTCAGCATGCATAAGCTTTGTGGCTAGCACCATAATGAATAAATAAACTGGTAAAAACAATAACGACGATAACCAAACTCAATGCATTATAAAATCCAGTGCAGGTGCTGAACGCCTGTTCATATACGTGTGACAGAACCCATGGACAAGAGCACTTTCAGCCCTGATGGAGAAGGGGGTGTTTCCCCCCGAAAACCCCTAGATCATTGTTAAGAAAAAAGAATCTCTCTATTAAAAGGCTATCTCATTGGCCCACACTGGCCTCTTTTTGTCCAAAATGTTCAGACATGTATCAAGCAACATATCTCAGGGTACTTAGGGCCATAAATATTTGTACTGGTTAATTGTGACTATTATTATTAAATAAGTGACAGCAACATACACATTCCATACCAGAATGCATGAAAACTATGTTCTTATAACATAGCAGCATGATAGAAACAATTTTCAAGAGAATCTTCAAATGACACGTATTAGAAGACAGCCAGGCAACTTAGTACATGGAATTCATTAAAGCCTAAATACTTAAAACTAGCTTTACTTAATATTATTGCAGATTAACTGAGGAAAAGCTAAACTACTTGTACTGTGATTTTTGCTCTTCATTTCTTTGAATTATTTTGGATCCGGAAACTGCTTTACTCAGAGCACCTCCTTACCGTTACCCCTATTTTTTCTTCCAAGGGAAGTGGAGGGTGGAGAGGCCAAGGAGCTGGGCCAGGCTGAGATCTGGGCACAGGAACAGATGTACCCAGCCTGAAACCACAGAGCCCAGGGCTACCAGGAGCTGAGCGCTGTCCTGGATCACTGGGCAGATACCAGGAAAAAAGGAAGGTCCTGAATACCAATTCCAAGGAAGTCAGGTAAGAAAGGGAGAAGGAAAGGCTGGGTGTGGTGGTTCTCGCCTGTAATCCCAGCACTTTGGGAAGCTGAGGTGGGCGGATCATGAGGTCAGGAGTTCCAGGCCAGCCTGACCAACATGGAGAAACCCCGTCTCTACTAAAAATATAAAAATTAGCCAGGTGTGGTGGCACGCACCTGTAATCCCAGCTACTCGGGAAGCTGAGGCAGGAAAATTGCTTGAACTCAGGAGGTAGAGGTTGTGGTGAGCTGAGATCGTGCCACTGCACTCCAGCCTGGGCAACAAGAGCAAGATTCCGTCTCAAAAAAAAAAAAAAAAAAAGAAGAAGAAAAGAAAAGAAAAAGAAAAACAGAGTCTGACATGAGGTTTTGACAACAGCAGCTATCTGAACCCTTGGAGCTGGTGGCCCGAAGTGTTCTTCCACCATCCACTTGCCTTTTGTGGGTGGTGTGCAGCAGGCCCTGGGGAGTGGTGCAGGGAAGCAGGGTGGGTGTGGGTCTAGGCTTGCTGAAGCAGCCCTGAGCTGGTGCTGCTCAGTGATGATGTAACTGCATCTTAAAGGATGGCCTTGGCGCTTCCTCCTGGTGGCCTGTGGCTCCCAACGAGCATCCTTGGCAGCTGTTCTCAGGGCACCCCGGTGTTCTGAACACAGGCCTTTGCTTTCCTCCTTCCTCTGAGGACTTCACCAACACTTCGCTCGAGGTGCACGTCTTTCATCTGAACACGACCAGTGCTGCTCATGTCTTCTCTCTGGGTGCTAATCAAAGTAAGCACCGTGAGCACAGGACATCATTTGGATCCACCTCTCTAGCACCGTGGAGCCTAGTGACATTTTCACATGCTGAACTTGCAATATTGGTTTCCTGAATGGCAGACTTGACTTAATGAAAGAAACATTCGAATGAGTCTGACATCCCTGGGTTTGCCTCCACCATGTGCCAGCTGAGTTTCCATCCATTAAACTCCTGGAAGCTCGGATGTCAGCTGGGAATAACACAGCCCTTGCAGCACTGAAGTAAGGATTAAAGACAACATAAACAGTATCTAGCAGAGTGCCGAGCACAGAGTGGGCAGTCAACACACGGTGGCTATCAGCAGACATGACCTAGGCAGACAACACCAAAGGGCACCTGTGTTGCATGGCTGGGGAAATGCTATGGACTGAACGTCTGTGTCTCCCCAGATTCATACAATGAAATCCTAACTCCCCAGTGTGACAGCACTAGGAGGGGGCCTTCAGGAGGTAATTAGGTCATGAGGGTGAATGGGGTTAGTGCCCTTCTAAGGAGACTCAAGAGCCTGCTCTCTGCTCTCTGCCATGTGAGGACACAAGAAAATAGCCATCTACAAACCAGACCTGACCACGCCAGCACGCTGACTTCAGACTCCCCAGCCTCCAGAATCATAAGGAATACATTGCTGCTGCTTAAGCTGCGCAGTCTGTGGTATTCTGCTACAACAGCCTGAACTGACTGATGCAAGAAGTTAAAGTAAACATATAAAGGGCATCTCTGTAGCAGCAAGCCTCCCCAATTGACTTGCATCATGAAACTAACCCAGTGCCTTAGTGCTGTCTACTCACAGGAAAATGAAAGCATTGGTCCAGAGATGAGATGCAGCAGCCTGTTTAAGCATCTAAGGCTGTCGAGGAGCCTGGGGAATGGAGGTGAGCACAGCAGTGCCGAACCCTGAGATTCTGACAGCGGCCCCGAGAAGAGGAGCTTCTCACCTTCAAAGGCTGAGAACTGGGAGTGTGGATGGAAACTTGCTGTCTGACTCTTTGAGGGTGGGATGCAGGCTTTAGAATGTCAGGAAGGATGGCCTGTAGTCCAGAAACCAGACAGCACCAGGCCAGGAATCTTCTGTGCTGGTGGTGACCATAATAAATGCCAGGACTGTGATATAATACCCAGCTCCATCTGAAATGTCTACGACGAGCCTGACCTGCATTGCTGATGTAACATAAGACACGTGGTACTGCTGTGTTTCATCGGCCTCGATGCACCTCATTCAACCCCTGCCTAATCCCAGTACTCCAGGGAGGAACGTGGTCTCCACATTAGCCTTGGGTCCTCCTTGACTTGGGTAGCCATTCTGAGGCTGGCACCTGTTTCTCCATATTTAACCACGACAGTTACACATCTTCCTGACAACGCTCAAATAAACAGCATTTCTGTTGTCACACAGCCGTAAGCCTGCCCAGATTGCCTCCCGAGTTCAGGAAGCCTCTTGAATGTGTTACCCAAGAGGGTTGTTTTATGTGGCTGTTAAAAGCGATGCTCTGTAGTAGTGAACGACAATGTTGAGAGTCCCAACTTCAACAATCAAGAAAGAGAGGCACTAGAGGCATTATGCTTTCCAATACATGTGATGTTTTCTTCCCTTGAAAGGTGAATGGAAAGGCTGGGCCTCGGCAGAGGTGGGTTGGGTGGTAGGCCTGGCTGCCGACCCAGCTGTGCAGCTAGGTGGTCAGAGAAGCATCAGCAAATTCATTAGGCCTTGCTGTGCTCACACTTGGATTCCACTGACCAGCTGGATGGATTTCCCAGAACGCATTCATTTGATCAAAACAAAGATAAGACAAATTATACTTTTTTTTTTAAACAGACTCAGAAGCAGAAGTTCACAGAGGTTAAGAGACTTGCCCAAGGTCACACAGATGTAAAGTAGCAGAATCAGACCTGAGGCCAGGCCTTTAGATTCTAAATCAGAGGCGCTTTGACTACAAAACCTAAGGAAGTAGGCTATATATTCTTTTTATTTTGTTTTATGTTTTATTTTCTTTTAATAGCTTTTGAGGTACAAGTGGTTTTTGGTTACCTGGATGAACTGTACAGTGCTGAAGTCTGAGCGTTTAGTGCACCCATCATCTTAATAGTGTACGCTGTACGCAATATGTATCTTTTTATCCCTCATACCCCTCACACTCTCCCCACTTGTGAGTCTCCAAATCTATTATACCACACTGTATGCCTTGTACACCCATACCTTAGCTCCCACTTGTATGTGAGAACATAACAATATTAGCTTTTCCATTCCTGAGTTACATCACTTAGGACAATGGCCTCCAGCTCCATCCAAGTTGCTGTAAAAGACATTATTTCATTATTTTTAAGGCTCAGTAGTATTCCATGGTGCATATATACCACATCTTCCTTATGCACTCATTGGTTGATGGACACTTAGGTTGATTCCATATCTTTGCAGTTGTGAATTTTTTTTGCAGTAAGCCTATGCGTGCAGGTGTGTTTTTGATATAATGACTTCTTTTCCTTTGAGTAGATACCAAATAGTGGGATTGCTGGATTGAATGGCAGATCTCCTTTTAGTTCTTTTAAGAAATCTGGGATATTGGTCTGAAATTCTCTTTTTTGGTTATGTCTCTGCCAGGCTTTGGTATCAGGACGATGCTGGCTTCATAAAATGTGTTAGGGAGGATTCCCTCTTTTGCTATGATGAACATTGATGCAAAAATCCTCAATAAAATACTGGCAAACTGAATCCAGCAGCACATCAAAAAGCTTATCCACCATAATCAAGTGGGCTTCATCCCTGGGATGCAAGGCTGGTTCAACATACAAAAATCAATAAATGTAATCCAGCATATAAACAGAACCAAAGACAAAAACCACATGATTATCTCAATAGATGCAGAAAAGGCCTTTGACAAAATTCAACAACCTTCATGCTAAAAACTCTCAATAAATTAGGTATTGATGGGATGTATCTCAAAATAATAAGAGCTATCTACAACAAACCCACAGCCAATATCACACTGAATGGGCAAAAACTGGAAGCATTCCCTCTGAAAACTGGCACAAGACAGGGATGCCCTCTCCCACCACTCCTATTCAACATAGTGCTGGAAGTTCTGGCCAGAGCAATCAGGCAGGAGAAGGAAATAAAGGGTATTCAATTAGGAAAAGAGGAAGTCAAACTGTCCCTGTTTGCAGATGACATGATTGTATATCTAGAAAACCCCATTGTCTCAGCCCAAAATCTCCTTAAGCTGATTAGCAACTTCAGCAAAGTCTCAGGATACAAAATCAATGTACAAAAATCACAAGCATTCTTGTACACCAATAACAGACAAACAGACAGCCAAATCATGAGTGAACTCCCATTCACAATTGCTTCAAAGAGAATAAAATACCTAGGAATCCAACTTACAAGGGATGTGAAGGACCTCTTCAAGGAGAACTACAAACCACTGCTCAGTGAAATAAAAGAGGACACAAACAAATGGAAGAACATTCCATGCTCATGGGTTGGAAGAATCAATATCATGAAAATGGCCATACTGCCCAAGGTAATTTATAGATTCAATGCCATCCCCATCAAGCTACCAATGACTTTCTTCACAGAATTGGAAAAAACTACTTTAAAGTTCATATGGAACCAAAAAAGAGCCCTCATTGCCAAGTCAATCCTAAGCCAAAAGAACAAAGCTGGAGGCATCACGCTACCTGACTTCAAACTATACTACAAGGCTACAGTAACCAAAACAGCATGGTACTGGTACCACAACAGAGACATAGATCAATGGAACAGAACAGAGCCCTCAGAAATGATGCCGCATATCTACAACTATCTGATCTTTGACAAACCTGACAAAAACAAGAAATGGGGAAAGGATTCCCTATTTAATAAATGGTGCTGGGAAAACTGGCTAGCCATATGTAGAAAGCTGAAACTGGATCCCTTCCTTACACCTTATACAAAAATTAATTCAAGATGGATTAAAGACTTACATGTTAGACCTAAAACCATTAAAATCCTACAAGAAAACCTAGGCATTACCATTCAGGACACAGGCGTGGGCAAGGACTTCATGTCTAAAACACCAAAAGCAATGGCAACAAAAGCCAAAATTGACAAATGGGATCTAATTAAACTAAAGAGCTACTGCACAGCAAAAGAAACTACCATCAGAGTGAACAGGCAACCTACAGAATGGGAGAAAATTTTTGCAACCTACTCATCTGACAAAGGGCTAATATCCAGAATCTACAATGAACTCAAACAAATTTACAAGAAAAAAACAAACAACCCCATCAAAAAGTGGGCAAAGGACATGAACAGATACTTCTCAAAAGAAGACATTTATGCAGCCAAAAAACACATGAAGAAATGCTCATCATCACTGGCCATCAGAGAAATGCAAATCAAAACCACAGTGAGATACCATCTCACACCAGTTAGAATGGCCATCATTAAAAAAGCAGGAAACAACAGGTGCTGGAGAGGATGTGGAGAAATAGGAACACTTTTACACTGTTGGTGGGACTGTAAACTAGTTCAACCATTGTGGAAGTCAGTGTGGCGATTCCTCAGGGATCTAGAACTAGAAATACCATTTGACCCAGCCATCCCATTACTGGGTATATACCCAAAGGACTATAAATCATGCTGCTACAAAGACACATGCACACGTATGTTTATTGCGGCACTATTCACAATAGCAAAGAGTTGGAACCAACCCAAATGTCCAACAACGATAGACTGGATTAAGAAAATGTGGCACATATACACCATGGAATACTATGCAGCCATAAAAAATGATGAGTTCCTGTCCTTTGTGGGGACATGGATGAACCTGGAAAACATCATTCTCAGTAAACTATCACAAGGACAAAAAACCAAACACCGCATGTTCTCACTCATAGGTGGGAATTGAACAATGAGAACTCATGGACACAGGAAGGGGAACATCACACACTCTGGGGACTGTTGTGGGGTGGGGGAAGGGGGGAGGGACAGCATTAGGAGATATACCTAATGCTAAATGACGAGTTAATGGGTGCACGAAATCAACATGGCACATGGATACATATGTAACAAACCTGCACATTGTGCACATGTACCCTAAAACCTAAAGTATAATAAAAAAGAAAACATTATGCGAAGTGAAAGAAGGCAGTCACAAAAAAAAAAAAAGAAATCTGCATACTGTTTTCCACATTTATTCTTAAAAGTTCTTTATAGCTTTAAAATGCAATCTTCCTCTGAATACTTCAATCACTCTATATTAGTGGAATATCTGTTTTAGGTGTATTATTCTAAAAAAGAAGACATCCAGGATAAATACAATTTAAACGAATTTTTTTATGTCTAGAAGTCAATTATTCTAACTGATTTCTGACTTTTCAAGGTTTTTTTAAATAAGAGTATTAAAATATTTTATGAAAGTCTGTGAAGAATTCATACTTCCCAATTTTCAACAAAAATCTCTCAACAGAAGTTATGTCACATTCTGAACTGCCTTTTTCATCTGGCAGATCATTGTTTTCTTATTCAGAAAAATTTGGAACATAGAGCTATCAATTTACCTAGGTTTCTTTTAAATAACGTTTCTCAGCCAGTGTATTAATATAAAGCTCAAAATGACGATAATTTAGATTAAAAGATACAGCAACTGATTCAGTGCTTCCATGCCACTCACACAAAAGGCTTGCTTAATAAAATGTTCTGCTGGTTTGATTTTGGGCAAGGCAATGCAAATTAACTCTTTAGGAATTAACCTGAAAATAATTAGCTACCCTTGGCTATCCTATTTATTCCAATGCTGAATGCATGCCTAGTGTCTGAAGGCTGCTATTGAAGGCCCTGCAATGGTTACAGAGGCAACAGAAAAGTGGCTTTCTTCCATGAACAGCTTGCAAATGAAGACACTAGGCATTCATCTATGAATCACTCAGAAGAAACAAAAAACAAACTGAATTGATATTCATGTGGGCTAAAGAAGAAAAATAGGCTTTATATCTATTCAGTTATTGGTGAAAATCAATGTCTAAATACCAAGTGCAAATATTTAAATGTTTATGATAACTTCTGCTAAGATTCATGTGCAATATTGAGTTAGGAGGCCATATTTCAGTCAAGTTCAGCCTCTTCTGACAGTTGAAGGTTATTTTCAAATCACTGTAGTTTTGAATAAAGTATTATTTAACTACTGAATGTGACTTTATTTCTAAGGAAAAAGAAAGCCTACAGAATAAAGAGAATGCATAAATCAATATGTCAACCACATATAAAGCCAAGAGATAAAGCTTAGATTTGTCCCACAAAAACTATGGTTAAAAACATACAAATTTCACTTAATCTCAAGCTTTTTCAAAACTATTTTGTGAATGCAAAACAATACAGAATGCACTTATTCCTAATTTTTAAGATATTAGAGACAAAAATACTTGTGTCTCTCTCAACACCATGCATTTATGTGAGAGAAGCAGAAAACTAAAAACATCAAATGAAAATGTGATTATAAAATAAAACTGCTTTCAACAATAAAATATTAATGATCTTAGCAGCTATTTCTGTATGCATAGACACCCTCACCAAAATTATTTCGATTAAAGAAACCTACTAGCACTGATGCACAAATAAAGGGCATTGTTAGAGGAATTGGTAATCCTGGGGGGCGGGGTAAGAAAGTCTTACACATTATTCTAAACAAACACTTTTGACTCCTAGGGTAGGAAACAAATAATTCCCTTGGAATTTTGTGTTTTATGCATACAAACTTTTTTGAATATTTATGGCTCAGTTTGTGTGTGTGTGTGTGTGTGTGTGTGTGTGTGTGTGTGTGTTTTAAGGCAGAGTACCAAATAAGCTACTTGGCTGACATTTTTCCAAAACCATCACCTCATGGTTTTATATGTCATTCCAACACATCCTCTCCACAGTGACCAAGTAGCCAGAGCAACAAGTGCTTAATTCTAAAATAGTCATGGATGGTTTGCCCCTCTGGAGAATAATACATTAAGGCTGTGTCTCACCAATATAGGAACCAGACATTAAAGGAACCTTCCACTTGTATGTCCCAACCACAACGTTCTAAAGAGATGCACCCCACCAAAAGCACTATGGTCAACAAGGAATAAAACCAATACAGGATTTTCTACACGTGTCTGTCTCTGCTACGGAACTGCAAACACCTCCAAAGTCATCTCACATCATATTCATTACCATAGCTCACCAAATTCCCACATGATTATTTATATTTAGTAGGTCCTCAACCAAATAAGTTACCAAAAGATGGTGCTGTAAAAGCTCTTTGAATGTAGACCCCAGTAGTCCTATCATTGGCTAATTTCCCATTCCCTACTCAATACTACAATGAAAGCCAAAATGTTAAATTCTTAAATATATTTTTATTGTACCAAAGTGTTTTGCCAAGCTTCTGGCTTGAATAGCATTCAACTGGCAAACAGTATGCTGGGTAAAGAGCTGGAGTAACAAGACAACTGCAGCAGCCATGTTGGCAAGATGACATGAAGAATCAAATCTTGCATCATAAATCAAGCAATCTATAGTCTCTATAGCAGGAAGAAAGTTGAATCCAATTCTAAAAGAGCCCCCAAGTTTTTTTGGAGTAAAATCTCATCTTTTGTTTTAGCCCTGTAACCCTCAAACTTATTGCCAACCGGTGCTTAAAAATATGCACAATATTTTTGGCTGGGCACAGTGGCTCACACCTATAATTCCAGGAGTTTGGGAGGTTGAGGTGGGAGGATCACTTGAGACCAAGAGTTCAAAATCAGCCTGGGCAACATAGTGAGACCCCATCTCTACAAAACATTTAAAAATTAGCCGGGTATAGTGGTGTATGCCTGTAGTCCCAGCTACTTGGGAGGCTGAGGTGAGAGGATCGCTTGAGCCCAGAAGGTCAAGGCTGCCGTGAGCTATGATCATGCCACTGCACTCCAGCCTGGGATTCAGAATGAGACTCCATCTCAGTACACACACACACACACACACACACACACATTTTTTTTTCCCCAAACTAACCTATAAATAGAAGAAAGAAATTCCATTCCCCTGAGGCCACCACACTCCTGGATGTATCAACTAACTAGCAAGCCCACATAGGGACAAAGCCAATGCTTTCAAATCATGAGTGATGGCCCACTGAGCAGAAATCACAGTAGTGATTAGAATTGTATAGCTAAGCTCCAGAGGGGAGTAATGTTCAGGGCTGCACCAATTGCCTACAAAGTGAAGACTCTACACCTTAGTTATGCTTCAATATTTACAGCTAATTTTACTGGTTCAAATCCACTTTAGGAGTATCTAATTTCTACGCAGTGTTGTTGGGTGTTTCATATAAAAAATAAAAACAGTTTATAATCAGTTTCTGGAAGGCATCCAAGATGACTGTAATCTGTTAAAATCCATACCCAATCCTCTAAGTAAGACCATGAGTTAATCTAAGACGACTCAATACCTGGTTTCCAGAGAGAGCAGAAAAGCTGCTGCTGAGTGAGTCTGTTCTTCTTTTGGGAAGAATAAATTATCCATCTGACACTTTACACTGGGACTCATCTACATTTAATTATATAATGAAGAAATAATTAACTTTAAATGTGCATAAGACTTCATGGGTATCCAATAAAAAAATAAATCAACGAAAATGCAATAACCACGGCAAAGCAAATTACACTTCACGATCTTCACCTTTGATCAAAAGGATTCCTCAAACTTGGAGGGCTCTGAAAGAGATGGCAGAGGTTACCTAACACAGTGCCTTCAACTTGCAAATGAGAAGAGCCAGGGAAGCACTTGTTTTAAGTGTCAAGAGATTTACCTAAAGTCACGCAGTTGTCAAGTGGCAACTGGTACATCTAGAATCTGCAGCAGATGGAAATTGCTTCACTGTAATGAACAAGGCCACCCAAAGACATCTAAATCCTAATTCCCAGAACCTGTGGCTACGTTACGTGAACAGGGCAGCAGATGGAGTTAGTATTCCTAATCGGTTGGCTTTAAAACAGGAGATTATACTGAATTATCCACGTGGGCTCAATTTTAATTATAAGGGTACTTAAATGTGGAAGAGGGAGGGAGAAGAGTCGGTGTCAAGTAATATGATACTAGAAAAACACAGGCAGCGATTGCTGGCTCTGAAGGCGGAGGAAGGAGCCCTGAGCCAAGACATGTAGAAACCTCTAGAAGCAGGAAACAGATTCCCCGCTGGAGCCTCCAGAAGGAATTAGCCCTGCAGACACTTTGATTTGAGCTACACGAAGCCCATTTCAGACTTTGGACCTCATATGATAATAAATTTGTGTTGTTTTAAATCACTAAGTTTGTGGTAATTTGTAATAGCAATAAGCGAAAACAAATACATCACCTAGCAGGTTTTCTTTGAACACTTTTCTTTCTTTATAGACAACACCCTAATCTGCAACAAATATCTGTGTATGTGAGTTGAGATAAACAGTGTGTAGCTGATGTCGCAAGGTTTCTAGGCCTATGGTACACTTGCACCTCATCTCTCTAATGGCGTGCAAAAACAGGAGAGGACAGTATCATTTTCACAATCCGGTTGGGAAGAGTCAAAAAATTTTCATATATGTGTCCACATTGGTGGGAAAACTGGCAATTATTTTTTTCCAGAGGAGAAACATCGAAAACAAAGGCCGTGAAACAAGCTCTTTATAGAGTCTATGGCAGTAGGGAAACAGACCATCCTCTATGTTTCTTTGCCTCTATGAGTTTCCGGCTTTAACTTGCACTCAATAGTTCTTTCCAATATTGGATTTAAACAATGAAATCAAAATTTTCAGCTGTGCTGCAAAACTCAACTCATTTAGAAAAGTGATTAATAGAAGCATCTTATAACTTTCCAATTCATTAATCATCATTGAGATACATTTTGACAATAAAACTGTTCCTTGACAACATAGTTTGCTTATTCGTTTCTGTCTGTATTCTCTATTTGGGTATTCAGAGATACCTAAATGCCTAAAGAACAACAATTGACAAGCACTCTCTCCTTGACCAAATTTCAGTCAGATTTCTCTGAGTCCTTTCTTAACTAGGCCTTAACCTCGGTCTATAAAGACTTGAACAAACACTAACACAGTTTCTAACAGAACAAGGTCACATTCCTAGGATGGCCCTGGCTGTCCCCCAACTAGAAGTGCCTGCCAGAGAAAAGCCACACCTGCCAAAAGAGCTTATGACTTGTTCCAGCTGACACCTGAGGACAGAGCCTCTGTGTCCGGTCTCTGTGGGAGGATGGAATCCTAACTTCCATAATTGCCAGTTCTCAGACACCACTGACATTACCACATGTACAATGGCTAACCCTCAGGGTTTTTCACCTCCCTGACTCTACTAAATCCTGCTTAACTCTCTCCACTCCTTCCTTCTCCTTTTATAAATGCCCAGTCACTGCTGTACAAATGGAAGTTGAATTTAGTTCACGTTGTATTCTTTTCCCTATTGCAATAGTTGTTACTGATTAAAATCTGTTCTTATCACCTTGTGTCATGCTTTGTTTATCTTTGACACAGGTTAGAAAGAGGGCACAGATTTTCTGTAATCACACTAACAACAACACACAGTCTTAGGATGTGACCTTTCAACAAGCTGAGAACCATCAGCAGGTAATACCTCCCCCTGAGATGGTGGGCTTCAACACAGCTAGATATTTCCTGGTCATTAAAACCAAGCACATTGAACATTTTTGACAAAATTATGAAGAAGTAATTTATTTATTGCAAGCCAGCTGGGAGACCCTGCTCTGGATCTGTCTTTTCTGGCTAAATGTTGTTGCCTTGCCAATACTCTATGTTACCATTGCTATGCTTCTAAAGGGAGGAATCCTAACTTAGCCAAAGCCTACCCACCTCCCACCCACCCATCCACTCAACCTTTCATCCACCTACCCATCCATCTACCCACCCACTCACCATCCATCCATCCATCCATCCATCCACCCACCTACCTATTCACCTATCCATCAACCACCTCCTCATCAGCCATCCATCCATCCATCCACCTACCCATTCACCTATCCATCAACCACCTCCTCATCATCCATCCATCCATCCATCCAACCATCCATCTACCCATCGACCCATTCATCCATCCATGCAACCATCCATCCATCTAAAATGTGCTGATCAGACCTGGCATTAACTAGTGAAAAGTGTGTTTTTTGAAGGTGATCATTGCCCTTATTGGCCTATTAACTTTATTAGTAGAAAAAATACATCTCAGACCAAAATATGCAGTTATTGCTTTTACCTGTAATAAAAGCATCCCCAAACAAATAAAATATCCTAGTTCCCACCCACATACACAAATTTGCTTCTATGGGAAGCTTCTCTAGAGTGCTATATGTTCTTCACTTGTCCCTGGAGATCCTTTTTGCTCCCTTTTCCATCTGTTCTTTGTCTAGGAAGAGTGACCTCTACAGACCAGCCTCAGCCTGATTTCCTTGTGCTCTAGCTTTTAGTTAGGTTTGGCCAATAAATTTGAGGCTTGACCAAGAGATTAAAAAGTTAGGAAAGAATTCAGGTATTTATTCCCACAGATACTGTCCTTAGTCTTTCTCTATAACTACAGACATTTGCTGAGTTTCAGTAACTGCTCCCTTGGGCCAAGGGGTGGTAGCAACTTCTTGCCATTCTAATCCCAGAATGTTTCACCATGTTTTCCTGCTTTCCTGACCCTGTCCATTCTTTACTAAGTTGTCACTTCATTACATCTTTTCAACAGTTTGCAATGTGCTTTCTATGTCCTGTAGCTGTGACTGACGCTTTTCAATCATTAAATAAATGTCTCCTTAGTGCCTACAACATGCTGGGCACTGGCGCCACTGTAATAAACCAGGCACATGCCAGTGTTTAATTTAAATAGCTGGTTTCATTCCTCCACTAATGACTTGTTTGACTAAACTGACTGGGTTCACCAAAAGCTTTTGGTATCATTTGGATCTATTATATTACTTTACAACTCATACACATCAAAGTCTTAGACCACCCCCCAAATAGATCATCCAGTCCAATCCCCTCTTTCTAAGGCATAGAAACTAACACTCAAGGGCCAGGCGCAGTGAGTGACTCATGCCCGTAATCCCAGCGTTTTGGGAGGCCGAGGTGGGCCGATCCCCTGAGGTCAGGAGTTCAACACCAGCCTGGCCAACATGGTGAAACCCTGTCTCTACTAAAAATACAAAAAATTAGCTGGGCGTGGTGATGCATGCCTGTAATCCCAGCTACTGGGGAGGATGAGGCAGGAGAATTGCTTGAACCTGGGAGATGGAGGTTGCAGTGAGCTGAGATTGCACCATTGCATTCCAGCCTGGGTAAGAAGAGCAACAACCCGTCTCAAAAAAAGAAAAAAAAAAAAAAAAAAAGAAACTGACATTCAAATTATTTGTCTAAAATCACATAGCTTACAAGGGCCAAAGACAGTATGGCAGTCACATAACAGTAGCTACAAGTTTCTGGTTACTGCCCCATGCAAGACCCTGAGGCAGGATCTACATTTCTTGTAATGATGCTGAAAATGAGGCATTGTTATATTCACTTACAGATGTAGAACTGAGTGTCAGACGCGACGTGGGTGCCCAAAGTCACACACTTAGTAACTGGGAGACTCAGACTTCAAATCCTGGTATGCTTAGTTCCAGAGCCCAGGATCATTTTTTTTTAAACTTTGCCTTATTTTCTTTATTAGTTTTATTTTTTAAAGTTTTATTGTGGTAAGAACACTTCACATAAGATCATCTTTCTTAACAGATTTAAGTGCAAAATACCAGCATTGTTATCTATAGGCATGGTGTTGTAGAGCAGATCTGTAGAACTTACTCATTTTGCATGATGATTTTTTGGAAAAAAAATTGACAAATAGTAAATGAATATGCTTATGGGGTACAATGGAATGTTTTGATGGATGCATTGTGGAATGATTAAACCAAGCTGATTAACATATTCATCATCTCATGCTTATTTTTCGTTGTGAGAACATTTAAAATCTACTCTTTTAGCAATTTTGAAATATACATTATTATTAACTATAGTTACCATGCCGTGCAATAGATCTCCAAAACTTATTCCTCCTGTGAAACGGAAACTTTGCATTTTTTGACCAGTATTTCCCCATTCCCTACCCACCCCCAAAGCTGAAATTTTATACCTGTTCATTAGTAACTCCTCATTTCCCTCCTCCCAGTGCCTGGCAACCACAATTCTATTCTCTCCTTCCATGAGTCTGACTACCTTAGAGACCTCCTATGAGTGGAATCACACAGTATTTGTCCCTCCGTGACTGGCTTATTTCACTTAGCATTACATTTTCCAGATTCATCCATGTTGTCACAAGTGGCAGGATCTCCTTCTCTCTTCTCCTCTCGTTGCCCAGGCTGGAGTGCAGTGGCTCAATCTCGGCTCACTGCAACCTCCGCCTCCTGGGTTCAAGCAATTCTCTGCCTCAGCCTCCTGAGTAGCTGGGATTACAGGTGCCCGCCACCACGCCCAGCTAATTTTTGTGCTTTTAGTAGAGACGGGGTTTCACCGTTTTGGCCAGGCTAGTCTCAAACTCCAGATCTCAGGTGATTCGCCCGCCTCGGCCTCCCAAAGTGTTGGGATTACAGGCAAAAGCCACGGTGCCTGGCCTTCTCCTTCTCTTGTAAGGCTGAATAATATTCCGTTGTATGTACATAACGCATTTTCTTTACCCAACCACTCGTCAAAGGCATTTACGTTGTTTCCACATTTCAATGGACATTTACGTTGTTTCCACACCTTGGCTGCTGTGAATGGTGCTGCAGATGGGCATGGGGGTGCTGGTCCTGATTTCACTTATTTTGGAAACACCGTGGAGCACACTGTTGGGAATTCAAAATGGTGCCGCTGTTATGAAAAAAAGAGTATAGAGGTTCCTCAAAAAACTAAAAATAGAACTATCAGATGATCCAGAGCCCATAAACTCTTACACAAACTGTGCTTTAAAATTCGAGGGCTGTTCTCTATCCAGACAGCGTTCACCAGTTATCGACTGGTTTCCTTCAGGCTTTGGGCTCTAACCCCTTCAAGAGAAGGAAAGAAAAAGGAAGACAAGGCCAGGGCAGAACCAAGGGTGTGGGAGGTCGCTGGTGAAGTGCACATCAGCAGGCATGCCTCTCCCCGCAAATGCAACTGTGGGAGAAAGGAGAATGCTCTCTGCTCAGGACTTGTTCTTTCCTAAGGTCGCTCTGTTCTCAAGCAGCCGAGAGAGATGGAAAACGCAAACATATCCAGAACTAAGCTGTGAGCACTATTTTAAAAAATAGTCAATGTGAATTTAACTCCTGGAAGGATGACTATCTGTAAATAAAGCATATCCATCGTGTCTAAAATGATAAGCCTCAACTCTTCATTTAATACCAGTGTATGATCACCCTCACACGAATAATGAGCTGACATTTTAAGAAGGTAACCTTCCAGCATGTTGAAACATGCAAACGCCCATTCAAGGAAAGAGGAATGAACCACAGTCTCTCCATTGTTTTGCCTTTGATACTAAAATGACAAAAGCCTGTGGATGAAGCCATAAGCTTTTCTGAGGATCATTATTAATTCCTGGAACATTAATTCTTGTATTCCATTTCCATCAGTCACTGATACAATTCCCTAAATGCTTGGTAAATGTTAGTCATTTCCTACGATTGCTAATATCATTTCCATTAACTCACAATTGCCTAAAACACAGGTCACGTGCCCTGCGCCGTAGCCCTGGAGGGTCTGGAATGCACAGCTTTGCCCTGGTTGGCCTTCCTGGCTGGTGGTACTTGAACATGCTTGTCCTGAAACATGAGACCCTCACTTCTTAAGAAGGGTCCATGGTGCTTATTTTAGTTGATGGTAGAGATACTTGTTTGACGGGTTCTCAATCTCATGTTTCTATAGGAACTGTCTTTCAGGTCATTACAAATTACAGAAAAATAACATTTAACATAGCATTTCCCAAAGAGGGCAGAAGTAACATAATCTGGTTGTAAAGTAGGGAGCAGGGAGAGGAATGGTTTCTTGTGAGGTCACTTATTTCCTACCCTCTAGGACTCTCAGATAGAGCTGTGTTTCAGGTACATTTGACATCAGCTATTCCAGCGGCCCCCTCTCCACTCTCTTTCATTACTTCATTATGTGATTTCCTTTCATCTTTCACACTTTCCTTTTGCATAATCTAAGAAAAAACATTCAAGAAACCCTTGTATTCAATTGATAAATGGATTAAATATTTATTAAGCAGCTACTGTAAACAAGGTTCTTTGCTGGTTGATTTAGGAGACACAAAGATTAATAAAACATAGTTTTTGTAATTCAAAACTTACAATGTTGTAAGAAGAACTTAAGTGAACAACACTAACAGAACAGAAGGATGCTATAAGAGCCAGAGCTAGCGGCAGGCAAGGTGGGGCAGGTTTTTCTGATTTGGAACAGGGCTGGTGGAATTGGGGTTGGGGTTGGCTTCCTGCAGAAAGTGAAATGGACACAGAAGTTTAGAAGGGGAGCAGACTTTTTAGGTTCTGCTATGGCTGAAGGAAAATTAGGAGACAAAGACTCCTGCAATTGCATGTCCTATCTACTAAAGGATACATTTCCCAGTGTGGCTGGATTCTAGGCTATGAGCAGGTGGTAATTGTTTATCAAACTGATCTCTTGTGCAAGGGTTTTGGCCATGGAGAGACAGAAATGATTTTGAGGAAGGGTAATAATATTCTGTCAATGCATTAGTAATGGCCCTTTGGCAGAAGAGTGAAGAATGAATGACAAAAGCAAGTAAGAGGTAGCTTTTGCACTGGTTTGAAGGGTTTAGGCAAGAGGCGATGAGGGTGGCACAGAGTAGCCGTGAAGACGGGGAGGACCAAACGCAGGTGGGAAACCTGGCACAGCCATCGTGCACACGATCACCACCCAAAGGACAGAGTAACTGACTTGCGGTGGGAGGGAGGAAATAAGATGAATGAACTGCCCGACTTGAGAGAGTATAAAGATGCTGCAGCCACTGCCCAAATCAGGGGGTAAAGAAGGTGAAGCCATCTCTTTGCTTCTGGGAGGGGGGTGGGAGGTGGGGAGGGACAAACCCAAGGGAGAAATCATGAAGTCAGGTCAGGGCCTAGCCCACATCAGGTGCCTAGGGAGCCTTCACAGGCTGGGGCTTGTGGGAATGGCCTGAGCTACAGATAGGACTTCTGTTTAGAAAGTCTCGGGCAGTATTTTTCTAAGGGGCTTATGCATTTAAATACCTCCAGTGCTTGGTACGTGGACTAGCAGGATGGGGGGCCATCACCCAAAACCTACTGCAACAAAAACTACATTTTAAGATTTCTGGGAGAGTTTCATGTAGATGAAAGTTGGAACAGCATTGCAACCACAGACACAAACCATTCCAAATAAGGAATTTCCATGACAGCGAGTCAGTTTTGAAAGTAATTGGTGGGGAGATGTACCCTGAAATCACCCTAAAGTAGCCCAGACACCTCAGACCTGCTTCATTCACCTCCTGGGTGATAGGCTGAGTATCCTGAAGCTATACACAGAAAACGATCATTGAAATCAGGCTCCAGTGATTTGAATAATATCACAGCTTGACATGGGTTGCAATAGACTTTTTGTCTAGAACCAAAAAGGCCTTGATAAGCAAGGTGAACTGTAAACATGGTTTCACGGAGCCTATGAGACCCTTTGAGACATGAATTGCTCAAGAGATTTTGCATGTGAATGGTCTGCACACAGAGCGAGCCAGCTAGCCACAGGCCTCCTAGAAGCTGGATCTGGAAACATTTCCCGAGTTGTCCACTGAGGTCAATGTTTGCACTTGAAAGCAGGAAAACAGCATTTCTATAATTCGTTTTAACTCATATTTATTCAAATTTGTAAACACTAAGTATCCTGACAGACTAGAATTTAGCAGAGAATTACAATCGCTTCCCCGATCCTTGATGGGGGAGAATACACACCAGGTGGATGCCCCCAGTGGATGCCTGAAGCTGCAGATGTCAGTGAACCTGATATGTGCTGTTTTTCCTATACATACATAGCTATGATACAGTATCATTTATAAGTGAGGCACAGCAAGAGATTTTATTTTTAGAATTAATAAGAAAATAGAACATGTGTAACAGTGTACTGCAATGCAAGTTATGTGACTGTGGTTTCTCTCTCTCTCACTGTCACAAAATATCTTCCTGTACTGTACTCACCCTTCTTCTTGTGATGATCTGAGGTGATACAATGCCTATATGAGATGAAGTCCGGGGAATGACACAGGCATCGTGTTGTGTTGGCTTACTACTGACCTTCTGACAATAGGTTAGAAGCAGGATCATCTGCTTGGGTGATCCTGTATCATCGGTATGATGATGTCCGTGGTCGGCTGTCAGAAGATGATGTTGCTGACTAATGGGAGGGTGGTGTACACAGCCTGAGATGCTGGACACAGGACTGATTCACGTCCCAGAACAGGACGGAGCAGGATGGAGCAGGACAGTGTGAGATTTCATAATGCCACTCAGAACAGTGTGCAATTTAAAACCTATGAATTGTTTATCTCTGGAATTTTCTATTTAATACTTTTGGACCTCAGTTGACCACAGGTAATTGAGACTGCAGAAAGTGAGACTGACGATAAGGGGGGACTACTGTCACTTTCTGGCGTGGTTCCCCCAGAAGTTATGCAACTCCAACACGAGGGTGCAGCAGGAAGGGTGAGAAGCTGCAGGTTCAAGTTCAAGACCATCCAGTACAATTCTAGCCTTGCTTCATCCAAAATCCCTGTCATTTTTGGATGCCTCAAAGGAGGTGCTCAACTCAATCTAAAAGACAAATATCTGTAATGGGGAAAATGACTCAGCATTTCCAATACTGAAAATGCACTTCTCCAGCCTGGCCAGAAAATGGGGCATTCTAGATGACAGAGTACTACCCAACGCTACTATCAATAGACTTATTCTTGTAAAAGAGTTCAACTGCTGGGTCAAAATTTAACCTACACTGTACTGAGACCAAGTTAATCCCTTTTGCTTATTCAGAAGGGAGCCCAAGATAGCTCAGGGACCCACAGGCACCTTTAAACGGATCTTAATGTTGCATTAGTCTCACAAAGCCACTTGTACCTCAGAGCTCACAACCTAGAGAATTTGTAATATGAAATTCTCCACAAAACTCAGCAAAGTTGCAACAGACCTACTACTCACACCAAATTTAAGCATGCTTGAGGAAGGCAAGTTAACTTTAGCCAAAGCCACACAGTGTTGAAGGAATTGAATATATTATATGCGGCATATTTTACCTTCTTAATTCTGAGTAGTGGTCATTAGGGAATCTCCATTCATACCACCATATGGAAGGTAATCTTTTAAGACCTGGAAACGTGAGTGATTTATCTAGAGTGTCACTCAACCAGGGATCAGTCTTCTACATGTGAATATAACATGTGCCACCCGCTTGGTCTAGATACTATGTGCTAAAGGGTTTCAGGTGTGTGGTGAGTCGCCTCAATCTAGAGTGGGTCAGGAAGGCTCATAGAGGAAGAAGGATCTATCAGGGTGTGGAAGGAAGCATGCAGAGATGGGCCGGGGTGAGCTTTGTTGGGATGGACAAAGGCCCTGTGGTGGCCAGCTTTCAAGATGACCCTTGGGATCCAGGCCTCTTGCTACTCACTCCCTTCCAAACTCCATCAGGGCTGGCTACAAGTGGCCTGCAGAACATAGTGGAAATAACAGTGTGTGACTTCAGAGGCTGGATTACAAAAGCCACCAGAGCTTCCGATTTGGACTTATGGATCTCTATGGAAGACACCAGGCACCATGCCGTGAGCACCCTTCAGCAACCTGTGTGAGGCCAGCACTGACTTGACAGCCACGCAAGGGGGACAGTTAGGTGGAGGCTCCTCCAGCCCCATCCAGCCTTCAGAAGACACAGCCCCTGCTGACACCTGACGGCAACTTCACAGAAAGGTCAAGTCAGAACTGGTCTGACAGCAGATCTGTTTTGCAACCACAGATAAAAACGCAGCTCTGAGGAATGACTGAGAAGGGCTTGGGGTATAACATGTAGGTTATTTGGAATGGAATATGTGTAAAGGAGAGTAGAGAGAGAGATGATAAAAAGAAATGATAAGGGAGATGGGATTTAGCTTAAGAAGCTTTAGATATCAAGATGGGGAATTTTGATTGTATCCTTTAAGAAATCAAGAACCACTAAAAGGTTTATAAAGGTGATTAATTTAGATAAAGGAAGATTTTATGATTGATTGATTGATTCACACTATGTATCTTGAAAGAATGTTTCCTTTTTAATTTAAATTAAACCCCGTAATTGATATGGAAGAGGAAACTCAAAAGCTGAAAAGATCTTTGTGCTAGACAGGCTCTTCTCTTTTTGTGGAGCTTTTGAATTTTGTTGGTCAGAGTAGTAACATTCACAAGCCAAATTCATACTAGTATACAAAAATTGGAAGCCAATATTCCTCTAATGATGGCCGATTGAAGAGCAAAATTTTAGAATGGCCCTTTGGCAAGTTGTGGGAAATTATAACACAATGGAGTTTAAGATGTCAAGTGGAGATATCAGAACATTATTCTCTCACTAAAAATGATGGACACGATAGCTTCAAAAACAGGCAATTTACAGGTTCTATGCTTCACTTATTCTCAATGATATCTTCTTTTAAAGTTCAATACTACAGACATGATAAAAGAATATGTTCAGCAAAGCATTTTCTGATTGTTAAAATAATCTTCACTACTTTTCATGAGAAAGCAAGTTGCTTTTATTTGACTCATTATCATTCATTATTGGTAGAAAGGAAATAACAAACTTGCCATATACTCACTGGGAATTTTGATTCTCATTTAATTTTCAATTATTATAAATAATTGGTTATTGAATTTTTCAAGCAGTTACAAAGAAAGAATTTGACTTGCACATCTTATTTACACTTCTAAAAGTCCAATGATAAACAATGAAAAAATACCAAACAGGGGAGGGGTTGCTATTTGAAGCCTTTATTTAGCAAACCTTTTGTGTGTTTAATATGAAACAAATGTCCCAAACTAAATGTTGTTAAAATGTAGCTTTGAGAAAATGGATTCAGATAATATCCTATATATTCACTCTAGAAAAATCAAAATGGCATATGAATAAAAGATGGTGAAATGGAACAAAAATTACCATAAAGCCTTTAGTACACGCGACCATACTCTCTTTGCGTTTCAGCCTTTTGATTCAGCACAAATTACCTCACTATCAAAAAGATTCCTGCAATATGTAAAGATCCATAGAAACAGCCTGTGATCTCTGCATAACTGCATAAAAACCCAGTAGGTGCAGAAACATCAGATACAGTGTTTGAGGGAAATGAGTCCCTGGAGGAAAAGTGTGACTAGATTTATTTAAATTAAGTAGAAGAGACTGGAAAAGACTTTAAGACAGCCCAAGGAATTGGATGACTGGGGTGGGCAGCTGCCTTGAATCTATACCGAGGACCACTTTAGGGCAGTGTGTCTCTCACTTTCCTAAGCCTGGAGGTCAGGGGGGATCTCATGAAGTGCAGGTTCTCCCTAGGAGGCCTGGGATGGGGGTCTGAGTGGCATTTCTCATGAACTCCCAGGGGATGCCGATGCCTCTTGGACCACATGTGGAATCTTCTAAAAGAGCAACACAAGGTATTTCCCTAAGAAAGGTGTTTCTCATGAGGAGGCTTTGTGAGACACCAGACCAGGTCATGGAAGATCTCAGGCAAAAAGCACGCCCAGAACACCCAGGCATCTGTCTTATGTGCCCACGCACAAGCACTCACCTGCCACGGCGTGTGCCCTGGGCAGGGCAGAGGCCAGGGAATAGTCAGGTGAGGTCGTCGAGTGAGATGAAGTCACTCGGATTGGGCGGCATTGAATAAGTGCTGTATAACAATGCAAAACTTCAAAAGATTTCTAAAGTTAAAAAAAAAAAGATATTGCTTCTCTGGATTGTGGGAAATTAGAAAATAAAGCATTTCCAGAGATAACCAAAAACCGACAGTTATGGACAGAATTGTGTCCCCAAAATTCGTATGCTGAAGCTCTAGCCCCCACTGTCATTGTGATTGCATTAGAGATGGGGCCTCTAAGAAGACAATTAAGGTTAAATGAGGTTGGGAGGCCTGATCCAATAGGATGCTGTTCTTAAAAGAAGAGGAAGAGACCCCAAAAGAGTGCGTGCATTCAGAAAGGACAGGTGAGGACCCAGCCAGAAGCTGGCCTCTGCAAGCCAAGCAGAGAGGCTTTGCTGGAGATTAGCCCAGCTGGGTTCATTTGCCTTTGGACTTTGACTTTGCTGGCACCTGGCTTTGGACTTGCAGCCCCTGGACTGTATTCTGTCACAGCAGCCTGCTATGGGCAAATGTTTGTGTTTCCCATGTGTCAAAATCCTAACCCCCAAGATTAGGAGGTGGGGCCTTTGGCAGGTGACGAGGGCATGAGGGCAGAGCCCTCCTGAATGGGATTAGTGCCCTGATAAAAGAGACCCCACAGAGCTCTCTCACCCCTTCCACTACGCGAGGACTTGACAAGGAGGTGCTATTGAAGTTGGAGAGTGACCCCTCAGCAGACACCAAATACATTTTCATCTTGGACTTCTCGGTCTCCAGAATGGTGAGAAGTCAAGTTCTGTTGTTTCTAAGCCACACCCTGCTTGGGGTATTTTGTGATAGCTGCTTGAATAGGCTAGGAAACCCACTTTCCTGAAGTGAAGAGGATGAACTAGATGAATTACCTAGCCTGAGACGACTTCAAGATGCTCTTGCAATAAGTATTATTAGCGCCCAAATCATAGAGTTAAAATCACTCGAATGCAGCTTTATTTCCACACAAGCAATACCAGGTACTTCGAAATTAATAACAGCCTATAAACAAAAGTTAAAAATATGCCAAGAAGTATCATTCAGCCTAGAGGAAAACAGAGTTCATAAATGTCTTCATGTATACAGTTGACTCTGTCTTTTGGGGTAGAATTTCTGGAAGATTAGTTATCATATAGATTTGGGTTTGCAACTGATATTCAGAAAGAATCATAAATATTCTAGGGAGATAAAAATTGAGGCCAAGCACCGTGGCTCATGCCTGTAATCTCAGCACTTAGAGAGGCCAAGAAGGGCAGATTGCTTAAACCTAGGAGTTTGAGACCAGCCTTGGCAACATAGTGAGATCCCTTCTCTACTAAAAATATAAAAAATTAGCTGGGCATGGTGGTGTATGCCTGTGGTCCCAGCTACTTGGGAGGGTGAGGTGGGAGGGTCACCTGAACCCAGTAGGTCAAGTGCCATCATCATGACACTGTACTTCAGCCTGGGCAATGGGAGTGAGACCCTGTCTTGAAATTTAGAAAATTGACTATAATTTTTAACAATTGAAGAGGAGAATGAATGCAATGAGAGTTACAAAAAATCTAAGCAGACATTTAAAGATGCTAATATATGTCTACTTCTGTGACATCTCTACTAAACATTAATGAGTCTTTTCTTTATAAAGATCACTTAGGTTTAAGCAAAGGTAGAGACGGATGTCCTCTGTGATCTTCCAAGGGAATATACAATCCTAGAAGTATCTGATGTAATGGAAATTTTTCACGGAGTTGGGGCAGGGAACATTCTTGGCCCAAACCTACTTGTAGATACATGTGTCTTAATTTCTAAGAGTCAGCTAAAATAATTCATGTGTTTTTCAGGGAACCAAACTGTACTTTTTTCTCTATAAAGAACTGCAACAATCAATATGTTTTTCCATGTGTTAAACAATGATTTTAAATGCTTTTTAATCTAGCAAATCAATCAAGCTCTAAGGGAAAACACCAAATTTAATTCTTTAAAAGGAAAGAAACAAAATATTGCATGCTATGGGACTTTAATGCTTATTAACAGTAAAATTAAAAATCTACTGCAGCAATAATGCAGAATCCATTTTGCTCTTAACATCCTTCGATGAAAGATCCTTAGTGAAAACTAATGTGTGATTATTTAATTATAACCAGCACTACCTCCTCCACCTATCTCCACAGATCAGCATGTTAGAGAAATGTAGAAAAAAAGTATTGCATATCATAATATTGGTTATCCAAGGAGATGTAGTATCAAATGTATGCACAGAATCAAACGGATCTCAATGTTTCATCTGCCTCATAAATGAAATGTGGATGAAAAACCACATTTATACCTGACGAAATACTGAATCTGAAATATTTTAATCCCAGTAGAGTTTAAGCCAGTTTGCATCTGTTTATTAGCAGAATTAGAAGAAAATTCTGTAAACCCTTTTATTGCTTTTTCCAGAATCCACTAATCTGGCCTGTCAGGAAATGCACATATCTAAATAAATCCTTCAAGTCACAGCTTTAGCACATTTTCTCTTGAACTGTCATCCCTAAGACATGATGTTAGGAAAATCTGAAGTTATGTAAGCTCTGTTTCCACGTATCTTATTGAATTTTCTCTTTAAAGAGGCTCACTTGTCCTCTTCAAGAAATGGATTTGCAAAGAGACAGGCACTACTTCTTAAATTCTAAGATTTCTAAATTTCTTTAACTCATGTAATATATCTTCCTTCTTTTATTAGCATCATAAATGTGAAAAGAACAGAGAATGACTGTACTGTGCTTAAATGTTATATTCTTGTCTATCTTTTCCTCTGTCTTTCCTGGCACACAACAAAGAAAAGCTTTTCACAATCAGGACCTTGGAGAGCGACTGGGCTTCCAAACTGAAGGCCTTGCTTAACAGGCCATCTCACACCAGTTAGAATGGCCATCATTAAAAAGTCAGGAAACAACAGGTGCTGGAGAGCATGTGGGGAAATAGGAACACTTTTACACTGTTGGTAGGACTGTAAACTAGTTCAACCATTGTGGAAGTCAGTGTGGCAATTCCTTAGGGATCTCGAACTAGAAATACCATTTGACCCAGCCATCCCATTACTGGGTATGTACCCAAAGGACTATAAATCATGCTGCTATAAAGACACATCCACACGTATGTTTGTTGCGGCACTATTCACAATAGCAAGGACTTGGAACCAACCCAAATGTCCAACAACGATAGACTGGATTAAGAAAATGTGGCACATATACACCATGGAATACTATGCAGCCATAAAAAATGATGAGTTCATGTTCTTTTTAGGGACATGGATGAAACTGGAAATCATCATTCTCAGTAAACTATCACAAGGACAAAAAAACCAAACACCGCATGTTCTCACTCATAGGTGGGAATTGAACAACGAGAACACATGGACACAGGAAGGGGAACGTCACACTCCAGGGATGTTGTGGGGTGGGGGGAGGGGGGATGGATAGCATTAGGAGATATACCTAATGCTAAATGACGAGTTAATGGGTGCAGCACACCAACATGGCACATGGATACATATGTAACAAACCTGCACATTGTGCACATGTACCCTAAAACTTAAAGTACAATAATAAAAAGAATTAAGCCTCCCAGCCGGCACTGTTACAGAACCATGGTATGTTGAAAGTGGTGCCACAGGTCAGGGATCAAAACCTGGTGCCATAGGTCTTGGTTTTTTAATGCCATTCACAAGTGAAAGGAACCTCACTCTTTGGAGAAATAACTGATTTTAGCGCCAGGGCAAGGAAAAAACAAAACAAACCTGGAACATCTTGTAGTATCAGAAAAGTGCCCAAAAATCACAAGTGTGGGTACATGCTAAGAGGACAGAGGAACCAACATGAGAGAGAGTCCACGTTAAAGCTGGAATCATTTGAGCCACAATATAAACAACATAGAATTGGATTATAATGAAAAGTTCAAAGATGACTTATATGAGTCCATAATTGAATTAGTTTCTAAGGCTACCATAATAAATTCCACAGACTTGGGGACTTAAACAACAGTAATTCACCTCCTCACAGTTCTAGGGACTAGAAGTCCAAGATGAAGGTGTCAGCAGGACTGGTTTCATCTGTGGCCTCTGCCCTTGGCTTATAGATGATGGCCTCTCCCTCTACACTTGCATGGTCTTTTCTCTGTGCATGGCTGTGTCCTAACCTCTTCCTATAAGGACACCAGTCATATTGAATTGGGGTCCATTCATATGATCTCATTTTAATTTAATTATCTCTTTAAAGGACCAACTTTTAAACACAGTCACATTCTGAGGTATTGGGAATTTTAACATATAAATTGGCAGGGTCTCACTCTGTCACCCAGACTAGAGTGTAGTGGTGCAATCTCAGCTCACCACAACCTCCACCTCCCAGGCTCAAGTGATTATCTTGCCTCAGCCTTCCGAGTAGCTGGGATTACATTACAGCCACGCACCACTACCACCTGGCTAATTTTTGTACTTTTTTAGTAGACATGTGGTTTCACCATGTTGGTCAGGCTGGTCTTGAACTCTTGACCTCAAATAATCCACCAGCCTCTGCCTCCCAAAGTGCTGGAATTACAGGTATCAGCCACCAGGCCCGGACTTAACATATAAATTTGAGTTGGGGGGAATACAATTCAATCCATAAAAATATTGATATAAATAAATGATTCAAGGTCAGAAAAAAAAAATGGGAAGACTGAGAAACTGTCATAGACCAGAGGAGACTGGAAAGATAGGACACACAAATGCAATGGGGCACTCAGCATTAGGGTCTGGAACAGAGAGAAAATATTCATGGAAAAACTGGTGAAATACAAAGAAAGTCTATAGTTGAGTTAATAGCCAGGTATCAATGTCAGTTTCTTAGTTTTGACCACAGAAAAGTAAAATGTTAAGAACAAGAGAGAAACTGCATGAGGGGTATATAAGAACCATCTGTACTATCATTGAAAATTTTCTGTAAATCTAACATTATTCCAATATAAAAATATATATATTAAAAAGATTTTAAGAAAACAATAACCATAGAAAACTGATAGTAGGATCTGGATCAAAGAAATCAAGAACGGACCCACTTTTCTACCTTGAATGTAATGAAGCAACATAAACCAAGCTGGCAATCAGTGACATTATAGTCTCCTTGAGACCAAAACACTGTATTTACACATTGAATACAGGAACATTCTTTATTTTTGAAAATAAATGTGTCCCATTTTTCTTGGAACATGTAACTTTCTTAATTCATATTTCATTTTTCTACTTTGAAACATTAGTAAATACTCTTACTACAACTGTCAACCTTCCCCTCCAACTAGAATTACTCCTCACATTTGAATTTCCTACTATTACTACTATTTCTGACAACAATAGCAAATACCTCTTGCACACTCAGTAAGCACCAGGTTGGTTTTAAGGACTTTATTAACTCATGATAACAACATTATGAGTTAGGTAGCATTACTGTTCCCAAGGTTAAATATCTTGCACAAGGTTGCTTAGATAAAGCCAGTAAGTTGCAAAGCCAATGCTAGAAAACTGGCAGTCCTAATGGAGAATCTTCTCCAATCTAAGAAAATCCGTAGTACAGGGCAGGTGATAATCCAGAACTCAATCTCCATCTTGGACATGGTATATTAGGAAGTGCTGAGAACTATGGCAGCCTGGAATTCATATGCTCCTCGAAGGGGCATAAACGTTCATCACCTCCTATAAAAATGCAGACTTAGGGTCTAAGTCTTCTTTTATTTTAAAGAAAGCCATAAGTTTTATTTCTATTTTTTAAAAATCCAAAATTTTAAATTGGGATTCAAAAGGAAAATGAACTGTAAGGGCCAACAAAACCAAACACATCTTTCATGATCCAAGGAACTGCAGAAAGGGGACCAAGGGTGAATATCTTTAAACACATCCTAGCAAAATCATTGTAGCGAAAATCTACATCTACATTAAAGGCATCAAAGGAAACACTATAACTTCTTGTGGTGAGGCAGTGGCTAGGCACTGAAAGATACAAAGGAATGTGAGATGTGGTTCTTCCTCTCAAAACTTTTTCAATAACATTTGGGCAGTTAAGATATTACATGCATGAAATGATTTTCATGAAGTGAACCATGATGAACCAAATGATTGCTGCAGAAGAGTTATACACGGTTCAGAACAGGGAAGACTTGGAGGAATCTTCTCAAAGAATCTTGAAATTAAATTGGAAATTTAAACATGGGGAGGAATTCTAGTTGGAAGAGGAGGTTGGCAGCACAATTATAAACATCAGAGGCATGAGATGGGGTCTGCTACCCAGAGATTCTATTATCTCCCTGGAATGTGTAGAGAAAATTAACAGGACAATGGATTTGACAAGTAGACTGGGGCAATGAACTACTGTCACTAAGATGAGAGGCAAGAATAATGACCGATTTGTGTACTGATGGAAAAGCTGATGTTTGCCTCAGTTATTAGTGGATGATCAGGTGACACTGATTAGGAGTGCATTGATGCATCATGTTTGCACAATTCCTTTTTGCTGGGAACAGATGTGTGGTCATGATTCAAAGAGACCACATCAGGTGTTCTATATAGTCTATCTTGACATTCATCCTGCTCTTTCTTTGATCACCATGAGCTAAAACAGAATGGTGTCATGCAAAGGTAGCAAGGAATAATGGACCCATCCAGAGTTTTTGACTCAGTCTGGAATGGGTCCTCAGAATTTGCCTAAGAAGTTCCAGGAAAAGGCTGATGGTGCTGGTCTGAAGACTGCACTTTGAGAACCATTGACCTAGAGGTCTACTCATGATTCATTATATTTATGAAACCATAAATGTGGTTGAACTGTTAGCATTCGAAGTCAAGTCAGCAGGCAAACCCACGTGTGTGTGCGGGTGCGTGTGTGTGTGTGCATTTGTGCGTGGATGTGTGGGTGTGTGTGCATGTATGTGTGCATGTTTGTGTGCATGTGTGCATGCATGTGTGCATCTGCATGTGTGCGTGCGTGTGTGTGTGCATGGGTGTGTGCATCCCCTGGCTACTCTTAATTTTTCCTAAAGGTTTGTTTCATAGCCAGTTCTCAGTGTTGTAAAATTATTATGAAATAATTTAAGAAAAGATTGGTCCGCAAACCATGACTAAATTGAGAAGTGTGTTTAATAAAAGAGAATGTTTATCTGCTTTTGAAAACCTTATGAAAAGCACACTGTAGACTTATCTTCTCAAAGTTTAAAGGTTGGCTGGCAAACTTCTGGTTTCCTTTTTTAGAAGGGTGAGACTACCTATACTAATAATACATGACATTTGACAAGAATCGTTTCCAAGAGCATCCAGATTTTGCATAGTCTTTACAGCATGCCTCCTGTTTTGCCTTTAGCTAGCATTAATATAAGATTTATTTATATTTATTTCTTAGAAAACTTAATGTACCAGTATCTAAGTTAACTTCATTTGGAAGGTTATTTATATTATGCATCACATTTCAAATAATTCTTCCTTCTGTATCAGAGTATTCACCATAGGATTCCTTAAACTGCTACATTCTTTTGTACACATAAATATGAGTCCATTCACAAAGAAGAAATCTTCACATTACTTTCCTGAAATGTCTTTGGCAGGTGAAAGGAAAACCTTTACTTATTCATTTTGCAAAGGAGGAGGATGAACAGAGTTGTGGGAAGCCAGTCCTGCAGATCTGAGGACCATAGTCTGAGAGCCTCCGAGTCCTGCCTGCCGGGGTCCTTCCCAGGTTCCCTTCTCTGTCCACCCCCTGAGCAGAGTGCCCAGCTCCAGTCCCCTCACACTGCCTAGCTCTTCTCAGCCACTACACTGGGGAGCTGAGCCTCCAGAGCCCCAGTGGGAAATACCACTCCCTACACTTCCGCTTACTCACAAATGCAATTTGCATGTTAATAGACTCCTTTCTCAGTCTGCTCAGAAAATGCTTTTTTTAAGAGATGACAAACAAGGGGGGAAAGCAGCTCCTAAAGGAATATGTAATACTTTTATAGTAACAAGGAAAATATCCTTATTTTCATGTGTAGCTAGAAGGAAAAACAAGCAAAATACCAGTACATGCACGTCACAAAACATTATTTAAAACTGAACATCTTTACCTAGTATTGGGAAACTTTTATCCAGAAACAAACCACAGGGATTTCCACCTAGTATCATTTCCTTTTCACTGGATCTGGACCAGAAGATCTGGAGGAAGCGCTATGTAATTTAATGGGCGTATGATTGTTGCTGAGCTAATGAACTCTCCAAATCATAGTTTCTTCATCTACAAACTGGGATAATAATGGGTCCTACTTTACAGGGTTGGTGAAAAATCAAATGAAAAAAATTTACATATACAGAAATGTACACATACATATAAATATATGCATTTGCATATGTATATGTGTACACACCGATATTTATGTAGGTACAATGCTTGGCACACACAGGCACAAAACACATTTGTTATTATTACTAAACTTATTCTAAGTACAATTTTTAATGGATGTCTTTCTGTATTTTTACAACCTAAAAAATTGCTATCATAAACATACTGGTGCATATTTTTTTTTGGAATTGGGTCTGTACATAATATTACTTAGAATAAATTTCTAGACATGGAATTTCTGTATCAGAGCATATCAACATTTTTACTGCTCTCGCAACATAAGGTCGATTTCCTCTCCAGAACACTTTTATCCAATTACAGCCGTACCAAGTATTGAATCACAACTATTGAAAATAGGTACTGATTCTATAAGCAAACTATCTCCTTTTAGCCTTAATTTGAATTTCCATCATTACTGGTTAAGTTGAATGTTTCTGATCGACCTGGTTGTCATTCCTATTTTCTCTTTCTTCCATTCATCTCTTCATGTCCTTGGCTTTTTATGCATTTGGCCTTTGTAATTTTCTTCTTATTGATTCATATGGGCACTCCTGTAGCTCAAAGATGGTAATCCTTCTTATTTGTTGTAAATATTTTCTCTAGGCTCTTTTCTGATTTTCCGTGTGGTACTTTATAAAGTCTAATGTTGTTGTCTTCATGGAACAATTATGGATCTTTCTTTTATGATTTCTTCCACTGCTTTTGAGCACAATAGTCCCTCTGTCTGCATATCTTCTGATCATTATTCTTATTTACGTGATACATGCTGCTAATATTTGCCTTATGAGATCTTTGATTTAGTGTTCTCCTTGAGTACCAATTACAATCCTGTGCAGAGGGAGGAGTGAAGTGTGATTAGACAGTGGCTTTGATTTCTGTTTCTATCTGGAGTCCAGTGAGAGGGGTCACCCATCACTTCCAAGTCCATCACTAAAAGCTCAGCTTCCTCTCTGCAATAATTACTTTGTTGAATAAAACCTATAATGAGCTAATCTCTGGGGTGTGTTTGTGAAGGACAATAAATAACATCTGTACAATATCCTCCTGTGGCCCTTTGGAAAACAAGATTAATTTTTTTCAACAAAAGACAAAGGCGAATGTGAGTTTAATGAGCTTAAAATCAGTGGCCTTTTGTGCACTTCAGCTCCAAATTTTCTAGAAAAGGAAATGAAATGCTTCCAAAGAAACAGAAGTAGGAAGACAGTGGTGGATATTCACAGCCAAATAAAGAGCTGTCCTTTAAACCCTGAGGTATTGAGAACCAAAAGGCCAGAAGTGTAAAACAGGAAGGGGAACTCAGCTACCAGCTCCCGCACCCCTGAATGGACTGTCACGGCATGAAAGCAATCTGCAAACTGCTGCCTCCCTGGCACTCTGGCCCACTCTTCACGTGCCCCAAACAGGTTCCATGAAATGCTTTCATTTTCGCCAAGTGCAGACAGCAGAGAAAGGTGTGATTGCCCAGTGCTCTTTGCTTTCTCATCCCAGGGTTGGATGCACAGGAGCTTCCGCAGCAGGTGGAGATGAGAGGCTCCAGGAGAGAAAGCTGCATTAGCGCCCCCCAGCCTGTCTTCATGCATGGCTGCCCCCATTTCCCCTCTCTGCCATTCTGGATCCTTCGGACTCTTCAACACCCAGGAGGCATCTACCGCAACTCCAGTCCTCACCATGTCCCCTTTCCTCCTAAGGTACCTGAATCGCCACTTGACATTTGGACAGCGGTGGGCAGTGTCCTGATTCCCCCTCACTCTATCACACAGCAACCTCCCGCATGGTCAGAGGCAGACACGCCGAGGCCAGCAGCACATCCCCAGTGATGGACCCAAATGCTGAGGCCTCACGGTGGCAACCTGCTGAGTCCAGGGAACTACGTTGTGGGTGACATGTTAGAACCACAAAGAAAAGAGACAGTCATTCTCTGGTGCTCTTACTTACTGATGGACAGTACTGAGCATTTTCAGGCAGGTACCTGACACAGTCCTATAAATAACTCTGATAATTAGCTATTAGCATCTCTGTTTTACACATCATAATCTTGGGCAAATGCCTAAATCCCTCTGAGACTAAGAACTATAGTTGTTCCTTGAACAAAGTGTATGTGCTTTTAAAGTTTCTCTTCTTCCACTTATGTCACATCTAAATCTTTCCTACTTTATTTAAGGGTCTTTCCTTTTATTCAGCCTTATTCCTTTCCCAATAACAGTATTGGGAAACTATCATTGAGTCTGTCTTTTGGATCCCAGAGTTTTAAAGACGACTATTGGCTCAGCAGAAAGGATCTCTACCACTCTCATACCCTATGTGGCTGCCAGGAGGAGAGGGGAACGGAAGGGATTTCTACATCTTTTCTCTGCATCTGCATCTTTTCTCAGGGTCAAAAAAATCATAAATCAATAATTTGGGGTTGTAGTGAACAAAGTTAAGCAACGGGATTCTGGGTGTTATTTTCCAAAGTTGTCATTATTTTAAAATGTCTCTATTTCTTCTCTAAGGCATCCTTCAATTTTCTATTCTTAGAATCAGGCACAGTAAATTTGGTGTACTGTTTCCAAAGGGGGCAGCCAGTAATACCTGTTTTTTTTTTTTTTTTCGAGATGGAGTCTTGCCCTATCCCCCAGGCTGGAGTGCAGTGGCGTGACCTCAGCTCACTGCACCCTCCACCTCCCAGGTTCCAGTAATTCTCCTGCCTCAGCCTCCCGAGTAGCTGGGATTACAGGTGCACGCCACCATACCCGGCTAATTTTTGTTATTTTTAGTAAAGACGAGGTATTGCCATGTTGGCCAGGCTGGTCTTGAGCTCCTGACCTCATGATCTGCCCTCCTCAGCCTCCCAAAGTGCTGGGATTACAGGTGTGAGCCACTGTGCCCAGCCAGTAATACATTTAAATTAGCTGTGCAATCCATCTTACACTACACCAAATGCTAAATAAATATCTTTAGGATAATAACAGTGAAGACAAGAAAGGTCTTCATTAACATTAAGAGGAATTCATGGTTCTTTTCTGTTATAACAAAATGTCACACAATGAGAAATTTAAAATTTTACAAAATGCACGGAAAAATTTTGTTTCAAAACAATTACCTGCAAATATCTATCTCCAAAGGTGTATTTTGTATGTGTATGTGTGATTCCATGCTTGCCTATCTGGCTGAGAGTTTTTTTATTCTAAACCAAACTCATATCAGCTACTAATGGGAGATCTGAACTGAATAAAATGACTCTCTGGCTGGCACCAAATAAAAAGAATAACATAGTCAATCATGGCGTCTGGTGGGCAGGCTTTAAAATGGCCCCAGTGGGAAATCCAAGGAGCCTTTCCTCACTATCTCATTCATGATCATAATTTCAGAGATCACCTAAAACGATTCTTGGGTCTAAACCTACTTACTAAAGCTTGAATTGACCTTTCATTGTTCCTCATAAGTCACTGCCTCACCGGTGCTCAAAACACGGCATGGAGTCATGTCCTCTCTCAGAGAACTCCACACCACCTCTGGGGAGATGTGGCACTTAGGGCTGTGTTTATGCTTCCAGCCAGCAAACCTACCTCTCTTGCTGTGGCCAGTGAGAGTCAGGTGGCATCTCCCGCAAGGAGAGCCCTCAGGCCTTGGCTTCTCCAGGGCACGCAGACCACACTCCACTGCTTCCTGCACAAACAAGCTGCTCCCTGGTCTCTCTTACCTCCAGGACACACCAAATAATTTCCAGCAGTATTCAAACGCCCCTGGAGGTCTCTGTCCAGCAAGACTCTATGCTCCTCCCCGACACTCCTGCACTCCCTCCAAGGTGCACCTCTCGGCCTTCCTCCAACACACCTAGGCTTCTTGGCCTGTTTGCCCTTGGCAAACTCTCTTCCCTTGAAGGATATTTTCATATATATATATATATATATATATATTTCAGTAAATTCTATCTATTATTCAAGACTAAGTTAAAATTCAATTTTTTCCATGAAGCCCCCCCTACCCTCCATCTGAATAGAAATGATATCCTTTCTTAGCCATTTAAAGTGCACACCCCAAGCAGGGCAGAACAGAAGGCACCAATTGATGGGTCCCTCCCCCACCCCTGCGTTCTCCCATGCATCCACCTCTCTGCAGTAACTCTCATGCTCTATCAGGTAATTTACGTGCAGAGACAGACTTCTTTTCCATGGCAAGATGCACACAGTTCTTTTCTCAGAGGATGTTCTCAATATAACTGCTCAAAACAATTACCCAGAATTTTTTTTGACTACAGGAAAGATGTAAATAAACTAACGCCTGGCATTGGAGTTTAGGTGGTTCCAATTTCTAATCCATATATGACTGCCTCATTTCATCTTTCCAACAATTCTGCAAAGTTAACCACGTAGGTAAGATTATCTTCATTTTACAGAAATAATAACGGAGTCTTTGAAAAATTGCATGAGTTATCCAATATAAATATAAAAATTAAGAAAAGTGTTATAGGCATGATCCAGATGTCTGGATTCTGGGGCCATTTTACCACATGGTTGCATGTGAACATGAAGATTCTGTTTAAACGAAATCAGTAACAGGTCACAAAGATCATGGTTACCTGGGACGGAAACTTTCCTTTGGAGAGGGGAAACTTCCCTTTTTCTTTAAAAAAGGAAGGTGGTGACTCTAGAAATAGTGTGGCTTCTCCTGAGTTTCCAGAATCTAAAGATTCATTGTCATGGTTGCTTTGCTGTCTCTCACTTCAGATACTGTCATAAGAATCAACACTGGGTTGACGTTTTAAATACGCTATTCATTGTGAATTATTAACACAGCTGCTTATCAATTAAGAGCCCGGCTCCAACAGCTTACATAAAGGCATCATTGGAAAGAGTCAAGCCCTCAGAAATATTTTACCCTGGAGAAACAATATCTTTCCTTCTGAAGAAAGTATTTTTCAAATTTGTTTTTCTAAGCAATCAAGTGTGTCCCATGGAAATGACCTTCAGTGTGCCTGAGTCTTGCTGATTTTAAGAAAGTCTGAGATAGATAGAAGTGATAAATGAATGAGGACTGCAAAACATAATTTCCCCCCTCAAGAGAATCACACCTCTGAGATACCAGAGTTTGGTACTCTGGGAGGCAAGTGATGTGTGAATGCACTTGGAACACTTCATTTTCTGCTAGTTGTGTGTGTTTCACTTTGCAAAATGAAAACAGCATAACCAGGAGAGAGAGAGAGAAAATATGAAGGATGTCCCTCTATTTGAAATGGAGAAAAAAATGTGACCATAAAATAGAAAGGAAAAAGAAATAGGATGATGGCAGATAATTTTTTCTTCTTACGATCACTTTGGTGCCCAAATACAAGGGTATTCAGATTGGTCATGAAATCTTTGAAATGCAAATGAATAAAGGCGATACTATCACTGCATACAACTTACAAATGAATCTCAAAGGTAAATCGGGCAGTGTGATGGTGTAGCATGCTAATGTTTAGAGTTAAGATCATCTTGGATTGAATCCAGATTCCGTTACTAATTAGTTGAGAGATCTTAGGCAAATTATTTAAATTATCTGCCCCTCGGTTTCCTCATTTTTAGGGATGGGCTTAAAAATGAGTGCCTCACAGAGGTATTGGCAAAACTAATAAGCTACATATGCACAACATCTGGTGACTGCCTGTGCATCACAGATGCTCAATATACTGTCTCAATATAGTGTCATTAACACCCTCAACCTCACACCCTGACGCATTATGTACATCTAGGGGTGGTGCTCTGATTTTTCCTAAAGTTTTACCATGCCCAGAATTCTGCCATATTTTATAGCATCACAGTGGTTGGGTAAAAATCTAGAAATGTATTTTTAGGGAAAATTAAATTGACATGAATAAACACCTGGAAACCATTTTATTTAAAAGATTGACTGAAAGGCCCAAAGGCACCAAGACCTAGAAAGAATTGGAGACCTAGGAGGGGAAAGAGTGGTGTTTATTAGAGAACACACCTTTGCTGTTTTCTTTCCTCCCAGTACAGCACAATGCAAACAAATGTATCACACACCTGCTGGTCAGCTTCTTCATCCACATCTCAGAGTGTTTAAAAGTGAACAAACATATTAGAACTCATCCAAAATGCTGCAACATCAACATTTCCATCCGAATTTGAGTAGCTTTCCCATCGTAAGGGAATTAATCTTGGTGTTAACAGCATGAAGTGGAGGCATATGATTTATCGTGGGTCATTCACTGATAATTTCTTCCACTGAAATCACACCACACACAACATGGATAATATTTTATTCAATAGTGCAGGTGCGGCTTCATAACAAAGACATTACATTTGGGAAAATGCATTATTTTCTATCAATTTGATGATTCTAGAATACTCTCTCCTTTCTAAAGGAGGTTTATGAATGAGAAGTTAACACTAAAATGTGATTCTTCTATTCCTTTCTCAGGCAGATTGTCTCTTCCATTGCCATTTTCGTAAGATATAGACTAAAATCGAACATGTGCAGTCTTTTTATAATTCTGGTAAGCCACTTTCTACTAGAGTTCAGTTGGTGTGCACTGCTTAATGCTCATGAAAAAAACATCAGAAGTGCCTTCACTTTGACCTTATTTTAGATTATTTAAAATAATCTTATTAGATTTATCTTATAAATCTAATTTATATTATAAATTTATCTTATAATTTTACATTTATCTTCTAAATTTATCTTATAAATCTAATTTATCTTACTAGATTATTTAAAATAATCTATTTTATTAGATTATTCCAAAAGCAGGTCCCATTTCATTCTGTTCCATAGATTTCATCATTTATTATAATGTTCTTCCTCTGCAAAAAGGGAATACTTTTTTTTGTTTTTGAGATGGAGTGTTGCTCTGTCACCCAGGCTGGAGTGCAGTGGTGTGATCTCAGCTCACTGCAACCTCCGCCTCCCAGGTTCAAGTGATTCTCCTACCTCAGCCTCCTGAGTAGCTGGGATTATAGAGGCATGCCACCACACCCAGCTAATTTTTTGTGTTTTTAGTAGAAACAAGGTTTCGGCATGTTGGCCAGGCTCGTCTTGAACTCCTGACCTCAGGTGATTCACCCGCCTTGGCCTCCCAAAGTGAGCCACCGTGCCTGGCCGAGAATACACTTTGTGTGTGCTCTACTAACAAATAATAACTCTGTGTAATGAAAAATATCAGGGAAACCAAAGTTGTTCTCCAGGCTCCTTTAATCTTCACTACAATCTTTCATGGATTGCCTTTTTATCCTTCTTTCAATATGAGCACGAGATAGCATTCCCTTGGTTCAGGAAGGTGCTAGCTGGACAACTATTCTCTCTGAAGTTATAGGAAAAGAGGATCATTATACTTATTTCCCTCCCTCCCTTCCTTCCTTCCTTTCCACTCCACAGTATTAGAATAAGGGTCCTGCCCACATGTGTAGCACAGCTCTCACAGTGCAGGCACAGGAGTTAAATAGAGTTTCAATCTCAGTTCTACTATCTCCTGGCCTGGTGGCTCGGACATGTTACTGAACATCTCTCAGCCCTGGTTTCTCATCTGTAGAATGGAAAGAATAGCAATACCTACCTAGGAGGTGCTTTGAGTAGTAACTACATAATGAACATGAATTGTTTTGCACGGTGTCATGCACACAGTAAGCACATAATCATAGTTACAATTGTTATTGTGCCATTATTTCAATGACTGGAGAGTTAAATCAGGTCAATTCAAAAATAACAATTCATAAGTATATTCTCTTGCAAAGTCATAAAGACTTCTAAAAAAACAATCAATGTAATAATCTCAATTGATGCAGAAAAAGTGTTTGACAGAATTCAACAGCCTTTTATGATAAAAAATACTCAAGAAATTAGGAATAGAAGAGAACTACCTCAAAATAAATAAAATCCATATAAAAACCCAGAGCGAACATCATACTCAATGACAAAAGACTGAAATATTTTCCTTTAAAATAGAGAACAAGGTAAGGATGCCAACTTTTACCACTTATTTGATTCAACAGAATATTAGAAGTTCTAGCCAGAACAATTAGACCAAAAATACAAAAAGAAAGAAAAGTAATTTAAATTGGAAAAAAAGTAAAATGATCTGTTTACACATGATACAATTTTATATATAAAAACCTTAAGGATCCCATTTTTTAAAATCCTGTTAAAACTAATCAGTACATTCTGCAAAATTTCAAAGTCCATGCACAATGTTCAGTTGAATTTCTCTATGCTAACAATGAACAATCTGAAAAGGAAATTATAAAAACAACTCCATTTACAATAGCATCCAAAAGAATAAAATACTTAGTAATTAACTTAGAAGAGGAGGTGAATGACCTGTAAAATGAAAACTACAAAGCATAGCTGAAAGAAATTAAAGAAGACATAATTAAATGGAAACACATCCCATGTTCATGGATTGGAAGACTTAATGTTGTTAAGATGTCAATACTACCTGCTACAATCTGAAAGTTTGTTTCCTTCCAAAATTTGTATGTTGAAACCTAACCTCCAACCTGATGGTATTAAGAGGTGAAGGACTTTGGGAGTTGATTAGGTCAAGAAGGCAGAACGTTCATGAATAAGATTAGAGACCTTACAAAAGGCCTGAAAGAGCCTGTTTGCCCCTTTCATCATTTGAGGACACAGAGAGAAGGCACCATCTATGATAAACACACTCTCATCAGACATGAAATCTGCCAGTGCCTTAATCTTACACTTTTCAGACTCCAGAATGGTGAGAAATAAATGTCTGTTGTTTAGAGGCGACCCAGTCTATGGTATAATGTCATAGCAGCCCAAATGAAGTAAGGCACCACATAAAGTGATATACAGACTCAACACAATCTCTATCAAAATCCCAATGCATTAAGTAGAGAGCCAAGAAACTTGCATATATGGACAAATGACTTTTGTTAAAAGTCCTAAGATCATTCAGTGAGGAAATGTCAGTTCTTTCAACAAATGATTAGGAAAACTGGATATTGGCATACAAAAGAATAAAGCTAGACCCTTACCTTACACCATATACAAAAATTAACTCAAAATGGATCAAAGACCTAAATGTAAGATCTAAAACTATGAAATTCTTAAAATAAAACACAGGGCAAAACTTCATGACATTTGGTTTGTCTATGATTTCTTGGCAATGATTTATTGTTACCAAAGGCATAGGCAACCAGGAAAAATAAACCAATAGGACTTTGGGAAATTGTTCAAAATTTTGCATAAAAGACAATATTAACAGAATAAAAAGGTAACCCACAGGAGAGGAAATAATATTTGCAATTCATATATATGTAATAAGGAATTAACAAATAGAGAACTTCTAAAACTCAAAAAAATACAACAAAACAACCCAATTCAATAATGGGCAGAACTTAAATAGACAGTTCTCCAAAAAAGGTATATAAATGGCCAAATAGCATATGAAATGATGCTCAACACCACTAATCATTAGGGAAATGCAAATCAAAACCACAGTGAGAGCCTCTTTAGTAGGATGGCTACTGTTAACAATAAACAAACAGAAAATAACAAGTTAGTGAGGATGTGGAGAAACTGAATCCTTGTGCACTGTTGGGTTGGTGAGAGTGTAAAATGATAGAGACACCATGGCAAACAGTATGATGGTTCCTTAAAATATTAAAAATTAAATAACCATATGATCAAGCAATTCCACTTCTGGTATACAGCATTATTCATAATACCTAAAACATGGATGGAAACCAAGAGTCGATCAATTGATAAATGGATGAGCAAAATGTAACATACACATACAATGGAATACTATTCAGACTAAAAATCTAGGGAAATTCGGACACATGCTACAACATGTATGCACCTTGAGGACTTATATTAAGTGAAACAAAGCAGTCTAGAAAGAAAAATGCTTTATGATTCCTCTTATACAAGGTACTTAAGAGTAGCCAAAATCATGGAGACAGAACATTGGATGGTAGTTGCTAGGGATCGGGGGAGGAAGGAATGAAGAGATTGTTCAGTAAGTACAGAGTTTCAGCTACACAAAATGAAAAGAGTTGCAGAGATAGATGGTGGTAATCGTTATACAACATTATTAATGCATTTAATACCACCAAATTATACACTTCAAAATGGTTAAGATGGTCAATTTTATGTTATATATATTTTACCATAATTTTAAAAATTGGAGAAAAAAGTAATCAATAAAAATCCCAAAGTTACTGGGTCTGAGAGGAGAAAAAAAAAATTGTGTGGGCCAACTCTGAAGCTTATCTATAGCCTACTCCCCTCTTTTAAGTCCCAAGTCCCAGAAAAACAAGTCTGAAGACAATTATAATCAAATTTGTTTTGATAATACTTTCCCTGAGTAACTTATGCTTAAAAAAATGTCATAAACAGTACTTGGTCCACATACCAGGCTCAGTTTGCACTAGGCTCGTCCAAGGCAATGCTACTATACAAATTCTAATAGTTTCTCCCACTATGCTTTAAGCTTTAGCATGGATCATTCAGATTGCAATTTGCTTCCAGAAAAAAAGGTCCTCCATTTGGGGGCGGTTAAAGCTTCATTTTAAGTCCAAAAATGATCTAAATTCCTTGGCCGTTTAGACTCTTAGCCCCTCAGGAGTCTAGATTGTTCTCCACTCTGTACATTTCTAAATAAGTCTAGTCCAAATACTTAAAAGGACTACAGAAAATGGTAAATATTTGGAAGAAGAAAAAGTTTAAGGCTTTAAATGCAAATTGAAAGCATCAAGCCAGTCTAATTCCAGGGTTTAAATCTAGCTGTATTTTCTTCTGATGAATGGTGGAAGACAATACTTTGATCTCCTGAATTATCTTTTAAGTAGCTCTTGACCCACAGCTGATGTCTCCCTGAGTAGGCAGCCTCTGGCCCAGCCCTGCCTGCTCACCAAGCAATGCCTTTGCCATGGGACTTTGGGGAGGGCCCCCTGCCTTGAAACTTTGCAAATTACCTGCCATTCCTTCTTCCCTAGATTCTCTAATTCTACACAATTATAACCTTGTGCTTCCTGGGGCCTTCTCTAATCCAAATACAGTAAGACATCAATTAACCAGAAAGCTCTGGGAATGAGGGTTGTGGTTAATTTAATTTTCTAATTAACTGAGGACTAACAAGAAATGCTGCTTTGCTTCAACTCCCGATTTAAAAATCTTCCTACGAGGTATTGGTCCAACATCTACCCTAAGTCAAATAAACAAAATCCATCTTGGATGACTAAAGATCTCACAGACCCAAAGCCCACGACCACCTCTCACTGAACACCGGTCTCAGAGCTGGAGGATTTGGTAAATCCACTCTCCATCTGCAGGAAATAACCTCCAGGGGCTGCACTACTGTCATGTGCTTCTTATTAAAGTGGGTTTATAAAGAAAAGAAAAGGTTCATCAATTGAGGTTGCTGCTCAGATGGGTTCAGGTTAAATCATTTACACCAACCCATTTCTTAGTTGAGTATCTATTAAAATAGCACAGTTGTTTGTTTGTTTGTCTGAGTCAGAGTCTCTCTTTTGTCACCCAGGCTGGAGTGCAGTGGCGCCATCTCAGCTCACTGCAACCTCCGCCTCCCAGGTTCAAGCGATTCTCCTGTCTCAGCCTTCCGAATAGCTGAAACTACAGGCGTGTGCCACACACCCAGCTAATTTTTGTATTTTTAGTAGAGACTGGGTTTCACCATATTGGCCAGGCTGGTCTCAAACTCCCGACCTCAACTGATCTGCCTGCCGCTGCCTCCCAAAGTGCTGGGATCACAGGCGTGAGCCGCCGCACCCGGCCAGAATACCACATTTTCTGACATGGACTCTCCAGTGCTTTAAAAAACAACCTCTCTTCTTTCTTCTGTTAATATGGTCATACTAGTAGCACCACTGTCATTAGGAGAGGTCACTGCTGGTTGCTGTTCTCTTGGTGCACTAATCTCTGAGACCCAAAGCAACCTCTGGGCTAGAGGGGAATCCTAAACATTGTTTTAGATGTAGAGAACCCTACATCAGGTCACTAGCCTGCCTTCATCAGCACCCACACTTTATCCTCATCATTAGGAAGAACCAACATCTTTGCTGATAAGTATCTATAGCCAAGATGAACAAGAGGAGCTGGTGAGATGCTAGAAGCAGGGGCTTCATCAGGAGAGAGGGGATGAAACCTGAGAGAAGAGGAAGCACAGGGGAGGGTTATTGACTGAAGCCGCCCACATGATGGACTAAGGGACGCAGTGTTCCCTGTAATCTGAACTAAGGAGAAATAGGTTTTAAGAGGAGTATGGTTTAAGATGAGCTGAATTTGGGTCTGGAAAGACGCACATTCAGAGATGTGCCTAGCAATAATGAGGAACGCCAAGTAGGGGATTAGAAGAGTCTAAAACTACGGACATAAATTTAGCAGACATGAACCCAGAAGTGACACCTGAAGCCATGCAGACTGGGAAGACTGAGGATGGAGGAGGTACAGGGGCATCGGTGGAAATTACCGATCAACTGCCAACCTACAGAAAACAAAATGCTGACACCCCAAAAGTGCTGAGTAAAACACAGCAAATTCTAAGATGCGGCGGCTGCTCTTGGTATTTTCTGACTGAGTACCGCCCACACGCATGGCACTGTGTATGAATCAAGGGCATACGGATGCCGCGCGGTGGGCAGTGATGGTAATCTGTGATATTTACAGAACGCCCGCTGCAGCCCAGGGATGGCACTGACAGCTTTACGGACATCGCCTCATTTAGTCCCATATGGTAGGTGGGCTGATCCGCCCCGTTTTACAGACAAGGACATTGAAGTGCGGAGAAGTAAAGCAACCGCCCAGGTCACATGGTTAGAAATGGTGGGACCCTGCTGACGATTGTACGATCTGATGATAAATCATGTGGTTGAGACTCGGGGCCTGCAAGTGACCCAACAAATGGCATGGCAACAGGCACAGGAGTAGTCGGGAGGGTCTCTCAGAAGAGGACCGTGTGGGACCTGGATGATACAGGATGGGGGTCATGAATGCGAGGAAAGGCTTTTCTCTGAACGGAAAACACAGGGGCAGTGCCAGAGAAGACGCGGCGATGGTCCAGCTTAGCCCCGTTCCTCCTCGCTGCTTCTTTGCCCTGCGTTTCTCTTTGAAGGATCCAGGATCCACACTCTGCCTGGCATCTGCTCATGTGACGTCCTACAAGCAGTCTCACCCCTGAACACGATTCCCTCTTACCCATGTCTTACAGTTTTACAATTTACTGAGACATCTATTTAAAACATCTGCAGATCTTACGGCTTTTCTGCTTGAAACTCTCCAACACCTTCCAGTCTCACTCAATACCTCCAATCTCACAGAATAAAACCCAGCACCTTCCAATCTCACAGAATAAAACTCAAACTCTCCAACACCTTCCAATCTCACTCAGAATAAAACTCAAAGCCTCCCTTTGGCCTGCAGGTGCTAAGTGAGCACACTCTGCCCTCAGGCAATCCACGGTCAACCTCCCTCATTTAAGGGAAAGCCCTCCCTGATCCCCAGTGGAATACTGAACCTGTCTTGCTTTAACCCTCCACCCTACCTTCCTTTATTTCTCTACATAACAGATATTTCCTTGTTGATTACTAGCTTCCCCCATGTGCATCTGAGCCCCTAATAAGCTAACTGGCATGCAGTAGATGCCCAATTGTCCAATTAATTAACAAACAGGAAAACTACCAACTCCTTTGCACAGTAACATCATTGTACTACCAATTAAAGCTGTCACGGAGGACACTCACTTGAATGTATATATTCTGGCATGTAGTAAGAGCAAATTAGACCACTGTAGAATTGTACATTGTAAACCTACATATTTGTAGTAATAGCTATTCTTACAGGGCTGCTTATAATGTCATTGTCTAGAAATTAGGTCAATTGTATTAATCTGGCTTTTGTAATAATCACCCATCCAACTTTGAAGCTTAGGTATTTAATCCTTTTAGGAATAATTCAATTGCTATGTATGAAAGTTACCGTGTGAGTTTTAATTAAATGGGCTTTTGTCTAAGAATAAACTTGCCTATTACATTTTAAGGACTGCCAGAATGCAAGGAAAATCAATGTACTATGTTGTACATCTTCAAGACATTATCTAGCTCATAAATTTGACAATGTAAAACCCTGCCTTCGTTTTATAAATATGTAGGCACTAAAATCATAAAATGCTATCAAATATATTATTGTTTGACATGAATTCAAAACACAAATGGCCAGTTCTCAAATGCAAAGCCATAGTGAAATAATTACAGGCTACTTCATAAAATTATCAAGACACTGATGTTTTTCAGCAGTGAAAAAAGAATTTAAGGAAAACTTCTTGAAATCAGAAGCACTTGTTGAATTGATGAAATCATCTCATTTTTATTAATTTCTAATTTACTGTTTTCAGCCTGAAATGAAAATATCTAAATTTCAAGGCACGATTAATCTTTCAGAAGGCAGCACCATCCATTAAACTTCCTTATCTTATCATTGTGTGAGGTTCCTGGGCCACACAGGAGAGTGGCCGACATTGCCTGTGACTTTCGAAATCTTCACTCTGCTTTCCTCCCAGGTGCTCTGGGATTGCTGATATCAGCAAGAATGCCCTTCTAAATAATTTATCGACATTTCTACATAAATCAGATACATAAGGTGAGGGAGCCGTGAACTTTGTGGAGACTGAGTGCTCACTGTGGAGACGGTAATCCATCAAGGTGAACGACAGCTTTCCCAACCAGCTTAAACTACAGCAGGTCTACTGCTCAAAAGAAAAATCAAACGCTCAGGGGACTGAAATGGGCTCTTGGAATGTCATCTGTTGTAGCAAGTATATTTGAGAAGGAAGCAAATCACCAGGAAGTCAGACTTACATCTTTGACAAATGGAAAAGTCTATTAAATTATCTCAGTCCTATGATGCTAACTTTACTTAAATGGCAACGGATATGTTTTCTGCACCTGAAATCTACTTTCCTTTATCATTAGCGGTCATAAACCCACAGTTCTCTTAAAAGCCTGGTCAACGCTCCACCTGAAACCACCCCCATTCACGTCTTCCCTGTGATGTGAACAGTAGCGTCCCACTCTCAGGCCCTCCAGCTCCTGTTAGACATAAGCCAGGCAGCCAAAGCACGCTGGCCTGGACATCAGGGCAGGCTCTCCTCAGCAGACCCTGGCAGAGAGAATGCACTCGTTATCTCCGGCCTACTCTCTCCTTTGCAAAATGGTTCCAATGCCTGGATTATATTTGAGTCAAAACCAAAATCTCAGAGTCCCATATCCTGAAGTAACTACTCCAAGAGTTTCGGGGAGAACACTTGGGCATTTTTTAAAAGTACTCCAAGTAATTCTGATGATTAAATTTGGAAACTACTGGATTTGAAAGTCAGCGTCTTCAAAGTCTCAAAAGAACATAAAAATGTTTAGACAATTGTTTAAACCATTTAGCAGTATAACTCATTCATTCGATCACTATATATCTTTTGACAGGGTCTCTCACTCTGTTGCCCAGGCTAGAGTGGTGTGATTACAGCTCGACCTTTCAGGCTCAAGCAATCTTCCTACTTCGGGCTCCCAAGTAGCTGGGACTACAGGTGTGCACCACCACCCCGAGCTAGTTTTTTGTATTTTTAATAGAGATGGGGTTTCATCATGTTGCCCAGGCTGGTCTTGAACTCCTGGGCTCAAGTGAAACGCCCACCTTGGCCTCCCAAAGTGATGGGATGACAGGCTGAGCCTTTGCACTCAGCACAACCACTATATTTTGAGCACCCACTGCATGCCATGTACTCTTCTAGGTGCTGAGTGTACAACAGTTGAAACAAAAGTAGGCAATTCCTGACCTCATGGAGCTGACCTTCCAGACACACGAGATGTCAGATAGTGAAACAAGAAACAGAAAAAATAAGCAGAAGAGAAAGTCGGGGAAGGTACGGCACACAAAGAGCCACCACGTGTGGTTAGCCACGAGATTCTCCTGATGACTGACGTAAAAGGGGGTGAAGAATGTGGGATTAGTCCAGAATGTCCCAAAGCCGACAGTAGTCCCTTTGGCAGCAGGGCTGTGGGGCTGGGTTTGGGGGAGGCGGTAGAGGACTGGATGAAAGCAGTACATGATAATGTGGGGGCTGGTGAAGGAGACAGCTTCACTCATATGAGAAAATAAATGGTAGGGACGCTACATGGTAAAAGCAAGCAACATAGAAGAGAGTCTGGGTGGATCACATGATCCTCCTAGAGACGCTCTGTCCATGGCCTGGGCCCAGCCGCCTGCTGGGCTCCTGCTCTTTCAGCCTTGGCTTGGATGTCTCCTCTTCCAGGAAGCCTTCCTGAATTCTCCCAAGACTTGGCTAGAAAACCCACCTATATTCTCCTAGCATCTCATTGCCATCTTGCAGCAACTGTGGCCTGTGAATTTATGGACATGACTCCCTCCCCTCCTAGTCTTTCAGTTCCCTGAGGGCAAGGACTGTGTGTCACTGTGTTCCAGGCTTAGCCCGGGACCAGCACATATCAAGAAAGCCTTCCCTGCTTGCCGGAATGAATGGTGGCCTCCTTCTGCCTCTATGAATGATGTAGGTCACTTCAGAATTTGTCTGGAGTTCAGAGACCAAGAGTGACCTAGTTCTAGAGCAATGATGCTGTTGCTTGACGTCTGTATAGCTTCATTTTCTCTTCTTTCCACACTCTTTCGCCCCATGCCTATGTTCTCTTCCAGGTCCACATGCTGTCCTGCCTCACTTGATCTTTCTGTCACCTCACTCTGGCAAAGCCCCTTCTCACAGCTGTGGTTTCTGCACCCTGCACGCTTGCTCACCTGCCCAAACTCCCATGCTCAAGCCCTCCTCTGCTTCGCCATTTACTATTTCTGTCATCCACAGCCTGGCTCCATGCACTTTTATTTCAAGTCTCACCCATGGGGTGCTTCTTCTCTGTGAGAAGTGGCTTCAACCAGTATTGCACGAGCTCAGTGGACACTCCAAAAAATGGCATATGTCTCCAGCTAATACTACTTTTGTTCTCCTCTGCTTTCTCTAAGTAGATGGGGTTTTTGCATCTCCTGTTCTGACTTAACCTACCTTTTACATATGAAACAGGTAATCCAGTGGAGAGCTAGAATCCCTTTGCTTAAAAAAAGTTGCCTTCCCGTTGGATCCTGCTGGTGGACTGGTCTTCACGATATGCATGAAGTGAGCTGACATGGCAGTAGTCCGATTTCTAGATCTCGTTCTCATCAACCTGTGAGCCAGTCTTAGTGTCTCATCAAGACACCACCCTAAGCCTCTTCTTTCTCTGTATCTCAGCACCCCACTGCAAGGAATGCCCCCTCTTGCACACCCCCAAATCCTTTCCATTCAAGCATCTGTCCAAGTTCAGTCTCCTCCTGCAAATCTTTTCTGAATGTCCTTGATCCAAATGATCTCCTTCTGCTCATGGAGAAGACAGGCAGAACAAGCATGGTGGGGATGGGGGGCAGGAGGAACACAAACAGATGCCCAGATGGTGCTCCTGGTCAATACTAGGGCACTGGAAACATGAGGGTATGGAAACAGTTGCAACAAGATAAAACCTACATGGATACAGATTAAACCTCATAATATCCATTTCAGAGTTTAAATATGTGATGTGATCCTGTTTGTCACTTTAGGGAAAATAGGGCAGTGACCTGAGGGCCACAGAAATGGAAAAAGGAATCTTGGCACTAGCAGCATTTTTCATGAGCACAACCTGTACTTTTGCAAGAAAGGGTTGGCTTTCTGGAAGAATGATATCATGAAGACCAGACTACCAGCAGGGAAAAAAATAACAAAAACTCAGATTCCACAGTCCTTCTTGCTTTCTACAGGAAAGCACCTGTTCATCAATCAAAGCTCTGGCTGTTCAAAGGCTGTGAGGGGCTGCAGAGACCACCCCTCAGCCTGCCTAGCAATGACCCTTCAGGGCTCACTTTTTTAGTAATCAAATACCATCCTTCTTGCTTTCTCTGTGAACACTCGCTGAGACCGGTGAGTACATAAGATTCTGATACTGTTTTGAGGAATTCATCTGTACACAGGGGCCATCAACTGGGAGCTAAATGTCATTGATTAATCCCAGGTGGGCAGGTACATTGCTGGAGGTGTCATGGCCTGTGCCAGCCAGGGTTGCAGCTGAACCTCATGACAACTCATGAGGGAATATTTAACATCTCATATGATCACATCACTCTGGATAACACAACAAAGGCCAGTCTCTAAATAAATAAATAAAATTTAGCATCTTGATTGATGGATGAGGGACTTTAGTCTCACAGAGATGAACGGGCTTCCTCCCACCACCCAGCACTGTGGCGGCAGAATCTGATCACAGATGCACAGAACTCAAGTCCCACCCCCGTCAGCTTGTCTCCTCTCCCTGAAGAACTTGATTCACAACCCCACGGGTGGCAGAGTGACCCAAGAGCATGTGTCACTGTGAAGTGGGGTCTTCATGCTAGAAGGCGCGAAGCCAAGCATTGGATGAAAAATGCATAATGCAAGAAAGAAAAAAAATTGGGAGGCTGAGGCGGGCGGATCAATGAGGTCAGGAGATCGAGACCATCCTGGCTAACACGGTGAAACCCCGTCTCTACTAAAAATACAAAAAATTAGCCAGGCATGGTGGCGGGCACCTATAGTCCCAGCTACCGGGAGGCTGAGGCAGGAGAATGGCGTGAACCTGGGAGGCAGAGCTTGCAGTGAGCCGAGATCGCGCCACTGCACTCCTGGGCGACAGAGCGAGAGTCCCTCTCAAAAAAAAGAAAGAAAGAAAATAAAAACTTAGACATGTAGACATGAGCCAAAGTGTTACTGCAGAATGTTACTAGAGCTTTCCATTTTTTTGGAAATAAAATTCAGTGAACTCACTTATCTGGTTCTCACTGTGTTTTTCACTAAAAAAATGTTAGTATAGAGAGCCAGTGTGACAATAGACAGATTTCGAGATCTCACCCTCATCGGCCTGTGAGCTGGTCTTAGTGCCTTATCAAGACACCACCCTGCACCTCTTCTTTCTCTGAATCTCAGCACCCCACTGCAGGGAATGCCTCCTCCTTCCACCCCCCACATCCTTTTCATTCAAGTGTCTGCCCAAGTTCAGCCTCCTCCCACAAATCTTTTCTGAACATTCTCAATCCCAGTGACCTCCTTCTCCCAGAGGCATTTAAGGTGCCATTGGATGCCACAATGCCTTGACTCGTCCTGTCCTGATTCAGGTCTTTACACCTCACTTCCTGAAATAAACAATAATCTTCCGGAGGGACAGGGGATGCCACCTCCCTCATCACTGTAGGGCACAGTCCTTGTCTCACAGACACCTGAACTTGGGTCCCACCAGTATGCACCATCGCTCTTAGCGCTCCAGTCTCGACCATCAAATGAGGACAATGGTGCATCAGCCAGGGAGCACCCGGGAGACTGAACGGGGTGAGCGTGCAGAGTCCCAGGTGCAAAGCAGCTGCTCCCTGAGCAAGAGGGACCGTGGAGGCCGTCACCGTGATCCTGGGCAGACTCAGGCTCTTGCAGAGGAGTTTAAAGAATCCTTTCATGAATCGAAGAGATGGGTATTATTTTAAAGAATTCACTAACACATTTTTTTTTTTTTTTTGGAGACAGAGTCTCACTCTGTCACCCAGGCTGGAGTGCAGTGGCACAATCTTGGCTCAGCACAACCTCTGCCTCCTAGGCTCAAGTGAGTCATGCCTCAGCCTCCCAAGTAGCTGGGATTACAGGCCCGCACCACCATGCCTGGCTAATTTTTGTATTTTTTGTAGAGACTGGGTTTCGCCATGTTGGCCAGGCTGGTCTCAAACTCCTGACCTCAGGTGATCTGCCCACCTCAGCCTCCCAAAACGCTGGGATTACAGGCGTGAGCCACTGTGCCCTGCCCACTAACACATGTTTAAAACTGTTGTGTCATTAATCAGAGAAAAAAATCTTCCACCATATTTTTTCATATAATTATTGACAATGCATGTTACTTTCTTACATTAAAATTGACTAGAATGTTTTACACCTAGGAATAATCAACATGCCCTAGAAGGTGAAAACATTCTCATATTAAATAATGTTTTACAAATCGATGCGAACTAAAATGCAAGTGTTTCCATTAATTAGAGGAGCCAGAAGAAATAGGAGATGTGAAGAGGCTGCAAAGTGGAAAAGAGGAAATTATATTTTATGAGTTGTGAAGTACTCAGTTCAGAAGGGCAGAGGGACAGTTAGAGTAAATACTATAGGAATTCCAAGTATTTGCTCATTCACCTTTTCCACTTCAGCCTGATATATATTAATAGTTTTCTGATTGTGCACCCTGGGCCTTGCCAGAAATAGTCACACATTAATAACAGCTGTAGTCTGTGAATTATGTTCCACCTTGTCAGCAGGTTCATTTTGATATACTGAATCTGATGAGCTAATAATTCTCCCCTCCTGTCTGTTTTGGCAGGTTTGAGATTTTAAAAGGAATATTGGCTGGGCACAGTGGCTCAAGCCTGTAATCCCAGCATTTTGGGAGGCCAAGGTGGGCGGATCACCTGAGGTCAGGAGGTTGAGACCAGCCTGGTTAACATGGTGAAACCCCATTTCTACTAAAAATACAAAAAATTAGCCGGGCGTGGTGGTGTGTGCCTGTAATCCCAGCTACTGGGGAGGCTGAGGCAGGAGAATCACTTGAACCCAGGAGGCAGAGGTTGCAGTGAGCTGAGACTGCACCATTGCACTCCAGCTTGGGTAACAAGAGCAAAACTCTGTCTCAAAAACAAACAAACAAAAAGTAATACTAAAATATATGCCACCAACCACATGTGAACGAGGAAGGAAAATGATGACAGAAGAAGGCAACTAGTGGGCTCATTCCCTAACCAATAAAGGAGAAAAACAGATGAAGAGCGCTGAGTGCTGAGCTGAGCACACAGTCAACATTTGTTGGCTATTAGCTATTTTTATTGTTACCCTCCCATGGATTGGAAAATGAAGGACAAATCCTTGAACTTGAAAGAATAAAAATTCCTACCAGAATAGGCATACCTGCCAGGCTGCCTCAATGGTTAAGATTCAACTGACATCTGGACAACAAATTCTAAAGTTTGCACACCATCCATCAGCAATCCTCATTTCAAAAGGGGGAAGCTTGAAATACAGGATGCCCTGTGATGGCGCAAGCTTGTGGTCCCAGCTACTTGGGAGGCTGAAGCAGGGGAATCCCTTGAACCTGGGAGGTGGAGGCTGCAGTGAGCCAAGATTGCGCCACTGCACTCCAGCCTGGGTGACAGAATGAGACTCTGTCTCAGAAGAAGAAAAAAAAGCAGACGACTTTGAGCAGAGGGAGTCACTTGCAAGCAAACCTGCATCTGCAGCTCACTTCAAATTTGAGCCCCATGCTGCTGCTTCTGCAAAGATCATTGAAAAAAAAAGTAAAAAAAAAGGGGACTTCTGAAAGAAAAAAGCTCCACTCAAGAGGACAGGAAAGCCTGGTTTGCACGTAATTTCCCTGGGCACAAGCTGTCCTCCAGATTCACCTGCAGCACAGGGCCTCTCTGTGTCATCCCATGACCCCGCTGGAGAAATAGCACAGAAGCTCAGACACCAATGACAAATGTCCCTCCACAGTTTTTGAAGGGCCTGGCCCAGGAGAGGACAGAAACAAGTCGCAATGGCAGCAGACCCACAGCTGCCCTGCACCATTGCAAAGAAAAATGGAAATACACACACATGCAGACACATACATGTGAACACACGGATACACACAAATCCTCTCACGTAATAATACACACGCATCAGACAGAATTGGTTTCCTAACCCTGTTCTATAATTATCTTTTTATGTTTCCCATGTTGCTTAAACCAGCATTTTTCAAATCATAAGTAGCCTCAACCAGTAACGAGTAGCACATTAGGAAACACTCTGATTTACTAATGCTTTGATGTTAGTAAATATCAAAGTGTGAGTGTAAGGACGGTCTGATGAAACTTTTGTCATACATTATATATGTGTATGCACACATACACACATGTCTATAGATCCCCTCACACAGCTATACATACCGATATGTACACACAGACCCACATAGAGGCATTATATGTGTAGGTGTATATGAGTTGATCAAACAGATTTCTTATTATGGGATATTGCCAAAATTCTGAGAATACTGACAGTACTGTTAGTTCCTTCGCTTCCTTCAAAATGCTTTGTATACAACGGAGTAAAAGGCACCCCCCGAAGGCGAGTCAGACGGGCCAGGAGGCTGCCTGGCATGGAGCGGCAAGGGTCCTTGGGTTGGCTTCATGGCATTTAAGACCACAGAGTCCAGCAGTGACATGTATGAAAGTATAATGAAATCCCACTGGAAATGTGTGTATCTGGTGCCCACGCCCACCTCTGCCACATCAGCCGTGACACACTCACAGCACCAGGATCCCCCTCATGGCAGAGAAGCCTCACACCCAGGGCAGGATGTCCCCAGAGGCCTGCACACTGAGATGAGACAGCCCACATGGCATCTGCCACCCACCCTGGACAGCAGTGTGTCACTTCTGGAAGCCTCCAGCTTTGACAGATGATGATAACACCATCTCTCCTCACCCACTCACCCCATGAGGAAGCTCAGATAAGCTATGCGCTCCTGGCAAACACAGGCAAGTTGTGCCCAGAACTGGGGAAACAGGGATGAACCAAGGAGACGGCCTCTGGCATGCACTCACAGGACTAGCAACCAGTCCCCCACTTCTCACCAAACCCCTCTTCTGACCACGGGGGATCTGCAGCCCAGACACTGGACTGTGTTCCCTGCAAGCAAAAAGGTACCAGGGGAATGTGTGAAAAAGGAAGAGCAGGAATGGATGTCCCCCCTCTGCACCCCATAGCATTGGAGCAAAGAGAAGGATGCTTTAGAGGAGACACTTATGTCCCTAGGACTCACCTGCCGTTTCCCAGCTGGGATTCACCTGGTGTGCATGGTATGATCTCCTCCCACCTGTCCCATGCTGCCTATGCTAAAGAATTGCAAATTCCAGGAGAAGCTGAATGGAGAACACAAGGAACACCTGTCTGCACTTCATGTAGACGTCGCCAATGTTAGCATTTTACTACATTTATGCCTCCACTCCCTCCCTCTATATGCACATATATGCACACATTTGTGTGTACACACACACACTTTTTGCTAAGCCATTTGAAAATAATTTGCAAACACCACCCCAAAATACTTCAGCGTGTGTTTCCCAATATGGACTTTCTTTTATTCTATCACAACCCTACTCTTACCCCTCTTTTACCACACCTAATACATTCAACATGGATGTTCAGCCCCAACTCAAATTCCCCAATTTTTTCAAAATGCCTTTTGTATCTATTTTTTTAATCAAGGAAACAATTAAGGTTAATGTTGTGTGTGTTTTTTCAATTTAGTATATTCTCCCCTCAACCTCATTACTTTTTGGTTGGTTTCTTTTTGCTTATATGACATTGTTTTTTATTTTGTTTTGATGTTAAGAATCAGGCCAGTTATCTTGCAGAAGGGCCCACATCTGGATTTCTCTGCTTGTTTCCTCATGATTATATTCACTTAACCATTTTGGGCAGTAATAGTACATATGTGGCATTTTGGGTGGCAGATGGCTTCATACCAGGAAGCGCATATTTTGACCCAATATTGGCAATGCTTAGTTTGGCTATTGGCTTAAGTTGTGTCCACTAGACCTCTCCATTAGAAGGGTAATTTTTTCATTTTAAACTAACAAGAATTTATGAAATTACACATGACTATTCTATGGATATCTTATCCCCAATAACCTATGACAATAATTTTTAGTATTCACTAATTTTTGGTTTAGTCAATTATGATATTGGGAATTGCAAAATCACGCTTTTCTATATCCACAATGCTTTCTATATTTATTAGGGAGCATTCTTCTGTAAAGACAAGCTTTCTATCCTCTTTACATCTTCCACATTTTTGTGGGGTAAATTCTTTTTTTTTAATTATTATACTTTAAGTTCTAGGGTACATGTGCACAATGTGCAGGTTTGATACATATGTATACACGTGCCATGTTGGTTTGCTGCACCCATCAACTCATCATTTACATTAGGTATTTCTCCTAATGCTATCCCTCCCCCAGCCTCCCACCTCCTGACAGGCCCCGGTGTGTGATGTTCCCTGCCCTGTGTCCAAGTGATCCTATTGATCAATTTTTGTGGGGTAAATTCTTAAAGCAAAATTTTAGATGTAAAATTAATTGCCGCAACCCAGGCAGCTCTGTTCTTGGGGTCTCTGTGACCTTTTATGGAGGCACTTCTTGGAACTGAGTCGTAATTATCAACACATGTGTTATGGACTGAATGTTGTGTCCCCCAACAAAATTCGTATGTCTAAATCCTAACACCCAGTGTGATGTTTGTAGGAGGTGGAGCCTTTGAGAGGTGAATTGGTTTGGCTCTGTGTTCCCACCCAAATCTCATCTGGAACTGTAACCCCCACACGTTGAGGGAGGGGAGGTAATTAGATCATGGAAGTGGTTTCTGCCATGCTGTTCTTGTGATAGTGAGTGAGTTTTCACAAGATCTGATGGATTACAAGTGTTTGGCAGTTCCCCCTCACTCGCTCTCTTTCCTGCCTCCTTGCAAAGAAGTTGCCTGCTTCTCCTTTGCCTTCTGCCTTGATCGTAAGTTTCCTGAGGCTTCCCCAGCCATGTGGAACTGTGAGTCAACTAAACCTCTTTTCTTTAAAAATTATCCAGTCTCAGGTAGTTCTTTATGGCAGTGTGAAAACAGACTAACACAAAAGGTAATTGGGTCATGAGGGTAGAGGCTTCATGAATGAGATTAGTGTCCTTATGAGACAGGAGAGTTTTCTCTTCTGTCTCTCTTTCTGACATGTAAGGCTACAACAAGAAGGCAGCCATCTGCAAACCAGGAAGGGAGCCCTCCTCCCCAGCGCCAGGTCTGTGGGCACCTTGATTTTGAACTTCCCATCCACCAGAATTGTATGAAATAAATTTTCTCAACTTTTTGTTGTTTACACTATCCAGTCTACGGTCATTTGTCATAGCAGCCAAAGCTAAGACAATGTGTTTTTAAGAGGGCCTTAAATCAATTACTTTTTGATGGTAGTTTATATCTAATTTTACACAGCTACCTCCCATTCCCTCACTTCTCCCTCTGAAATCATACAATGGCTTATTCTACTTCCTGCTTTAATATATAGACTAAGATATGGAGATAGTGAATGTCTGGCAATAGGTGAAAAATGATGTATAAACTCTCACAGCTTCCAAAAAAATGGCAATTATTCATTCAAAAATATTCGAGTGGCCCCACCATTGTGCTGGGTCCTGAGAATGAAAGAGAAGACCTAGCATCTATCCTCAAAAAGAGCTCACCAGGCATTGTTTCTATATGCCAGTAAGTTTATTTACAATTATGGACACAGGACACACTTCTATTATGTCCAGAAAAGACAGTCCCTAAGATTCCATCCTAGGATGAAGACAAGGCTCCCCTTTGTATAACAACTGACGGTGGGGTTGACATCTTCTCCGGCTCACCCGAATCCATGCAGTGCCCAAGTGGCTCACACAGCCTGGTCTAGCATGCTGTAATTCAAATGTATGTTTTAGAAGTTATATTGAATAGTGATTGTATTAGTTCATTTTCATACTGCTATGAAGAGCTACCTGAGGCTGGGTAATTTATTTAAAAAAAAAAGAGATTTTATTAACTCACAGTTCCACATGGCTGGGGAGGCCTCAGGAAACTTACAATCATGGTGGAAGGTGAAGGGGAAGCAAGGCACATCCTACCACAGTGAAGCAGGAGGGTGAGAGAGAGCGAAGGGGGAAACAGCACACTTTAAAACCAACAGATCTCATGAGAACTCATTCAGTGTCAGGAGAACAGCAAGAAAGAAACCGCCCTCATGATCCAATCACCTCCAGCCTGGTCCTTTCTGGAACACTAGGGATTACAATTCAACATGAGATTTGGGTGGAGACACAGAGCCAAATCATATCAATGATTTAGAGTCTGGACTCCAAATTAGACTGCTTGGGCTTTTATCTTAGCACTGGTACGATACTGGTCCTGCCTCACTCCATTTCCTCCCGCTCTGTCTGGGCCAACATCCTCTGGCCATTGTGGTCAACTTCCTGCCCTTGGGATGTGCCAGACTTATTGCCACTCAAGGGTTCTAGAATTTGCTCTTCCCTCTTCTTGGAACATTTCCTCCGGCACTCTTCATGACTCACTGCCTCATTTCACGCTTTTTAAATGAAGCTTAATCACTCTGGGTCTCAGTTTCTTTGTATGCAACATGTGGATAAGAATGCCTGCCTTATAGAGTTGTTGTGGGAATTAGGAGTTCATGCAAGAAAATGGCTCAGAACTCTTCTTAAGCACGCAGTAGTCAACAACTATTAGGTTTATTATTATTATTAATTTGACTTGTTTGTCACTAAAAGTGTTTGCTGTAAGATACCCAAACAACTTAAGAATCCCTCCAGAGGTAGGGAATAGGATACAGAATCCCCGACTTTCTCCAAGAGCCAAATGTGGGGAAGCTATATGATTTCTACTGTACCACACAATAAGAGGAGAGAAGTTCCCCAGTTAGGAGCCAAATTACCTCATACTAATACAGAGGATTACAGCCTATTGTATGGGCAGAAGTTCTTTGACTTAATGAGGCGCAGGCTGCAAGCTATTAACTGGAGAGATTAGCTTTAGAGGCAGTCGGTAGACAGACCTGCTCCAGCCAGAACTACTGCTGGATACCTGAAACTACCATTGCAAGTCAATTAACCAGGAGGGGTCATTGTGTGTATAAAGAGCTGAATCTAAGTTTCTGCTCTAGGACACAAATGTGTTTCTCATTTGGTTCACATATTCACAGGCATTGCTATATGCAATTTTAGCAGAGCTTCTAGATTTCAAATCTTGTAAGACTTAGTCTTGATCCACTGAGAAAAACAACCCTTCTCACTTTTACCCACATGATGACTAATGAGAGACTATGTATTTCTAAACACGAGGAATACTTGTTAAAACACAGGGGTAGGAAAATGGCACTTACTGGGAGTCTGATATTTCTTTGCTAATGCTGCCTTGTATAATGAATTATTTCCTGCTAAAAGTATTTCTTAAGTAGAACCAAAGTACAGAGCAATCATCAGTGGCTTCAGTCCTTCCAGCACAATTAGGGCTGGTCGCATGTTGGTGCTATTAATGACCACCATCTGCTCAGGTCCTCAGCCCAGCAGCCCTTCACCGCACATCAGAATCTCCACATGGCCAGCAAATTACCCAGTGCTGCAGATTCTTGAAAGTATCATATGAGCAAAGAAGCATCTCACCGTGTGCTGTCTGGCTAAGTGCAAATGCACACGGTTTCTGGGAAGGCTGGTGGGGGCCCAGGCAGCTACGAGTGGCGGGGTCAGTTGGGGGCATGTGAAATGAACCAGTCTTGCCTCTCCTGGCACTGACCTGGCCGGGCTCCTCGAGGTGGGCCAGCAGGTGAGTATATGTGCTCCTGAGTGTGAAGGTATTGACTCTTCCTCACTGCGTCCATTCATGAAAGGGTAGGATTTATTTACAAAGTTGGTGGGTGTCATAGAGAAAGGTCTTAAGAGGTCACCAGAATCATTTGGAGAATAAAAGGCTTGCGTTGGTCTGCTCCAGCTGCCATAACGAAATGCCAATGGCTGAGTAGTTCAAACAACAGACATTTCACAGTTCTGAGGCTGGAAGTCCAAGCCAAGGTGCTAGCAGCTTCTGTTCCTGCAGAGAGCTCGCTTCCTGGCTTGTGGATGGCCCCTTTCTCACTGAGTCCATACATTGGACGGAGACAGAGAAAAAGCTCTGCTGTCTCTTCCTCTTCTTATAAGGACACTGATCCCATCATGGGGCCACACCTTCATGACCTCACCTAACCCTAATCACCTCCCAAATAATTCACTTCCAAATACTAGCACAACGGAGGTTAGGACCTCCACAGCATTTCACCTGTAACAAGTCTCACTCTAAAACCGTAGTGAATGAAGGTCAGCTGATGGAAATCCGCAGCCGTGGTGCCTTCCCAGGTCCCGCCTCACTTCATTTCCTACCGCTCCACCGGGGCCAACATCCTCTCGCCATTGCGGTGGACCTCCTGCCCTTCGGATGTGCCAGCCTTATAGCCACTCAAGGGTTCTAGAATTTGCTCTTCCCTCTGCTTGGAACATTTCCTCCGGCCCTCTTTCATGATTCACTGCCCCATTTCATGCCAGCCTCTGCTCAAATGTCACCTCCTCAAAAAAGCGTTTCTTGACCCTCCATCCAGAACTGTCTGCCCTCTTTTCCCCCGGACTCACACTCCTCTTCTGTCAGAGCCTTCCAGTCCCTGAGACGGGTTCACGGTTTACAAGTCCATGTGCTCTCATTAGGTCCCTCGTTTGCTCAGGACCAAGTTCCTATGCTTCAATACGGTGCCTTCAAAGTATCTGTCACATAATGAGTACTTAGAGATATTTGTTCAAAGAATTAATTAAAACTATAATGTTGGCCAGGCACGGTGGCTCACGCCTGTAATCCCACCACTTTGGGAGGCTGAGGTGGGCGGATCACCTGAGATCAGGAGTTTGAGACCAGCCCGGCCAACATGGTGAAACCCCATCTTTATTAAAATACAAAAATTAGCCGGGCCTGATGGCAGGTGCCTGTAGTCTCAGCTACTTGTGAGGCTGAGGCAGGAGAATCATTCGAACCCAGGAGTCGGAATTTGCAGTGAGCTGAGATGGTACCATTGCACTCTAGCCTGGGCAACAAGAGCAAAACTGCATCTCAAAAAAAAAAAAAAAAAAAAAAGAAAAAAAGAAAAAAAAACAGAAAAGACAAGAAAAAAAAACCTATAATGTCGGCCCATTCAAAGTGTGGAGGGGAAAGACAGAAGCATGAGTGAACATGCTGTCGGGAAATGCACAGCTCCTGTGGGGTCTGCAGGTGTCAGTGCACTCATATGGCCCTTGGCATAGGAAAGATAACCTGGAAAACACACCTTTTCCTTAAAATGGCTTATGTGCAACAGTGACAATGATGATACCACACCCCAGGGGAGGGCAGACACTTAGGAAGCTAACCTCTCCCCCTTGCTAGCTAAGCACTTTTTAAACCTTAGCTCATTTGATCCACAAAACACTATGAGGTATTTACTATTCCTGTCCTGATCTCATAAACATGAAATAATGTCCCCAGGGTCACCCAGCAGGTGGTTGTGGAGCTAAGATTCCAACTGGGTCTGTCTAACTCCAAAACCTGTGGTTTCTTCATGTGCTCTCATTAAGAGCCTGATGGCACGACAGAGCAATGTGACAGGGTTAGGCAGATTTCTGGAAGCACAGCCTCCTGTGTGAAAATAGGCGGATTTCTAACATTTTGGCTTATAAGGCAATCAGTTAAAAACTTAGCACTCACCACCTTAAAAGGGTAGAAAATTCTGACACAGGCTACAAGGATGAACCCATGGATGAACCTGGAGGATGTTATGCTACATGGAATAATCCAGGCACAAAGGACAAATACCATCAGATTCCATTGAGATGAGGTTCCTAGAGTCATCGAACTCAGAGACAGAGTTGAATGGTGGGTGCCAGGGGCTGCGGGAGGAGGGAATGGGGAGCACGTATTGAATTAGTGCAGTTTCAGTTCGGGATAAGGAAAACCCCGGAGATGGAGGGTGGTAATGGCTGCCCAGCAGTGTAAATGCCCTCATGCCACTGAACTGGACACTGAAAAATGGCTAAGATGGTCAATTTTATTATGTGTGCTCTACTACAATAACAAAATTTTTAAATGAGCGCATGCAGAAATAAATGCAAAAATTGTTCAGAAAAACTAGAATCTACCTGCAAAATCCATGAGTCCGCATTTAGCGCAAATGGTGCCCATTTGCAAGGCCAAGCCCACACTGAGGATGGAGACAGCATCAGCACCTGTGAAATGCACCTCAGCAGCCAGGAGCCTGTTCACAGCGATGGCTCCTCACGAGCACCTCACGAAGCAAACACCATGGCCTCTCCTTACATAAAGTCATGGGGATCTAATTGAGTAATTATTAATCAAATGAAAAAGAATAAAATAGAATTAAATGGTTATTCCTACATTTTCTTGAAGGCTGGCCCTTACAGAAAAATGAGTTAATTAGGAAGAGGTGGTGCACAGATTGTGAACCTTCTAGTTCTGGCTCTTCATGTTCTAAGTTTACTCCCTTTAAGCAAGCAACTAAGACTATAATTAAGTGTATTCATCCCATTAAAATTATTTTTTGCTCATATTTGGAATTTTTTTAAATGAAAGAATGGGAGGAAGAAAGACAACGAGAGAGGAAGCGGATGGTGCAGGGCAAGACAGCAGGAAGGAGATGCCGAGAGGCACTAACTGAGCTGTGAGTGATAAAGACAGGCCAAGAAGGGAAGACACTCGAACTCCATTTCCAGGGTCAGTCCCCAGGGCTGTGCTCATCCAGGCAGGTTTGATTTCTGTCTGCAAAGGCATCAGCCTGGGTGGTGGGGAAGCTGGTCTGTGACCAAGCACACCTATGTGTCATGCATTCCCAGGATGGTGCACTCTAACCCCCGTACGCCAGCTTACACTGATGCAGGGGGTCCTGGACGTGCCTCACAGAGCAGAACCTGCACTGGCAAACTATCAACTGTTCAGTCCCGTTGCTTTCCTATTTTAATTGCTTCCAATGAAAAGGTTTAGCTGTCTCTTTTGGCTTCTGTTTGCAAATTAAATTTTGAGCATGTCAACTAATGTGTTAATGGCCATTCCTTTTTATTCCCCAGGAAGCAATTTTTTTAAAAGCATCTCTGGACACCCACAGTATCTTGACTTCATATCTGATTAGGTAAATGAACAAAGCACAAGGGTGATGCTGTCTGTCATCCAGGGCGACCCCAGTCTGGGAGCTGGGCTAGGCAGTGACTGCCCACACACGGCCAGGCATGGTGTGTTCAGCACAGGCACTGCGTGTTGGGGGCGGCTCATGGTGGGGCAGGGGAGGGAGCAGTGAGTGCTGACCAGATGGCCATGTGCTTGGCTTGTCTTTCAGAAAACCCATGCTCTGCAATAACCTCATTCCTAATAAGGCATCCTAGGTTCCTCTCAAAACTCCCCGAGGAAGGTGTCTTAAACCGCCCTGTGTTACGCTTCACGCATAGCCATGATTAGCGAGCACCAGCCTTCAAATCCCAGGATCCTCCAAACCATTTCTGCCTGGAGAATGTGATCCGACAACATGAAAGCAGGCAGCAACCTCCACTGGGGCTGCCCCCAGAGCAAACCTCCAGTAAGGGACTCTGATTGAGGCTCTCCCCACCCCACGGTGGGTGGTCTCATCTCTGCTAAGCCACCTGTTCTCTCTGGGGTCTGCCTGTCTTTCTCCTCTTTACATCCCTCACACTGTCCAAATAAAGCCTGTTTTCAGGGATGGCGCTTGATAACTTCCTCGTGCCTACATCATAAAACCAGGACGACGGCCCCTCTGGCTTCCCAGTATGTCTACGCATTTTCCCTGTTTCAAAGCACAGGATGAAAGCAATCAGGAGAGTTACAGGGAAAGGTCTTGTTTGTGTAGATTTGGTTTTGGTTCCTTTGCTTGGTGTTTGGAAAAGAGGCATTTTCTGGCACCCCTGAAATCACGGGTCACAGCTATCTGCCCGGGTGTACACCTGGCCAGCTCCTCCTTGGCTCCTGAAATCCTGCTCTGCCTGGACTCAGAGGTGTCTGTTCCAGGGATTCAGGGAGGAATCGCTCTACAGGCCATCCCACGGCACACAGACGTGCGCATTCAGGACGGCTGGAGGCAGGGCCAGTCTGCAAGTGGGCCTTCGCCAGTGAGAGTCATGAAATATTCAACCACTCCCACTTTCTCTCCTTTCAGAAGCCTGAGCCTACTCAGGAGAATGGGCAGAAGTATCATCCTGAGAGTAGGAGGAGGAGGTGATATTTTTTCACTGCAACATGTTTTTTTGTTTTTTGTTTTCTTTCTTTCTTTTTTTTTTTTTTTTTTGAGACGGCGTTTCACTCTGTCTCCCAGGCTGGAGTGCAGTGGCACAATCTCAGCTCACTGCAACCTCTGCCTTCCAGGTTCAAGTGATTCTCCTGCCTCAGCCTCCCGAATAGCTGGGATTACAGGTGCCTGCCACCATGCCCGGCTAATTTTTGTATTTTTAGTAGAGACAGGGTTTCGCCATGTTGGCCACGCTGGTCTTAAACTCCAAAACTCAGGTGATCCACCCACCTCAGCCTCCCAAAGTGCTGGGATTACAGGTGTGAGCCACCACACCAGGCCCACTTCAACATTTGATTTGAAGATGAAAGAGCATTTCTTTTGGCAGAGAGCTAAAACCTCCCTGGTATCAGGAGCAGACCTTTGAATCAAACAGAGGGTTCCAAAACTGCATAGGGAGGCTCCTCAGAATGCTCAGGTGAGCTCGTGCAAGCCTCTCTGCATGCTTTGAGTGTGAAAGGTGTTTCCACACCTGTCAGGCTAGGAAACTAGCTGTGCCTAAGTAATTAGAAATCCGCACTCACTTTCCTACAGAACGACTTCTCATGGAGGACATTTACTTATTACATTAAGTTCAGGTGAAATATCATCAGAAAAAATATGCAAGTATTCTATCAGGTTCTGAGGTAGAGAGTTTAAAAGAATCTAGGCTGAGTATTTCTGCAAAGAAATCAAAGAGCTCTGAGTGACATTCAAGAATTCAAATGCTTTCTTATTAGTAAGCCACTACCCAAGTTTAATGAATCAGCTAATTAAACTAAACTGTTAGTTGCTGAACTAACATTTTTCAAAAGAGATAAAGGTTATACAAACAGGACAAAGATCAACAAAGAGTTTGAATTTAGAAAAGATTGTAATATCATTTATCAACTACTCAAGAATCTACTGCTTTACCTTGTCACAAAATCTGACTGAGGCAGAGAAAGCAATCATTTACTTGGGCTGATTTGATGAGCATGAGACCACCCCCAACTCCCATCCAGCTGTCCATCCCCCCCAAAAAAAAATAAACACCCCTCCCATAGGCCTGTCCTGTGTTCACAATTGATAACATGAGCCCTCAGGCATCAAAGAGTCCCTATTAAATGCATATATCCGGCCGGGTGCGGTGGCTCATGCCTATAATCCCAGCACTTTGGGAGGCTGAGGCAGGCAGATCCCCTGAGGTCAGGGGTTCAAGACCAGCCTGGCCAACACGGCGAAACCCTGTCTCTACTAACAATACAAAAATTAGTTGGGCATGATGGTGGGTGCCTGTAATCCCAGCTACTAGGGAGGATGAGGCAGGAGAACGGCTTGAACCTGAGAGGCGGAGGTTGCAGTGAGCCGAGATTGTGCTATTGCACTCCAGCCTGGGTGACAGAGTGAGACTCTATCTAAATAAATAAATACATAAATGCATATATCTGCTATACCATTAATATGATGTGTTTATTTATTGGATTATAACAATGAGACACCTGAATAAACACGTGGTGGACATTTTTCTGAGAAATTAGGAAAGCTAGGAATTACGGTGTGTAAAATTTAGCTAGAAAAGTCAGGCCAGAATGTGGAGTCTTAAAAGGCAGGGCACATGTGGCAGCTCAGTGCTGGGCTGGGCACAGAGAGGCCAGCTGGGAAATAGCAGGCCAAGGGCAGCGATAGCAATTCACTAACTTCCACATGCTGTTGAGGGTTCATCAAGTAACAGTTGAGGCCGGGCATGGTGGCTCACGCCTGTAATCCCAGCACTTTGGGAGGCTGAGGCAGGTGGATCACCGGAGGCCAGGAGTTTGAGACCAGCCTGGCTAACATGGAGAAACCCTGTCTTACTAAAAATACAAAAATTAGCCGAGCATGGTCATGGGTGCCTGTAATCCCAGCTATTCAGGAGGCTGAGGCTGGAGAATCGCTTGAACCCAGGAGGCAGAGGTTGCAGTGAGCCAAGATCATGCCATTGCACTCCAGCCTGGGTGACAATAGCAAAACTCTGTCTCAAAAATAAATAAATAAACAATTCACACAAAGTTAGTTACAAACTTTAGCAATAGAAGTAAAGAAGAAAACACTGCCAGCCTGATCAATATAGTGAAACCTCATCTCTACTAAAAATACAAAAACTAGCTGGGCGTGGTGGTGTGTGCCTTTAATCCCAGCTATTTGGGAGGCTGAGGCAGAAGAATCACTTGAACCCAGAGTTGGAGGTTTCAGTGGGCCGAGATCAGGCCCTTGCACTCCAGTCTGGGTGACAGAGAGAGACTGCAACTCAAAAACAAACAAATGAACGAATGAACAAACGAAACACTGCACCATGATTAGCTTCTAGGTCTAAATGCCTATGGGATTGATGGATACTGTGCAGGCACGGAGCTGAGATAGGGAGGCCATGGTCCACCTTCATACCTGGCTGGCCAGGTATTCTCTCAGCGGCCACATATCAGAAGAGAATCACCTGCGAGGCTCAACTCTTTTCCTGATTAGAAAAAAAAAAATGCAGCTTGCTGTCAATTCTCATTTAATTTTATATTAACATGCTCTTTGAAGCTGAAGCAAATCTGATTTTCAATGTGAAAGTGAATTATAAAAACTGTTCTTGTTACTAACGTCAGAATCATCTATTTTGGGAAAATTTAATTAATCTAATGAATCTTTGGCCAACAACTGTTGGGAACGATGTTAACATCATGCGTAGGAATGCTACATTTTCTAGGATTTGATATTTTCAGCGATCGAGAATTACTATGTTTTGTAAATGGAAATACCACTACTAAAGACAGAATGCTGTAAACAGAATGATGTCTTTTGTTTCCAAAGACGATATGCTAGGGCGATGCAAAAACAGTAACAAAAGTGAGATGTTCCGTGGCAAAGTTATCTCGGGGTAAACGCTGCAGCCGCAAGCACTGCCAGAGAATATTCTCGAAGCAAACAGGAAAAGGGTTAAAACATAGATTGCTGAGTCTCACCCCCAGAGATAATAATTCAGCGGACTTGGGATAGGATGCCTGAGAATCTGCATTTTTAGGAATTGCCCAAGTGAGGCTGATGCTGCTGCCCCGGGGAGCATACTTTGAGAACCACTGGTCTAGCGCCCCAACAAAAAGTCCAGTGGGGAGCCAGGAGGCTCGCACTTCTGATTCCTGTGCTTGGCATACATTGCAGTAGTTGGCTGACTTCATGTTTGTGGTTTAGGCTATAAGGTTATTATTCTAAACAATGCCATTATCCAATAGCTTTCAGAATTTCATTCACATTCCACAGTATAAAGTAAATTTCACAGCTGGGTGCGGTGGCTCATGCCTGCAATCCCAGCACTTTGGGAAGCTGAGGCAGGTGAATCACAAGGTCAGGAGTTCGAGACCAGCCTGGCCAACATGGTAAAACCCTGTCTCTACTAAAAATACAAAAAATCAGTTGGGCGTGGTGGCAGGTGCCTGTAATCCCAGCTACTCGGGAGGCTGAGGCAGGAGAATTGCTTGAACGTGGGAGGCGGAGGTTGCAGTGAGCCGAGATCGCGCCCACTGTCGCCTGGGCGACAGTGAGAGACTCCGTCTCAAAAATAAATAAATAATAAATAAATTTTACAATCTAATTACATACACACACATTTGAAATAAAGATTTCAGGAAATGATATTTACCCTTTCTCATGCTACACACTCTGATTTCTAATTGTTTCCTGTTCTGCCCTATTACTTAAAAATATATGTTGGGTATGTTCCTGTCAGACTTTTTAAAAAATGAGATTCTAGTAATAATTTTGGAGAAAAGTCAAGAAAACAAACCTATATCACAAAAACGGACTTTTGGCTTTTCAATTCAATGAAATTAATATTTACAAAGTACATGAACATACAACAAATGTCGGCGGAGATTTTCTTATAAGGCCAAGCTTCTCAAGTTATTATAGAAATGCCAGATATTTGAATGCAGAAATATTTTGTCAGAGTCACTTGCAAAAGCCAGACTAGAAAAAATAAAATTTTTCAAAAATGTTCAAATTTGGTAAACTGTACACTTCAAAATTACACTAACTCCAGCCATGGCCTAGCCCTTGTTGTCATCACAATGTGGCTCCAGGTCAACCAAGGCTAGTAGAAATGTCTCCTATGGCTGGCAAGGGGACTGTCACACATGATGAGTTCCCTTTTAGTTAGGATCCTTCTGGGTCTCTGTCCACATCTGCCCCCACCTGTCACCTTAGCATGACCCTGGGAAGCTGCTGAGGTGCCCCATTACTTGGAACAATTATTGATCTCGCCAGTCCCTGTCTCTCGACAACTCCAATGGGACACGGAAAGCTCATCGTCTTTGGGTTGCATCCTCCCCTAAGAAAGGAAGAGAGCCATCTCTTGACAAGAACACCGACACTAATCATACATTTCCTTCTGTGACATCGAAGAGCATCTCAAAGACAACAAAATCAGAATGTTTTCCATGCATGCTCACACTCCTCCCTGTAAATTCATCTGCCAATCACATTGCATGACTCTATTACTAAAGACAGTTCTGAGGAATTTCTAAGGCTTCACAGGGAGGAAACTGTATTGGGACTTGGGCAAATCTAAATGTCCTGATGATTACAAAGTCCATCTGCCTTTCATTCTTTCAACTTTCTGATTCTTTTTTTACCCCATTTAACTGTTTTAATGGGTTCTACTTTACCCAATTCTTCCATCTCAAATTCATGAAACCTGTCGATTTAAAACATTCTGCTGATGTCATTCACCCTAAGCAGCAGTGCCTAGCTTGGTTATACACTGCAATCACTGGGGGGAACTCTCAGATCACCTAAATCTAAGTGCAGGAATCCTGCCACAGACCAGTGAAGTCGGAATCTCTGCAGATGCAAGCTAGGCACCTGCATTTTTTAAAGCTCTTTCCATGAATGTTCCCGTGCAGCGAAAGCTGAGAACCACTGTGCTGATTCTGAAGCAACTCTCAACATATGTAACATCATCCAATGCAAAAGTTAAGGCATCCGGTCAACCTCAAGGTGCAGAATCATTTCTCTTAGAGAAGAGATGGGAGGGGTATTCGGTTGTAGATGCAGGGAATCATTTTCCCCCTTTTTAATAAATCCTAGTACATTTGCCACTAGTTTTACCAGCTAGTCAAGCTGGCCCTTGAATTGCTCGCACTTTGTCTTCTTCTTCGTAACTTGTGGTCAGGCAAACAGAATCTGCAGTCCTGTCAGTGAGAACACCCTAGCAGCCCGAGTGGCATGACTGTGTTTTTTCAGCCTCAGCAATTTTGCTCAGAGTCAGGCTCTGGAGCAGGTTATAAGCTGTGACAAGATAGCACCCCAGATGCTGCAAGAGGAGTCTATGGAGCCTGTCAGGAGCCCAGCAGCGCAGGCTTATCCTGGAAGATAGAGAAAAGGCTCCCTTCCCCCTTCCCCACTTTTTTTTTTTTTTTTTTTTTTTGAGATGGAGTCTCGCTCTATAGCCCAGGCTGGAGTGCAGTGGCGCAATCTTGGCTCACTGCAAGCTCCGCCTCCCAGGTTCACGCCATTCTCCTGCCTCAGCCTCCCGAGTAGCTGGGACTACAGGCACCCGCCACCACATCTGGCTAACTTTTTGTATTTTTAGTAGAGACGGGGTTTCACTGTGGCGTGTTAGCCAGGATGGTCTCAATCTCCTGACCTTGTGATCCACCCACCTCGGCCTCCCAAAGTACTGGGATTACAGGCGTGAGCCACCGTGCTTGGCCCCCTTCCCCACTTTGAAGAAGGACAGTGAATGTGAACCGCAAGACCAGGCATGGTGATTAGGGTATCTGTGTTGTCTGAAGTCCATGCCACCCAGCGGACTTTGAGCATAAATGGACCACGCTGTGTTCCAATGTGATCTGAACCTCATAGTTACATGTTCGCCTCTGATTCAAGCTGGTTCACAGGAAGAGAAGAAGGGGGGCTCATCTCTCTGTAGAAAACAGGACACAATGGAGTGAGCCCTTCAGGTTCTTTGTTTCTCAGCTTTGACCAAACGCAAATGGAGATCACACCTTGTCCTATGGATTTTATGCTCTCTCCTAAATCCGTATCATGATTGTGGTTCATTAAAATTGGTTCTAGTGCTACAAAGTTTATTTTTATCTTATTTCTATTTTTCTTTTGGGGGGAAGTGTGACTGTCCAGTTTGGCAAAATCCAGAGAACTATCTGCTTTGGGCAAGCCCTTTAATTCCATGTGGTTCAACAATAACCTATGGTGCAATTAATTTCTGAACTCATCTGTGTCTTGACGTAATGGTGGATGAAGCTGCTTCCTTTCAGCCTGACACCAAGTCAAATGCACAGCTCATTTTCTGAGTCCAGTTGAGCCAGTTATTTGGTGGTACAAGCCTGGTATAACTCACTGATAGAACCCTCCCGCTTCTCTGGGTTGTCTGTAGATTGTGGAGGTCATCTGAGTGCTGGGGCAAAAATCTAATAGACAGAAGCTTATCCTATGACTTCATTCAGTAATTAATGTGAGCCGGGCGCCTACATATTTTCAAGCTCCTTCCATGAATTTTCCCATGTAGCTGAAGTTGAGAACCACTATGCCGGTTCCGATGTAACTCCCAACAGAGGTAACATTATCCAGTGCAAAAGTTAAGACATCAAGTCAACCTCGAGCTGCAGAATGATTACTCCTATCAGGGAAGAGATGAGAGAGGTATTGGGTTCTAGATGTGGAGGATTTTTCCCCCTTTTTTTTTTTTTTTTTTTTTTTTTTTTTTTTTTTTTTAACAAATCCTAGTACATTTGTCCTTTGGGAATGGCAGAATGGCAGCTACCTGGCTGTGACTAAGGTACCGCGACTAAGCTCACCGAAGGGATGCGGAGGAAACCCTGGGACTCTTCCAGAATGCAACCCCCCACCCTGCCGCCCCTGTCCTCACCTCCTGCCCCTTGGTTTGTTCGCACAGCCTGGCAGGCATCAAGCAGTTTTACAGCTTGTTAACCGGGGAGTTTCAGATCACATTCCTCTTGTGCTCATACATGAACTGGGTAATTCAAGAAACAAGGAGATGAGCTGGGCTGGCATGTCAGTTTCTCCAGTGCGGCATAAGTGTGTGTGGGCCTGTAGCTGTGCTCTGCCTGTGGTGGGTACACCTCTCCCTAACAGATGGACAATGAGTCTGAGGGCGGGGATGGTGAATTTCAAATGATGTACCATGCCACTTTTTTTTCAAAGTTGGGACAACAATCTTTACTAAAAGCTTATACTTATGATGAGTTTGATTTGTTTGTTTTTACTGGTTATATTTGTGTTTATACAGGCTGATTAGTTTATATTTAATGGTGGGTCTTCAAGGTAAGAAAGTAACTTTGAAGCAAGACCAGGGCACGGAAGCACAAGAGACCACTCCCGTCCCAAGCAAAGGGCTGGACAGACAACGCACTCCCCGCCCCCCTGACTTTCTGCTCACTAGCTGGTAAAGCAGGATTGCTGTTTTGTTTTTGTTTTTTGAAGACAGCTAAATAATTACCCAATTAATAACATTTCCAAATATTAACTTGTAGCAGATAAAAATGTTTCAGACACAGATGGCTGCAGTTTAAAACATGTAACAGACGAAAATAAACCTGAGATACTGTTTTGTAGCAACTCAATGGTTAAAAATAGGTTAAATAAAAATAAGAGCACATGTTAGCTAAAGAAAGACGGCCAAATGTTCAAATGAAAGCATTTATATTAAATTCAGCTACAATAGAGTCTTAAAAAATAGACATTTTCAAAACAAGCAAATAAGCAAACCAACAGCTGTCAACCCACGGAGCATGGTTTTCCGCGCACGTGCTCAGACAGAGGGGACCATTCACCCATGGGGGCCACAGACACGGACAGCTCCCCTAGCCTCGGCCTGGAACTTGCAAGCCTTCTGTTTAGAGAACCCTGAGGCCCTCACTTTGAAGGCTCCCAACCTCAGCATTTCAGCTGGACAACTTTGAACCTTTTTGTAAGGAAAGGGATTCAGTTATTCAGCTGCTTTCTTCAGCAACTTCCCCAAACACAAGAAGCCCTACCCAACCCTCCCTTGAAGCACTGGGGACAAACTGGAATAAAACTGCCATGGAAAATTCCTGTTCTAGTAACCCGTAGCACTTCTTGAACATTGAGCATTTTTTATAACAACTGCAGTAAGAACTCCGAACAATGTTCAAAAGGCTCAACAGAGCTCTAGAGATCAGCTCATGGTCAACCCTCAGGAGGGCTGGTCACTGTGGCTGGCTTCTGTGGCCTTATACCAGGGTGTCTCAACACTGGCTGACACTATAGCCACTGGGAGAGCTTTGGAATCCCTCACTGGCAATGCCTAGGGCTCACCAAGAACAATGAGTGGAGGGGAGGAGGAAGGACCTAGCCCATAGTCTTCTGAAAGCTCCTCCAGGTGGGTTATGATGACAGCCTTCCATGTGGGAATGCAACCTTCATGTGCACGGGAACCATCTGAGACCCTGCAAAACTGCAGTGATGGTTGGTGCAGGGATGAGGAGTCTCCACTCCAAACAAGCTGCTGACGCTGATGTAGTGGAGCAGGGCCGCACTCGGAGCAGCCAGGTCTCCAGCCCAAGTGGCCGTGACAGGCCGCCTCACCAGAATAACCATAGGGTGCAAAGAGAGTGCAAGGTTGGCTCAGGGAGTACCTTCTAGAAGGATTCAAAACTCTATTGTGGCCGGGCATGGCGGCTCATACCTGTAATCTCAGCACTTTGGGAGGCTGAGGTGGGCGGATCACTTGAGGTCAGGAGTTCAAGACCAGCCTGGCCAACATGGCAAAATCCCATCTCTATTAAAAATACAAAAAAAAAAAAATAGCATGGCATCATAAAGCACACCTGTAATCCCAGCTACTCAGGATGCTGAGGAAGGAGAATCGCTTGAACCCAGGAAGCAGAGGTTGCGGTGAGCCGAGATGGTGCTACTGCACTCCAGTCTGGGCAACAGGGTGAAACTCCGTCTCAAAAAGCAAAAAACAAACAAAAAACTCTATTGCTAGGGAGGCAGTGGTATCTTTGTTGTACCTAATACCAAATAATTTTAGAGTTGGAAATGACTTTTGTGTTCACCTGGGAACCCCCAGTGCAGGAATCCCACACGCAGGAGCCCTGAGAGAAGGCTGTCTGGCTTCTTTCCTGAGCGAAGCCACAGAAGCTGTTTCCAGGTCTCTGCAGCCTGCATCTCTCGTATCGGTATTCATCTCCCTGGGACCAGCTATTGATTTCAGTTCTTTCAGTGTGAACAAGAAAGGATGACGCTGAGTTACTTTATGTGTTTTTAAGGCTGTAGCACAACCTCTGACTTTACCCTTTAGATACTCCTCAACAATCTTGGTCACAGGACACCTTCTCACACTGGTTCCTCTCTTGTGGACTCAGTGACTGCAAGATGGTCAGTGTTCACCACCAGACAACGTGGCTTCTAGGGCTGAACCTGACACTCCAGATGTGAGCTATCACGGCAGACAAACTGCAGACTCTAAACTCAGCAGTGCAGTCGGTACCCTCTATGACTTTGGGTAAGTTACCTACTACTTCTTCCACTCCAATTCCCCATCTGTAAGGCAGGGATAATAATGCTATGTGTGGATTAAATAAGTTTATAAGTGTAAGTGTATGCCCAAGGGCTTACCAATGATGGGCAATACATTAACAATGATTAAATTACTTCCTTTTATTTGGACAAAATACCTATTCATTGCAGCTTCAGCAGCAGTGTCTCAATGTTGGTCCCTATGACCCCAAGTCTCTCTTTTTTTTTTTTTTGGCTAGCAATTATTCTCAAGATTTCCTTGCTCAGGTGTTTTTCAAAACCTTTGCTTTTCCTAACCAACACAAGGCATTACCTTTATCTCTGGTAAGTTATGCCTTCCTGATGTTGACCTGTCATCTCACATGCATTTTCTAATGCAAACAAAAGACCGTGGTTTCACAAGTTTCCTGATGTCCTCACCAATGCAGGCAGAAAGAAACCTCAAACATCCTTTCACTGTGGTGGTCTATCTCACTGTGACCTTCAGGTGGAGACTTTTCAGAGAAAATGAGGAACAAATACACTTTCTTGGGTATCTTGAGCAGATGGTGGGCAGTGTGCTGTTAGTCGGCTTCTGCTTGTTATCATCACCAGAAATGAATCTTGCAATGACAACTTGCATTCCAACAGGTAACTATCCAGTAGGCACACTCACATCTTCTCATAGGCCACTGGCCCACAGAATCCAGCATCTTATTATACAGAATCTCAATACTCAAATCTTCTCATAGCCCTCTGGCCCACAGAATCCAGCACCTTACTATACAGAATCTCAGTGCTCAAATCTTCTCCTAGGCCACTGGCCTGCAGAACCCAGCATCTTATTATACAGAATCTCAACACTGAAGTCTTCTCATAGGCCACTGGCCTGCAGAATCCAGCATCTTATTATACGGATCTTCTCAATAGGCCACTGGCCCACGGAATCCAGCATCTGATTATACAGAATCTCAACACTCGAATCTTCTCGTAGGCCATTAGCCCCCGGAATCCAGCATCTTATTACACAGAATCTCATCAAGCTCAATAAAAATTCCATGCACAGCAGAAGGCAGGGCCACAGCAGGCCATCAGTGATGAATTCTGGTGGGCGAGGGCAATATTTATACTGCTTCCTGTTATTCTGAAGACCCATACTAACTCTGTACTTATTTATGTCATATAATTGAATTTTTCTGGAATACAGTGATAAATCACACATGCCGGTCACTTAGAAAACAACTTATTCTTACGCCTTTCTAACCTAATACAAGGCAACCATCTTCTACTGTGCTTTCAGATTCGTTATATAGAGCTGAGCCAACTAATATATGATGTCAAGACTTTCGCTGGACAGCACTAAATCAAGTTTTTCAGGGGTAGCAACACATGCATTCACAATCCTATTTGGGCACATTCTAAGTAAATTTTCATGTCCTGAGAATTTCTCTGTCTGGAACGATCATCTTGTACGGGTTTGAGGTCAAGCTGGCCCCAGAAATAGGGTAATACCCTGGGACTGAAATTGTTGCTGTGAAAAGAAGAAATTGAAGGAAGTCACTCAAGAGGTTAGATGTGAAAGTGTAGAGTCTTGGGAGATGAGAGAGGTTTGGAATTGGGGTCTAGAGATGGCTGACTTTTCTCACACATCCCACAGGGTGTGGCTCCTTGATAGCTCCTCAGGCAGAGGGTCATCCTGGGCACCAAGATGATATTTTAAGAGTAAATAAAGTTAATACAACACACTATTCCAACTACTAAACGGCAGCTTGAAAACAGATTCATGCCAGCTTCAATTCTTAAAGAAATAAGAAAGGGAGGATCACTATTGGCATAGTAAAATGAGCTAGAAAGTGTCGAACATCTCAATCTTACATCTCGAAGCCAAGCAGCACTCAGAAAAGCAACTTTCCCCTGCATGCGGACCTCTGGCAGCTCGCAGCTCGATCATTTCTGCTTGCCCAAGGAAATTGTTCCTGTCCTCTGTTCCTTCCTATGGCGTTCTAGACTTTCTATTTTTAATGCGTACATTTATACTTCCCAGAAAGGCTTCCTTGATTAGGCAAAACGTTTCGCTAACTCAAGTGCTGTAGTGTTTGACTATCTGAGTGCCTCTCATTAAGTCCTGTGTTTGGGAAAGTGCCCTTTACACTTGATCACATAGAGTTCCATGCTCACCCATCTATTAGTACTTCATGCATTCATTTATTCACCCATCTATTAGTACTTCATGCATTCATTTATTCACCCATCTATCAGTACTTCATACATTCATTTATTCACGAGTTCATTCATTCCCTCCATAAATACTTCTGAGGCCTCACCATGCCAGACGTTGTTCTAAGTATCCTGGTGGAAACAAATGAACCAAAAATGACAAGACCTCCTGCTCTCTGGGAGCTTGTGTGACAGTGAGGAGAAGTGAAAACGAGCAAGCCACTGAAACTAAGCTAGAAAGACAATGGTGCCAGAAAGCATAAGGCAGGGGAAGAGGGGCCAGCAGCACGGATGAGGAGGAGCAGGACACGGCAGAAGGCAGGGGCTGGGAGCTCCTGCAGAAGGAATCTTTGATCAAGGACTTGAAGGGGGTGAGTAGAAGCCCATCCTGGTTTTCTCACCAGGCAGTGATCTCCTCCGGGGCAGGGGTGCTTCTCTGTATCTCTAACTCTTATCCCAACACCAACAGAGTTGGCAAATCTGAAATGCTAACTAAATGAATGCCTCGTTAAGGCTTCACACAACTGATACTGCACGTGGAGACAGACCACCCGAAACACCCAGCACGTGGGGGACTTGTCCCATAATGCACCAAGGACTCCCTCTGCCACCCTCAGTGCCGGCCTTCTGTTCTGTGCTTCTATGCTGTCTGCAGTCTTCTTGGTTATGTCCACCAGCACATGCATCGTATTTCCTGAATTCAGCTGGCTATTGACAGTATTTCTGCTTAATCGGTTTTAAAAGAAAAATATTGTTTCTTGGCCAGGCACAGTGTCTCACGCCTGTAATCCCAGTACTTTGGGAGGCCAAGGCAGGTGGATCACCTGAGGTCAGGAGTTCAAGACCAGCCTGGCCAACATAGTGAAACCTCATCTCTACTAAAAATCCAAAAATTAGCCAGGCATGGTGGTGGCTGCCTGTAATCCTAGCAACTTGGAGGCTGAGGCAGGAGAACTGCTTGAATCTGGGAGGCAGAGGTTGCAGTGAGCCGAGATCACGTCATTGCACTCCAGCCTGGGTGACAGAGCTAGACTTCATCTCAAAACAAAAGGAGAAATATTGTTTCTTGAACTGTAAAATCAACATTAGTAATGAGTATATCAAACAGACTCTAATAGTGATTGTGACCTTATGTGAAGGCAAAAAAAAATAGGATAATTGCAACACTCCCAGAGGTCCTAGGGAACTGCCCCCACATGTCGAGGGCTATCCGCTTGCCACAGTCTCTCTCTGCCTCCAGCCACTGCTCTTACTTCCACCTGTATCTATCACTTGTTGCTGTTTTTGGGGTTTCTTTGCAATATGGCTCACAAGACACCTTTCGGACACATCTCCACCATTTCAGAAACCACAGAGTGTTCACAGTTTACAAATTGATATGGTTAGAAAAGTTATCTTAAAGCATAAAGCTTGTAAAGATGTGATCAAGTCCTAAAGACTAGATCAGGTCTGCAGCAGGAATAAGGCCAGAGCAAGGTCCTAATCCTCCATGGGTCCGGGTAATATGTGCCTTCCTTACATTGACCTAGGCTGCATGGCTGAGCAGGTGAGCCAACTAGTATACCTCACACTATAAGTATGGCTGAGCTGACATACAAACATTTACTGTTTGTTGTAAGACAGGTTAAAGGAGAACAGATGATCTGCTCTAGGCTGATTATCATAGAAATTAAAATCTTAACAAGTCAAGGTCCAGAATCTACATTGAGTTGTTCAGTAGAAGTTTGTCCCTATTTGAGGGACACCATTGACATAATTCAAGAGTAACAAAGGAGGACTTCTGAGAAAGATGTCTTAGGTCTTTTCTTTTTTTTGAGATGAAGTTTCACCTTGTCGCCCAGGCTGGAGTACGATGGTGCAATCTCAGCTCACTGCAACCTTTGCCTCCCGGGTTCAAGTGATTCTCCTGCCTCTGCCTCCCGAGTAGCTGGGATTACAGGCATGTGCCATCAGGACCGGCTAATTTTTGTATTTTTAGTAGAGATGGGGTTTCACCATGTTGGCCAGGCTGGTCTCGAACTCCTGACCTCAGGTGATCCACCCACCTCAGCCTCCCAAAGTGTTGGGATTATAGGCATGAGCCACCAGGCCCTGCTAAAATATATCTTTTCTAAAAGTGCTTTGGTGACTCCAGTACCTCCCACAATTCTTTAGAAATGGAACATTTTCAAATCGGGTAATGAAAATCGAATAGTCCACCTGCTATGAGTTGCCTCAAGCCTGAATACATTACAGAGCAAAGGCGTTTATTTTCTGCCATTTTCAGGAGAGGATGTAAAAAGGCAACATTTATTGACCTTACCAAAGCCGTTGATACAATTAACAGCAATTTGGCTAGAATAAAATTGCATGCAATTGACCTTACTTCATTAGTTTGAAGATTATTTTACAAAATGGACAGCAAAGTGCCATAATTTAACAGATGAACTACGATAGCTGATTAAATGAATCTTATTTCAGTTGCAAAAAAAAAAAAAGCCCCACATTACTTTCTAAAGATAATGCATTAATGAAACAAGCACATACATGTTTGGTTTAAAATCAAAGAGAACTACTGTGTATGTTTTTTAATTTTAGATACATTTCTTTTTACTTTAACCTCTTGCTTTTACTATAGGTCAGCTATTCATTGTTCATGGTTCATTTAAAATATATTATGAGGATAATAAAATACAGTAGCTTAATTTCATTTCATCAATAGTGTTGTCTATGATGTGTTAGGTGTGGGTAAAACTTTTGTCCAATAAACTTTTAATTATATTCTTAAACCCCTAAAATTCAATGTAATATTGTCTAGATGGTAAAGCCTCAAGCTTCAGGAAATTTGAGCTGCTAATTGAGTAGTGTGAAATTTCAACAAAATTCGCTAATCGCCTTCCCATGTTTTTTTAATTCTATTTGCTTTCTTTTGTTCTTTTTATTCTTTATTTCATGCAGTCTGCATTTTATATTAATTTAACCAAAATGACCTGCAGCAAGATGTGATATAGTATAGAAATATTTGCAGGGAAATGTGTATATCTACTTCAGGAATTGTTATTTTACTTTAAAAGTTGTAATTTTTGAAATGATTGAGAAGCCCATGGAATCCAGTTACATTTAACTTCTTAGATAGAATTGTTTGACTATTGGAAAGATTGATCTAATAAGTTAGAATTTTTTTTTGGTTGGGGGGACGGGGGATAAGGTCTTGCTATGTTGTCCAGGCTGGAATGCAGTGGTACAATCACAGCTCACTACAACCTCAAACTCCTGGCCTCAAGCCATCCTTCCACCTCAGCCTCCCAAAGTGCTGGGATTACAGGCAAGAGCCACTGTGCCAGACCAAGTTAGAACTTTTAAAGTAACCCAGCTAGGACTAAAGTTCTTTAAATAAATCATTAATCAACAAATCCACAAGTACTTAAGCATTTATTTGGTCAACAATGGGCTAAGTACTGTGAGAACAGGAAAAAGAAACATCCAAATAAAATTACAAAACTGTATAAAATAAAATGCCAAGTTTTAGGTAAGGACTAAGAAAATGCAAAGTCAATATAAAATTAGCGTTAATTGTATTTCCATTTCACTCATATAAACACATAGAAAATGAACAGAATAGAAATTAAATAGAAAAAACAGAAAATGGAAATAAAATAATAAAAACATTTATATAAGCCTCACCAACTGCCAAACACTTAGGAATCAACCTCATAAAAATAAGCAATGCCTTACATAGAAAACATTAACATGAGGTTAAGAGAAATTAAAGATGATCTAAACAAATGGAGGAGTACATCACATTCATGGATTGGAAAATTTTATAATGTAAATATGTAAATTATTATTAATTTAATCTTTTATAGAATGCAATCTCAACTACTATGTGAATGAGTATATGTGTATAATTTGAAAAGCCGATTCTAAAATTTTAATGAGGATGTAAAGGGCAAAGAACAATAAAGACAATCTTAAAGATGATATCTAAACCACTTAAACTACCAGCTAACAAGACGTAGTTTAAAATATAGTAATTTAAATATTGTGATTTCAGTCCAGGGATAGATAAACCAGGGGAACAGATAGAAAGTCCAAAGCTAGATCCACCTGTCACCTGACTTCTCACAAATGTTTCACAGCAGTAATGTGGGAAAAGCATGGTGTCTTCACTGTATGGGACTGGAATAACTCAATATTCATATAAAAATAAATGAATCATGACCCCCACCTCACACCATACTCAAAAAGATATTCTGGATAAATCATAGATCTAAATGTTGAAGGTAAAATAATAAAGCTTCTGGCAAATAACAGAAACATTTTCATGATCTTGAATAACACTAAATATTTCATTAAAACACTAAAAAAGCAAAGATTAACAAATTAGATTTCATCAAAATTTTAAAATTCTGTTCATTAAAAGACACCATTGTGAAAAATACTATATGAAAAGGCAAACTACAGAGAAAGGATATTTGCAATAATCTATCTGATGAAGGTCTCATATCTAGAATAGATAAATAACTTTTGTAGATCAAGTATAAGGGAGCCATACAATAACAACATAATACAAAATGAGCAAATGAAATACAATTTAAAAATAAGCAAAAAACTTGAATAGGTATTTGACTAAGGAGGCTACCCCAAATGGCCAATAGCATCTAAAAAGGTGCCCAAGTTACCTAAGAAATGGAAATCAAAATGACAATGGGATCCTACCAGAATGGTAAAAACACCACCACCACCAAAACAGCCTCACCCCTCCTAAGTGCAGGTGAGGAGTGAATGTAAAGAAAATGGCATTCTGGTCCACTGCTGATGGGAGTATAAATTGGTGCAGCTACTCTGGAAATCTCTGGCAGAATCAACCAAAGCTGAACATGTTCATAGCTCACAACCATCAACATAAACGCATGCATTTATGCACTGAACATACAAGAGTGTCCGCAGCATTGCGCATAATGACCAAGTCTGGAAACAACATGAACATCCATCAACAGCAGAAGGAATAAATGGTGCTACATTCCTAAAAGAAAACACTTTACAGAAATGCAAAGAGTGAATGAATACTACATGTGAGGTGACTTTCAGACACAATCTTCGGCAAATTAAGCTTGACACAAAAGGATATGTATAGCATGATTCTATTTATACAGGGTTTCAAAGCAAGCCAAACCGAATGGATGGTGAAAGGTGTCAAAATAGTGTTTACCTTTGGGAAGAGAAAAGACACCCAGCGAAATCATAATTTAGGAATATTAATAGGGAAGCTATTTGCGGGATATACTGGAAAGGAGTAGCTTGGAATTGGCAGGGGAAGTTGACAAGCTGTTGCAGTGGCTTAGGCTCAGGAGGAGGGGTGCCTGTCCCAGTCCCTAATGTCTCATCAATAAAATAGGGTAAAGATAGTGCATCCTATAGGGCCATTGTATCAAATGGTAAAATGCATATAAAACACCACACAGGGCTTATCGCATGATACATGACAATATTCAAGAAATGTTGGCTATTATTACTAGGCTAAGAATTGTGGAACTAATAAAAAGAAAGCAAGTTGAGACGACTAGAAACACCAGTGTGTCTAGTGGTTGGATAGGGAAGATAGCTGAGAAGAAGGGTTTAGGTGGGGGTGATACTTCCCCAGGCGTGCACGTGGCATGAGTTCTTTCCTCCTGCTTTCCTGATTTCACGGAGCCAGGGCTGGTGCACAGAGGGAGACTGTGGCTTGCCTGTTGCTCTTAATCCCCTGGGCCTAGCACAGTGCTTGACACATGGCAAAGGCTTCATAAATCTATGATGTGCTGAAAAAGCCCCATCCTCACGGACTTCAGGGAGAATTCTCCTTGGACATGAAGGGGCAGAGTAGAATGGGAAACAAAACTAGTCAACAGAATTTATTTTCTAAAAGAAGATTATTTTCTATGCAAAGGTCTTGCAACAAAAGTATATCATATTTGTTCTGTGACCCACAGACACTTGCCTGCCATTTTCATATTAAGCTAGTATCCTCCAGCTTAATTTAAACTGCAGGCTTCCTGGCCCTAAATCTGTGTTAGTGTCAGAGTCATCTTCCATGTGCAGGAGGTCTTCTGTTGATTTGCGGCAGGAAATCATCTGTTATTTGGCTGGAGTTCAAGTTTAATAGGCTAGATGTCTAGGATGTTTTTGTCTTTTACATCAAAGACCCTGGTATCAGACCTAGGATTCATCACAAGGCCTATCCACTTGCCAGAAGAAACACACACGGAAAGATTTAAAATGCCTGCTTCCATCACTCAATTGTCAGAAGAATTCCCTCATCAGATTAGAATAACGGGCTGGCTCCTTTATGCTGGGGATGAACTCAGCGTGCACTCTCTCCAAATGCCCTCCCACTTTGCAGGGGTTCATTATTCTGGTTCTTGATATACTGGGCACCTCCCCTTGCATGCACATGTATCTCCCCTTCTATATCTACTCAAAAGATTCAGAACAACTGTAGTCTAGACTCTTGCTATGAGAAAATAACTGCAGTTCACGGAGGAAGAGAAAAGAAGCTTTATTGAAAGTTTCACTGAATAGTAAGGAAATCCCAGGCCTGCTTCTTTAAACAGGACTTCACAAACTGGAATGTGGTTACAGGTCACCCAGGGGACCTGTTAAAATACAGGTCTGATTCAGAGCATCTGGGCTGGGCCCTAGGATTCTGCAGGTCTCAAGCCTGCAGGTAGCAGTGACGCTGCTGGCCCAGGGGCCACGGCAACAGAGCATGCTTGGAGCATCTCTTTCCTGGCCTCATATTGCTGAGATATACTTGTAGTTTATATAAATGTGTGGAGGCAGAAGCAAACTGTTCAGGCCTCTAGCTTTTAAAACAATAAGTAAAAACAAACAAATTAAAGCATGCCTTATTAAATATTTAAGTCAGTGCATAAACATCTGCATTTAAAAACATTTTTACTTAAGTTCTGGGAGCCACATGCAGAACGTGCAGGTTTGCTACATAGGTACACACATGCCACGGTGGTTTGCTGCACCTGTCAACCCGTCATCTAGGTTTTAAGCCCCACATGCATTAGGTACTTGTCCTAATGTTCTCCCTCCCCTTACCCCCCACCCCCCAATAGGCCCCAGTGTATGATGTTCCCCTTCCTGTGTCCATGTGTTCTCACTGTTCAACTCTCACTTATGAGTGAGAACATGCAGTCTTTGGTTTTCTGTTCCTGTTTTAGTTTGCTGAGAATGATGGCTTCCAGCTTCATCCACGTCCCTGCATTTTTAAGGACAAATTTTTAATTTGTCTTTAATTTTTGTTTTTTATTTTTATTTTTATTTTTTTTGAGACAGAGTCTCACTCTGTCACCCAGGCTGGAGTGCAGTGGCACTATCTCCGCTCACTGCAAGCTCCGCCTCCCAGGTTCAGGCCATTCTCCTGCCTCAGCCTCCCAAGTAGCTGGAACCACAGGCGCCCGCCACCACTCCCGGCTAATTTTTTGTATTTTTAGTAGAGATGAGGTCTCACGGTGTTAGCCAGGATGGTCTCGATCTCCTGACCTTATGATCTGTCCACCTTGGCCTCCCAAAGTGCTGGGATTACAGATGTGAGCCACCGCGTCCAGCTTTGTCTTTAATTTTTAAGGAGGTAGCCCAAGACAGCCACTCCAAAAGGTTTGCTTCCCCTCCACTTGAGCTCTGACCAGGTCCGCCTATGGAAGCAGCTCTGCAGCAGGGAGAGGAGGCCAGCACTGGCCACCAGCGGTGGCCACCAGCAGTGCCCAGAGGGGCAGTGGGCAGGACAGGAAGGCATTGCTATAGGAGCAGGCTGGTCAGCCAGTACCCTGCTGGGATGTCATCATCCTCATTCCCACCTTCTAGAGGGCTGGGAGCAGATGCCCCAGACCAGGGAACCTTTCCAGGACCCCAGGGGAGTGGAGGTGCCATGCAGTAGCCTGTTCTTGAGATAAGCTGGTGCTCAGCTGTAGCAAAGATGATACACCCAGAGGCCCAGCATGCAGGCTCTGGAGTCCTATCTTGGCTCCAATTCCAAGGCTGCTTGTTAACATCCTCATGGGCACATTAATTGGCCTCTTCCTCACTTAACTTTCCCATCCTTAAAACGGCTTTGACTGTGGTTACCCTTGTAGATCAGCTGAGAACTGACAGAGGGCACATTCCAGGCTCTCCTGCCACTTGGCACAGGGTGTACCCTGCTAGATGCAGGCTGTGGCCACCACCGAGTATGGGCAGGCAGGGTCCCTCCAGGTGCACGTGCAGGCAGGGGTGCTGACTCAGGGAGGGGCTGTGGTCCGGAGAGTGGGAGGCCACCCCTTTTGATCTCGAATCCCCTGCCTTAATGAAAATTTACACTCAGCTGCTATTTTTGGCTCCTGGGCTCTGAGCTGGAGGCCAGGGCCTCCCCACTGTTTCCACCCCAGCTAGGGTCCTGGGAGAAGAGAAGAGATGGTGGTGGGGCCACAGGAAAATGGGGTGATCGGTGAAGCTGTGGGATCCCACCTCTGCTGCAGACTCTTAGGTGTTGGATCCCTCTCTGTGGAGCCAAATGCTCACCAGGGAAACTGTCCTCATAAAATTAATAAAACCAAATTGCTAAATTTTTAACAAAAGCATAAGCTTTAAGTAGAAGCACAGCGATGCATTAACCAGCTTGTCCTTTAGCCCACTTTCCGATAGCTGCTTGCTGCTTAGAAGTCACATGCCCCCTGTCACATGCTCCTAACTTCTCTAGGTAACATTTTTAATGTTAAGAAACCTCAAATTTTCCATTTGGAGATATTTTCCAGAACCTACAGTCCAATGGACCCAGTAACTCCAGCCCATCTGAAAACGCCCTCTGAGGAACGGCCTTGGCGCAGGAGTGCAATTTCTACATACTTATGATTTCATTTCCCACACACTATCCAATCAGTGATCCCCAGCTCCTAAGCCCCCTAACCAAAATTCCCTTAGAAACACCCATGGAAACCTCCTCAGACAGACAGATTTGAGGTTTCCTCCTGTCTCCTTGTTCAGCTGCCCTGTGATTATTAAACATGCTGTCTGCTCCATGTCCTGCTGTTCTGGTGTACTGGTGGTCTGTCACCATGCAACGGGCAATCGAACCTGATAGTCCTATAACACCAGGGTGCACTTGCTCAAGGCAGAGCAGTGATACCCAACTCACTCTGAACCACACATCCTCCTGGCCTGGGTCGGACCACAGGCCCCCAGCCCATCTTCAAATGTCTTTAGTGGACACCACTGATCTAGACCACAGTAGTCCCCCATCATGAATGTCTCCATGATACTCGGTTGACATTTAACAACACAGTCATTTTAAGCCTATGACTTAGGACGCCATACCACACACAAGCTCCATGAAGGCGGGGTTGGCGTGTGATCCAGGACAGAATCCTCTGTGGATTCCACTGCATTACACATATGACAGGCTCAGTAAGTCATGAATGGAAGACCACTCTCCCACCCTTCAAGTCCGTGTTCCTCCCCACATCACTGAAAATTATCCCAACCTCACACCAGTGTCTCAGATCAAACTGTTTCCCCTGTTCCTGCCTCCTTCTCCGCTTCCTAAAATCCCACTGAACCTTCCAGCCCCAGATCACATGTCCATCAACCGTAGGGTGAAGCCTTCTCCACATTCTCCAGGAGAGGTGACCAGGGTCTCATCTGCATCCCCACAACCCTTGGTGGTGGTTTTGTCCTACGGTTCATCTGTCTGACTGATATTTTACTTAATGATCACCCCCCGGGTCTGCCTGTCCTCCTCCTGAGAGACAAGGCCATGCCCAAGTTGGCATCATCATCAAAATATTTTATTTATGGAATGTAACTCTAGCCAGTTTCCTGACTCAAAGGATTACCCCTGTGAAAAATACATAAGTGAGTCTGAAAACTTGTTTTTTACTCTACTTCTAGAATAACTGACTAAAATGCTAATTCTGACCTATACTAATATGTGTTTTTTTTCAGCACTTGGGTACTGAGAAGGAAGAATCTTTACAGAGGTCTTCAGAAGTATTAAAGCCATAGAAGGTCTGGTTTGGACGTGCTGCACACTTACTCTAGCTGACATGGTGTTAAGTCACACAGGCAAACATATTACAAGTTTATTATTTCCTAAAACGCATATCATTCACAACAATCTCCAGGAGACAACCTATAAACACAAGACCATTTTTACTATGGCACTGATGATTCATAGCTTAGCATACCCAGCCATATTAAAGCAATTTTGTCCTTGGGTCAAGTATGTGTTTAAATGAAAATGTCAACTTCTCTGTACCTGGACGTCAAAAAAGAAATTGGCCGAGTGTGTTGGCTCATGCCTGTAATCCCAGGATTTTGGGAGGCTGAGGCAGGTGGATCACCTGAGGTCAGGAGTTTGAGACAAGCCTGGCTGACATGGTGAAACCCCATCTCTACTAAAAATACAAAAATTAGCCAGGCGTGGTGGCGTGCGCCTGTAATCCCAGCTACTTGGGAGGCTGAGGCAGAAGCATCACTTGAACCTGGGAGGCGGAGATTGCAGTGGGCCAAGATCACACTACTGCACTCCAGCCTGGGTGACAGAGCGAGACTCCGTCTCAAAAAACAAAACAACAACAACAACAAAACAAACAAACAAAAATTAACTATTAAAACCCACATGTCACCCCCTTCCTCACTGGCCTGCATTTCATGGCATATGTTTGCCTCCACTTACAGCTGTGGACTCCTCTGTGCTCCCATCCTCTGCCCCGTTGGAAGGTGTATTAACGAGATATAGCTTTTTATATTGAGCTGAATGCTTCATCGAAAAAACAGAGAACAGGCAACTTGTGTTGCACATTTGTTAACCTTGTCATAGTCCCTTTACTTTGTGTCACTTTAAGGGTCATTCAGCCAAATGGCAGAATAAAGAAGGAAGATGGTTCTAGAAAACGACTGGCCAGGCTGCCGGAGAAGAGGGTGAATGTCTGTGAAGTAGGCAAAAAGTAACCCTTCCTGAAACTGCGATTTTAATCTATATCAAATCATTAAGGATATTAGTCCTTTTTTAAGCCTCCACTCTGCAACTTTTAGAAATTTTGTCACAAGTAGTTATGTTAGAGAACTTCCAATTGTGCAACTGAGAAGAGTGACGATAATGAAATGAACAGAACCTGACCCAAAAGTCTTCCTGAGATGAAGATGCTGTGCAAGCCTCTTTCGTCTTCTACCTTTCATGAGTCTAAAGTGACTTTTACGTGCTTTGGGGTTGTTTCTATGATGCTATCCTTTAAATAATCAGCAATTTCACCACTTACGTTCTATTTTAATCATAGAAGATGTTGGGCGAGAATAAAAAAAATATTGGAAACTTCAGGTCTGGGAAGTAGAATTTCAGATTTAATTAAGACTTTCATTTCTGTAGGGATTTTGATTACAACCTACAATGCTTTATAAAAATCATATTTTAGTCCAATTATTTATAAGCATGTAACTGAACTATCAGTAAGTCTGCCATTTAACAAAAACCTCTCTATTTCAAGAATAGAATCGTATGACTTTCAGATCACTTTAAAAAATTAATATAAGTATATTTGACTTTCAGAAGCTCAGAAAAGAGGATGATTTCATTTCACCACCTGAGGTGTGTTACATATGTCTCCTGTTTAAATTGCATCTAGTGGGAGAACTTTGCAGCATCAGAAGGTGGGGGTGGGAGCTGAGAGTTCCATAAAACCTCCTCTGCCTTTGGCTGTACTTACTGCATAGTTCCTCAAACCCTCAAAAGGCAACACTGCCAAATACTCCTGCTAAAAAACAAATGATTTCAAGGTTTTCAAAGCCACCTCTTGTCTATCAAAGTCCACTTGCCTCAAGGGGCTTAATTAGATGCAGATTTTTCCACCACCGTGCCAGGATTCATTGGCAGGGCTGGTTCCCTCCACAAGTTGGCTCTCTTCTTGTTCACAGTTAAAGGAGGAGCCACTGGGGAAGAAAGAAAGCTACTTTGGGGTAAGCATCCCATTCTTGTGTTACCTCACTCTGCTCCTCTAATGGGATCACAGTCTACAAACACCTGCTGCTATTGTTGCTAAAATACCCGTTCTTCTAATGCTGCCCTCAGTTTGGCAGCGTCTGAAAGGGACAAAATAAAAATGGTAATTTATTTCTAGAAATGTTCACGTAGGAGAGGAGATAGGCATATTTCTATGTATACAGATTAAACACCAAAACACTAATTAAGTAAATTTAGTTTTCCCTTTAATCAGACTTCCAGGTAATTAGCTGTCAGCAAAGATAAATTATAGTTTATTCCATTTTTATATCATGCTTTGGTCAAATAAAGATTATGCTTTAATGACCAGATTTAGTTGCTAAATTTTCATGCAGATGAAAGGATTTGCAAATATTATCACTGGAATCTTTTAATGTTCTGAAAACCCACTTCTGTCTAAAACATCATTTTGTAAACAAACAGTTTCATCCAAGGCTAGGGAATATTGGTCTGATCTTTTTCATTTAATACACAACCATTCAGACTTTTAAAACCCTGAATCGAGAGTTGGTAGTCTCTGTGAATGTGCACTCAACCCTAGTCAAGACCGGAAGGATAATGGTAAACGCGAAGAACAGGTCTCCCGTACGTTACACGAACTGAGCAGGAGACGTCATTCACAATCGCTGAGTTTGGCCAAAGGCAACAATCTGACATGGAGTAACATTCCAGGGCTAATTTGTGCACGTGTGTGTGTGTGCGTGCATGCACATACATGATACCTACTGATTTCAGTAGAGTTTGCTGAGATACAGGATGGTTCCTGTATTATTTTTCTCACATCAATCTCTAGAGTAGAGCTACATGGAAGGAAAAATAGAAAATGGAAAACATTATACTCTGGGCGAAAGTTCACTGAGATTAGTAGATTTTAAGTTACTTGAAACTCCAGAGTCAATATTAAATGTGTGGTAGCTTTAGTGTATCCCCCAAAAACATTTGTTCTTTTGCAGTAAAATAAGTGGCCACGGAAGGCACAGGAAAGCTCAGGAAGCCTTGATACAGATGCTCAGCCTACCTGGGCATGAACACCTGCTCGGTGGTCTCAATGACAGGATTAAGGGCCAAGTGACTCCACTGTAATGCCACTCAGAGTCCCTCAAGACACAGGGAGGTCCCAATTAAAAGCGTGAAGGAGGGCCTGGGCGCTGTGGCTCACACCTGTAATCCCAGCTCTTTGGGAGGCTGAGGTGGGTGGATTACCTGAGGTCAGGAGTTCAAGAGCAGCCTGGCCAACATGGTGAAACCTCATCTCTAATAAAAATACAAAAATTAGCCAGGCATGGTGGTGAGTGCCTGTAATCCCAGATACTTGGGAGGCTGAGGCAGGAGAATCGCTTGAACCTGGGAGGTGGAGGTTGCAGTGAGCCGAGATCGCGCCATTGCACTCCAGCCTGGGAGACAGAGCAAGACTCCATCTCAAAGAAAAAAAAAAAGAAAGATGAAAGAGAGAATTGCTGTAAAGTAGGTTTGAGAGGCTTAAAAAGTCTTCAGTTTTGTCCTCCCAGTATGTGAAGACCCAAATGGTCTTTCCTTTATCCTGGGAGTCTGGGCCAACCTCTGAGAGAGAGTGAGATATACTTGCAAATAATTTCACCATTGGAAAATTCAGAGGGGCTGGTAAATAGGAAGTGCTTGTCTTTTTAATTGCGGCCCATTTTCTCAAGGATTGGGAAGTGGGGAGGAAGGCTTCTACCCCTCTGGGAAGATCCATTTGCTGATACGTAACAGAAAGAATCAGCTCTCCTTGCTCCCTAATCAAAGTATGTTTCAGTTCAAAAGCATGTCTGTCTGACTGATAGAAAGTTCTGGTGGCATTTAGAAGGTACTTTGCATGCGAAGAAATGATGGATGGAAAGAGGGAGCAGCAGGGCTTGCTGTGGAATGAGAACGTCCTCTCCCTCTCCAGTTGGAAACATCAGGAGAAGGAAGCAAGGGGTAGCACAGACAGGGTCCCAGTTCCAGGGACCATAAATGAGGGATGCAGAGTGTGGCTGGCAGTGGCCTTTATGGATGCATATGGCAGAGTCCACACGGAACGGGAAGCATAGCTGACCTCTGGGCTCTCAGCCAATGTGGGACAGAAGGAGGAACAGCAAAGCTCAAGATGGGGGCGTGGACAGCGACAGGTCCCAAGACTAAGCAAATCCACCTCAGGATTTCCACCTTGGGAAACCCACCTCTAGCTGCTTACCTGTATCAGCAAATGGATCTTCCCAGAGGGGTAGAAGCCTTCCTCCCCACTTTCCAGCCCATGGGAAAATGGACTGCAATGAAGAATTGGAATGACATAGGCCGGGCGCGGTGGCTCACGCTTGTAATCCCAGCACTTTGGGAGGCCGAGGCGGGCGGATCACGAGGTCAGGAGATCGAGACCACGGTGAAACCCCGTCTCTACTAAAAATACAAAAAATTAGCCGGGCGTGGTGGCGGGCGCCTGTAGTCCCAGCTACTCGGAGAGGCTGAGGCAGGAGAATGGCGTGAACCCGGGAGGCGGAGCTTGCAGTGAGCCGAGATTGCGCCACTGCACTCCAGCCTGGGCGACAGAGCGAGACTCCCTCTCAAAAAAAAGAAAAGAATTGGAATGACATGCACGTCCTATTGACCAGCCCTTCTGAATTTTCCAACAGCGAAATTATTTGCAAGTAGCACAATCTAAAATATAGATGAATGTGTGCCCCCCTAATTCCATGCCGAAATCGTCACCCTAGTGGGATGGTATCAGGTGGTAGGACCTCGGGAAGTGGTGAGTCATGAGGGTGAGGCCCTCACCATGGGATTAGTGCCTTTGCAAGGACAGACAGGTGAGAGCCTCTCTGCACTCTCTCCCCTCCTGCCCAGTGTGGAGACCAGGAAGAGAGCCCTCACGAGACACCAAACCTGCCCGCACCCTCATCCTCGAATTTCAGCCTCCAGAACTTCAGGAAACTTCAGGAAATAAATGTCTGTTGTTTGAGCCACCGAATCTATGATATCTTGGTATAGCAGCCCAAACCAACTAATGGCACCAGCGATATTTGCCGAGTGGTCACATGATCACTTTTTCCACTTATGTTTCTTTAAGTGCCGGCTATTAAGCATTTAAACATATTCTCATATTTAATCCCTACAACAGCATTTTGAGGTTATTATTCATCTTTTATTTTTTGTTGAGATGGAGTTTCACTCTGTTACCCAGGCTGGAGTGCAGTGACACGATCTCAGCTCACTGCAACCTCCGCCTCCTGGGTTCAAGCAATTCTCCTGCCTCAGCCTCCTGAGTAGTTGGGACCACAGGTGCGCACCAAGACGCCCAGCTAATTTTTGTATTTTTAGTAGAGATGGAGGTCTCACCAGAAAACATGAATCAGAGTTGCCAAGAAACTCATACAAGCTTCCACAGCCCCTAAATTTTGAAGCTGGCGTTTTAACTGGATCTTTCTCACGTAGCACCTGAGTCCTTAGCATGTATACCACACTGGTACAGCTGGTAGCAGTACTCTTTTTAAAACCTTTCCTGCACATTGTGCACATACCTAAAACCAAAAAAAAAAAAAAAAAAAAAAAAAAAAAACCTTTCCCTGGTAGCTCAATTTTTAGTTTGTTGAGGAACCTCTATACTGTTCTCCATAGTGGCTGTGCTAATTTACCTTCCCACCAACAGCGTATGAGGGTTCCCTTTTCTCCACATCCTCGCCAGCACTCGCCAGCATTTGTTACTGCCTGTCTTTTGGATAGAAGCTATTTTATCTGGGTGAAATGATATCTCATTGTAGTTGTTGTTTTTTTTTTTTTTTTTTTTTTGAGACGGAGTCTCGCTCTGTCGCCCAGGCTGGAGTGCAGTGGCGCGATCTCGGCTCACTGCAAGCTCCGCCTCCCGGGTTCACGCCATTCTCCTGCCTCAGCCTCCCGAGTAGCTGTGACTACAGGGCCCACCACCATGCCTGGCTAATTTTTTATATTTTTAGCAGAGATGGGATTTCACTGTGTTAGCTAGGATGGTCTCGATCTCCTGACCCCATGATCCGCCCGCCTCGGCCTCCCAAAGTGCTGGGATTACAGGCGTGAACCACCGTGCCCGGCCATCTCACTGTAGTTTTGATTTGCATTTCTCTGATGAGCAATGATGTTTAGCACCTTTTCATATGCCTGTCTGCCATTTAGAAAATTTACTTCATACCTTGTTTTTATTGAGAGAAAATAGGTAAAAAGTGGGTGTTAGAACACAGACATGGGGGTGTGCTTGAGAACAGAAAATTGTGGGTGTGGAATTTTCCCAATGAAATAACCTTAACAGAAGTGACTGCGGGTAAGAGAGAAAAAAGCTTGGGAATAAAGACAGGGCAGTGCCCCTCCTGCCTACCTTTCGTCAGTCTCTTCTTCTGCCATGTCATGGTTCTTTTAAAAGAACTTAGAGTAGAAAAGTGAAGCAGAGGGCAGGGCACGGTGGCTCACGCCTATGATCCAAGCACTTTTGGAGGCTGAGGCTGGCGGATCACTTGAGGTCAGGATTTCGATACCAGCCTGGCCAACATGGTGAAACCCCATCTGTACCAATAATACAAAAATTAGCTGGGCATGGTGGCACACGCCTGTAATCCCACCTGCTCAGGAGGCTGAGGCAGGAGAATCGCCTGAACTCAGGAGGCAGAGGGTGCAGTAAGCCGAGATGTCACCATTGCACTCCAGCCTCGGTGATAGAGAGAGACTCTGTTTCAAAAACAAAAACTAAAACAAAAACAAGAAAAGTGAAGCAGAGTGACGTATTTATCAACCCTTCCCTGCAGGGGACAGGTCCACTGATACGTGAGACAACAATCCTACATGTGCAAGGGTGTGATTTTGGACTTCAAGCCTCTGAATGGCACTAGCTGAGACTCAAACTGTCTCAAAATCAAGACCTCAGCAGCTGTCAGTTTCAGCGCCTGGTCTAATGCTGCCTGTGCACTTGCAAAGATGCAGTGAGATGCTCCTTGGAGACAGGCAGTCTTTGGAGCTGTTTGGAATCTGGCTCCACCGCTGATTAGCTGTGTGCCTTTGGGGAATCTGCATACTCCTTCAGAATCTTGGTTTTCTCATCTGTAAAATCAGGAAGCCACAAAGTGTGTGGCGTTGCAGTGAGTAAATGAGGTAATGACACAAGGCACTCAGGGAACACGGAAGCAGCAGTTCCCTTCCTCTCTTCAGGCCATTCAAACTAGTGTCATTTTAGCAATTTACAACCCATTTGCCCCAGAAGCAAATCTACGGTCAAGTCATTTTCAGCAAAGCTGAACAATCTTGCTGTACCTTGGTTAGCAGCGAGATGGTCTGAAATGCCTTCAAGTGAAGCCCATCAGTATTGGCCACTGGATGCTCTTGGTCTCATCTTAGTTTCTTTAATAAATAAATTTTGATTGTCCTATTATAAACACATTGATCGTTTCAGTTTACCTTGAGAGCTTTAGCCAGGATTGGCTTGCCAGTTCAGCACTGGTAGCCTCACTCAAGCAGTTCTACCTTTAACTTTTAAGAAGTGGATGGAAATTCTGCTGTCATTTGGGATCTCGCGTTTGGAAGGAAAAAAGTGATCTAATTCATTTATAGTTTCCTTAAATCACAAAATTCACCACATAGTCCTCGAAGATTGAAAGGTACAGAAGCTGTCAGATGTTCACATCAATTCCTGGATAAGAGGCATTGACTGTTCTGTTAACGCACCAGATCTTCCAGTTCGCCTCCAGGAAATTTATCCTTAAGGTGATGAATCAATCTTTCAGGTAGTTTCAAAGCCTGTCCTCTGAAAACTGCCCCGGGGCTTCGAGCCCACTTCACCCCCAACTCAGCAGCTAAGGGAGGATACTCTAATGTTGCTTCTGCAACCTGATTACTTTGCCAAAGTTTAATGCATTGAGAAAAGGTAGGCTGGACAGAATCTGTCCCTCCTAGAACCCCCAAACATGTGAAGGCCTCAGTTCTGTCTCTCCATCTGACCACACCCTATCCCCGGCTCAAATCCCGGTGTGTCTGCCCGTTCTGCCTCGGCTTAGCAGCTCAGTTCAGAGGCATTCCTTTCCATGCTTTGCCCACACGATCAGATACCCTGGGGCTGCTGGCCCTCACCTGGTTATCAGACCCTGCTGGCTAATCATTAGTTCCTTTTGCTTGACAGCTTAGACATTCTTTCCCTCCCAACCATCTCAGCTGTAATGTCTTTTCTTCATCAGTCTTAATAATTAACCAATTATTAACAATATCTTTTTCTAGAGGGAAGCTGTGCCAACATTTTCTCCCTCTGATAACAAGAAAAGAATCACAGGTGATGAGATGATTTCCTCCCCAAGGACCCATCGTTGACACAAGTCCATAGTTTCTAGTGCAGGTGAATGGCAACTCATTCCCAGCAACTTCGGTTTTTATGAACTCTTGTAAGCACCACACCTGTGCTAAAAATGTTCTCTTTAATTGGTTCTAAATGTATTGCCTTTTAAATTCAACAACTGTTCTTGTGTCATTATATTATAGGAGAAGGTAACCAAGGAACAGACAGCCATTTTGACAAGATCTACAAAACCTAGAATATAAAAATGGATGCAGTCTTACACGTCATCAAGGAGAAAAGTTAAACACAAACACACATACACACATGCATACACACCCCAAGACTAAACATAAGGGACAATAAATTGAATAATAGGATTATTATTATATATTATTATTATATAATCCTATTATTCAATTTCTTGAACAATAAAGCAAAGTAATAATGCAGCTTCCAAGAAAGAATCAAAATCTTCTATCTTCCCTTTTTTGGACAGTCAAGAAGTAAAGCCCGACCCAGGAATGAAGGTTTTCTCTGTTCTGTCTCTCACTTTTCTCATCAGATCTGTGACTACAGAGAATGAGAAAGGCACCTGCAACTGTAGATTTCATTTTTAAAACTTGAACAAATGGAACACTCACAATTATTTATTTCCCTGAGTCCTAAATAACCACCTCCTCCAGGTGGACCACAGCCACCGCAGATGTCAGAAGGACAGAGCCAGACAGTACAGCATGCACTGACGCTGGCATCCCCCACACAGGGAAAGAGCTGCAGGAGTCCTTGCTGCACTTGACACCTTCACCTTTCGCCCCATTCTTAAAAACCCTCTTTGGCATCATCAGCATGTTTTTGATGTTTTCTAAATGCCAAATGGGGACAGAGTAATTTTTTTAGCATTTGGATTGCACGATATTTAAGTGTGATTGATTACAAGCATAAAAACTAGTATCTCTGCCAGGAGCCTTCAATTCATTCATTAGAGAATGTAATTTATAGGTTTATGTTACAATAATTCAATTTATATATTTATATATGCTGGAAGAACTACAAATACTATAAGAAAAGGATGTCTCAAGGGAAGCGTTTTTCAAAAAATCGTAAGCACACTCAGAGCTAAAAAGAGCAGTGTCATGCATTCTGCAGTGGACACGGGTTTCATGGTACTCCCTGCCTAGGAGACCTCAAGCAAGTGGTTTAAGCTGCTCAAGCCTCACTGTTCTGGGGCAAGGTAGGTATAATAATAGTGACTAAGGTGGTGGCTGTATTAACTGCAACAATGTATATAAAGCATTTTTTATAATAATTGCCACCTATTCGTGAAAAACACATTAGTTATTGCTGCTATCACCAATGCTTCTGGATTCAATATCTAAAAAATTAATGGAAGTATTTTTTTCAAATATAGTCTTAAACAAACAGATAGCATGAACATCAGTTTGGGTCCCTAATTTTTTAAAACACAATACAATACACTCATTAAAATCAGAGAGAGAAATTATTCACCATAGCCAGTGAGCCAGAAAACCTGAGTGAAGGTGAAGAGAATGAAAGGCTTTCCTGCAAGACGGCCACACAGCAATGTGCCGAAAGCTGGGGATGGAGAGGAAGCAAAGAACTAAGGACCCAATGGACACCTGTGAGGCTGAGCTGACTGGGAAGTGTTTGGGGATTTTGGATTTATTTAATGGTTTAGCTGCTTGTACATTGCAATATGTTCACAGAATACAAATAACATTTGTGATTATAAAGTATGTTTCATTAAAGCATTAAGATTTTTTGCCACTGTCTATATAAAAGAGATTAATTAAAATCTATGGTATGTCCTTTTATAACTGCCAAATATTTGATTTTTGCACATCAATCTTAACCAACTAAGATGGCTCCAAAAAAATTTTGATGTTGTGCTTCTAATGGTCAACCACATTAATTTTTTTTCTTTGTGAGATGGAGTCTTGCTCTGTCACCCAGGCTGGAGTGCAGTGGCTCAATCTTGGCTCACTGCAACCTCCGCCTCCTAGGTTCAAGCAATTCTCTTGCCTCAGCCTCCTGAGTAGCTGGGATTACAGGCGTGCGCACCCACACCCAGCTAATTTTTGTATTTTTAGTAGAGACAGGGTTTTCCATGTTGGCCAGGCTGGTTTTGAACTCCTGACCTCGTGATCCGCCCATCTCAGGCTCCCAAAGTGCTGGGATTACAGGCGTGAGCCCCCACGCCCAGCCAACCACGTTAAACTACTGCTCACATAACAGCAGAGCTCTTGTAACAGGTGCATTCCAAGGCACTTAAAATATGCCACTTTTATACCAAAGATTGCCTCCTATTTTAATTTACCAGCTGCAAAGTTCCTAACCTAATGCAATGAAAAAAAATTAGAATTGTGTGTTTAAGCAGCCATTCATCAGATGGGGACTGAATATTAGATGATTGATTCCTATGAATTGCTAGACAAATTATTGCAGAGTTCAAAATGAGCTTTTATGCAGAACATGCTCACTGACTTCAGGAAGCTTCTCAGGAGCCTATGGGAAGTAGATGTTTTCTATTCGGCGGGCTCTTTAGGAAAGATCTTTTAGGAAGCATCAGCTCTGCTGAGAGGACTGCAAAGCCCCCTCCCCATTGTGAAGAGCAGGCAGCCACAGCCTCCTCCCACTCCACGTTCCCACTGGCCAAACTACTGTATGAAAGATAAATCAGCCTAAAGCCCTGTCCCATCACCCCACGTCCCTGTCCACTGTGGTTCCTCACTCTCCTTCCTTTCCTTGTAAACTCTGAATTACTTGCATTTGCAATGCATTGCACACACTGCTTAACGCATGCCAAAGAAGAAAAAGTGGCAGAATGTTTCATTAAATCACATTTTCCTACAGTCCATGAACGTTGATTACATGCAGTGACCACCAAGGACCGGCCCCACACAACCCAACAATCAAGCACTTATTTTAAGAGGAAACAAATAATCTGGCCTGTTCACAGCCAGTCTGCTGCAAGTTTAGAAATCTGGAGCTTAAATAGCAACTTTAGATGCTGAATCACCTCGGGGAGACAGATTGGCACCGGCACATCGGTAAAGCATTGAGGCTGCTCAGTGAGAAAGAGAAACGGATGAACGCGCAGATGAATGGGGCAGGGCAGTGCCACCCGCCGCCATGCAGGGGGGTTCCAACATCTTCTTTCAGGTCATGTTCAGAAGGGAAAAAAGGCGAGGAAGAGAGGTGCTAAATGATTGAATAAGCATTTAGTGTTAAAGAGGGCATTCAGTGTGAGAATGGTTGTTTCCTCTATTCAATGGGGGTTCTGTTTAGAAGAGGCCCAGACATTTGTAAAGAAGCTGACAATGTAGGGAAATTACTTTCTCCCTTTCTGAGGCTAACAGAAGAAATAAGATGGATGAAGCTGAGCACACTCTTTCAAAACATGTGCTTAAAGACAGCGGTGGAAATTAACACTGGCCCTGGGGAAGGATGCAGACTCTCACAGTTAATTGGTTCTTTTTCTTTTTTTTCTTTTTCTTTTGGCTTCAGTCATTTGCATGCTATAAGTACCTGACATTTTTACTTCACTGTGTATCTCCAGTTTTAAATGTCCCTGGATCATGAGTTACTTTTAGGTTTTCCTGAGATCATTTCTTTTCTTGATGCTTTACAAGGCTTTATGATGCTTCAGGTATTTGCTTTCATATTAAGATATCTCTCAGACAAGAGCACTCCAAACATTCAAAAAAGGCCTTTCAGATGCTGTATCAGAGGGGCTCTGGGACATCAAGATTCTTGGAAAGCCTCCCCTGACCAGCTGAAGAGTCCAATTTGGAGTGACAGTCCTGCTGGAGTACAACTGCTCACGGAGCCCTTCGAAGAAATTTAAGCAACTTTGAACTTTGCCCAAACTGTGACATCTTGGTGAAGAAGAATCTCACCTTCTGGAAAAAAAAATGTGAATTCAGACTAAAGTTAAGTGAAATGCCACGTGAAAACAATCTGTGAGAAGGCAAGACAGATACATGCTCAGTGAGAAACGCAGTCAACGGAGGAGCGGCCGGAGTCACCTTCTCCTGTGGCCTGCATGCCACATGGGCCGAGAGCTGAACAGGCCTACGCTCAAGAAGGTACAGCCCTGGGCACCAGGCAAGAGTCCCTAGACAGCAAATCCTTCAGGGGCACCCAACTCAGCCCAGCAAACTGCAACTACCTTAGAACTGGTGCTTAAACATCTCTCTTATCCGCCTTCTCCCTGGGTGTGAGCCTTCATTCTCATCAAAGTGCAAACTCTGCTAAAAGAGGTGACTTCCTCCATCTTTTACCCCTTGTGGCCTGGTTTCCTGGAATGCCTTCCTGAGCCTAGGATGGCTGAGACCTGCCTGGGAAGAACCCTGGGAGTTAGGCTGCCCGGCTGGGTAAGGAGGCACACAGAGGGCATCTCTGAGCTCTTTGAAGACTCGGAAATGACAGATGGTGCTAGGACAGACCTTGGCCTATGTCATAATTTGCCACTGAGTCTGGTAGGGATGTATCTACTGTGTGGATATCGCCCTGCTGATAACTCGAGATTTTAGACGTTTTCGAAAAATTCAGATTGTGGGCAAATGCTGCTCTTCTTGAAGAGCCTATTACAACATTGAAAACTACTCCATGTTTTACAACACAAACTTCTACCTGGGTTAATTTTATGTTTTCAAAAAGAATAGGAATAATTTAGGAGGAGACTGAGAAAGTCACGTGCAGACGTGTGTGAGTACCACCCTGGCCGGGGACATTTGCACAAACGAGGGTTCTATTTGGGAGGCAGTATGGCCAGTGCCTCAGCCTCACAGTTTGGCATCACTAAAAGTCACTTGTCCCTAGTCTGCCTCCCAACAGGAGTTAGTTTAGGTTCAACTTTGCGGTGAGGACAATTGATGAACCAAAGAGCAAGAGTGATGTAACTTTCTATACCTGGGATGTTTGGAAAGGAGATTTGAGGCACTGATGCTTAAACGCTTCTCCTTTTCTACCGTAGCTCCTCGGGCCCCAGTTAACATCATCAGATGCTCATTGGGAAAGACAGGGTTGTCCCTGCTGGGTCTCAGCTGCCACTTCCAGCTGGTGACTTGCCTAACCAAGGGAACTACAAAGACACCTTCTTCCGTGCCCCTCAGCTCAGGTGTACAAGCCTGTGCAGCCTCCACAGGGGATCCTGCTCTGCATGGAGCCAGCCCACTTCCTGGGAATCAGACGGGTCCTCTTCCCCACTCCGACCACTTCCCGCATCTGTAACCATGGTCCGCCCAACTCCCTTCCAGTTGCCACAATCCTACCCAAGTCGCTTCCATGCTGCTTCCCTGACTCACATGCCCACAGTGGGGTTTTCTCCCCACAACTCTGAATGGTCTTGGCAGTTAGCTTGAATCACGTGCCTTTTGGAATTCAGTACAAACTCTACTTTGAATCATACTCCAAGGTGTGAAGTGGGCGTTACGTTCCAGCTCTGGCAAATCCTGTGACACCAGGAAGGCCTGTCCCATGGTACTAGTGTTGCGGGACCTGGTGCCTCCTTAGCAGGAGTGGAGGCCACGTGGCTGCGTTCTCCATACCCCACCTGCCCAATGGCCACGGCAGCTGCTGCCATCACCACTTCTCTCATGCTAGTCACTGAAGCAAGATGGACCAAGAGCCCTCCAGGGAGAATGGAGAGCGCATTCCATCCCAGCGCCACCACTGTGTATCTGAGATGAGACCCTGTGCATCTTCTGCCTGCATTTCCACGGTCTATCAAGAGAAAGGGCTGGGTCACAGATCACTGAGACCTCCTTCCAGGTTGCTAAGTCTGTATTATGACCAGGTGGGCATGCTGATTGCAGGAACCTGAGTGCTGTGTGCCATGCTGCATTTCAGAGGTGGCAAGATGTCCTGGAATGCAGGCTCAGGAAAGTGACTGACGAGCTGTGTTCTAATATGGAATTCTACAGGTATTTGTGGAAAAACATCAATACATTAGTAAAACATGGACCATTTCTGGTGATGGATGAGACCTGCCTGGGAAGAGATCTGGGGGTACAGAACACAGCATGAACCGCTTTCATGGAGCCCACATTCAGGGATGTCTTGCAACCCCTAGAATGCAATGTGGCAAATAGCATGCTATATCTCCACCCTAGCCAGCTGAGACAAAATAACACCTCTTTAAATATATCCCGTGGAGCGCCCCACAGACTCATCCCATAGAGCACCAGCAACACCAGAAACGGTCCATGTTTTACTAACGTATTGATGTTTTTCCACGAATACCTGTAGAATTCCATATTGGAACACAGGGCATCAGTCACTTGCATGAGCCTGCATTCCAGGACATCTTGCAACCTCTGAAATGCAGCATGGCACACAGCACTCAGGTTCCTGCAATCTTGTGCTACAGTATCCAACTCTAAATTATTGGCTTCTTGGATTGATTCTGCATTCTTAATCTACTACAATAATTGCTTATTAACATGTGAAACATTTCCCACCGGGGGCACTACTTGGATTTTGAGTGTCAGTTTATGACCTACGTCTGCACATTGTTTATAGGTTAGTTGTGTGTACTGTGCCTGACAAATCATCTTAGTGGTCATTTATACAACCCATAAGTAGCAAAATATCAACATTTGTTAGGTATTTGTTAGGCGAAATAAGTACTCACAATTCAGGTATATGTGGCATTGAGAGCTTTTTTTTTTTTTTTTAAGAAATACTCTCACTTGAGATGTAAGAGATGTGAGAAGCTTGTTCTAGTATCCTGCATTCACTGCAATAAGCTGTAACAAAAATATGGCAATTACCCATTGCTTCTTGTAACCGGTATTAACATTAACGTGGCAATGTTAAGTAGCTGGTGAGTGACATCAGCTGCTCCTTTCCACCACCTTCACCTTCATGTGGTTCTCACCCCTCCCATATGGGTCACAAATTACCCGCCTGTTTTCCATGCTTAAGCACTAAAAAAATCTGAAATCATCATTTCAGTCCCAGGAAGAGGATCTGCTGGCTTATGAAACCTGAAGTAACATGCAAACCTGGCACAATGCTTTGAGGCAGAAACAAGCTTGGCTTGAATACAAGTACCACACATTGTTGTATTTTTTTTTCTGTTCCTTTCTTTTGAGACACAGTCTTGCTCTGTTGCTCAGGTCTGAGTGCAGTGGCACAATCTTGGCTCACTGTAACCTCTGCCTGCCAGCTTCAAGCTATTCGCCCACCTCAGCCTCCTGAGTAGCTGAGACTACAGGTATGTGCCACATGCCCGGCTATTTTTCGTATTTTTAGTAGAGATGTGGTTTCACTATGTCAGCCAGGCTGATCTCGAACTTCTGACCTCAGGTGATCTGCCACCTCGGCCTCCCAAAGTGCTGGGATTACAGGCGTGAGCCACTGTGCCCAGGCTTGTATTTTTAAATTCTGGATAATGTTACTGAATCTCGAGAGTGATCGCCACCAGGGTTTATTGAGCAGTAACTAGACTCCAGACATGGTATGGTGAAAGGCATCTTGGCTTTTCCACACAGCCAGTGCCCCTTGCCATTGATGGCAGAAGTGAGGGTGGACTTGGGGACCTCCAAACCCTTCAGTCAGGAAAGAGGTGTTTGTTCCAGCATCACAACTGATAAGAGGAGAGACAGCTATTACTGTGAGTATGAACAGCATCTGTCCTTCCTGCTTTTGCATCTTACTACTTTCCCTTCCAAATATTCATTCTAGAAGAGATGATATGAAGGGCACATTCCTGGCAGAGCAGCCGGCACACTTAGGGATCAGGAAAAGCTAGCACTCAAAAGGGAATCTTTGCAAAGGTTTTTTTTCCGTTTTCCATATGTTTTTAAACAAATAACAAAATGCAAATTTTACATAAATTTGGTCAGCCCAGATTTAAAATCCTCACTGAAGATGAGGTGCTGATAATACACCTATAACCAGAATAATTTAAACTAGCACATAATCGAATAGCAAAGCTGAAATTATTTTGTATTTATACTATTAAGTTATAAAAATAATTCTGAAATGTATTTTGGAAAGAGCCTACTAAAATCTAATTTCTAATTACAGCAGATGATATTAAGTAATTTGGGTACTTCCTCATTTTTTCCAGTTTGACCATGACTGTGAGCATTTTTAAAAGGCTGATATAAATCATTACAAATTAGAATGTAATACCAATGGCTGACTCCAATAATTAAAATTACACAAAGTCAGATATTGGTTAAACTGCCAAATACCAAACTGAATGTTGTTTTGGATCCTAAATTCTTGAATTGAATGAGGAGATTGTTTTTCTGATTCCAATTTTCACAATGATTCAAAGCAATCTTCACATCCCTAGTGCATCTTACAATGAAGAAAAACTATGCTTCACCAATATTCTCTACAGCAAGCAACATATGAGCCATGGAGATTAACCAACTTTTCCTCATTTTTTTGGCAGCCAATAACTTAAGAGTTGTCAGAGAGAGAAATCAATGCCTTAAACCATCTAAATGCAGCCTGGGAGTACAGCTTTGAAACTGTATAAAGCATTAATCAATAGTGCTAGCTGTTCATGATTTAAGTACAGAATTACAGATGAGTAACTGTCACTATGTTGCTATATTGGCAAGACCAGTCTAGAGCTTCTAAAATTGGGAACATTTTCAGGAACTGATAGAAAATGAATGTGTTTGCCTTTCACATGAAAGACTGCCTGGAAATCAAACAACAAAGTCCAATAACACTCAATTAAAAAAAAAAAAAAGCCCTGAGAAACATGTCTATTTCCTCACATAGTCAAACATGTCATATCTCTCCAAACTGGGCTACAGAGTATAGAACAGATCTTTCTCAAAGATGCTAGGAAATAAGGAAAAACAAATACACTTGAAGCAGAACTATTAAAACAGCCAAAAGAGAACATTTGCTATCACGATGTGGAGGCATAGAGCTCTCTTCTCTGAGACAGCAGCTGGCTTTAGCAGCCTCCATCACAGGTATTTCCTCCTGCAGAACACAGCAGCTGTTCCCCGGACCCATTGCGAGCCTCCCGCGCTTGAGATCCTCCAGTGCCGAAGACCCGGATAAGCATCTCATTTCCAAGGCAAGAGCTTTCTACTCTTTCCCAATTATGGTGCTTCCAAAGTACCGCAGGGAGACTGGGCGGGCACGCTGAGTGGGAAACGGCCAAACACACCTTCCCAAAAATGCATCTGACACAGAAAAATTATTCCTAGAGCTCGACAATGAAAGACTACATTTTGCTAATTTTAGGGTTGGGGGGGAGACAAAATCCCAAAATGCGTACACACTTTCTAAACCTGGATCCATGAACAAACAACTGTCCTTTAACTTACCAGATCTCCTTGGTCCTGGAGCTTCAAACTCTAGCAGGCTCCTATCTAAACGCTTTGGCAAACATGCCGGCACCTTCCTCCCAATGGACAGACACACCATGTGTGGACACACAAAGACCCCCAAACGTTGCTACCCAGAGGGTCATCTGTGGACCAGCATCAACTGCATGGCCTGGGAGCCTGTGAGAGACGTGGGATCTCAGGACCTATGCCCAACCAGCTGAAGCAGCATCTGTACTTTAACAAACTCTTCTGGTAATTTCCATGCACATTAAAGTTTAAAAACCATGGCCGGGTGTGGTGGCTTACGCTTGTAATCTCAGCACTTTGGGAGGCTGAGGTGGGTGGATCACCTGAGGCCAGGAGTTTGAGACCAGCCTGGCCAACATGGTGAAACCCTGTCTCTACTAAAAATACAAAAATTAGCTGGGCATGGTGGCCTGTGCCTGTAATCCCAGCTACTTGGGAAGCTGAGGCAGGAGAATCACTTGAACCTGGGAGGCGGAGGTTGCAGTGAGCTGAGATTGTGCCACTGCACTCCAGCCTGGGTGACAGAGTGACACTCCGTCTCAAAAAAATAAATAAATAAATAAATAAAGTTTAAAAAGCACGAGGTGAAGACACAATGAAGAACACATTTTTGAGTCCCATATTTCTTACTTTTTATGATCTTTGGCCACATACGCCATCATCCAAATTGGTGACAATACGAAAGTCCTAATAGGATTAGCTTATTCCCAAATAAACCCATACACCACAGGTGGGTATTTAGCTATGTGCACCATAAGAAAAGAACATCCTGGGACTTGCTAGTACATGTCTAGTAACTATATTTTGGGAAAGTCAAAGAGTGTTTTTATGACCCTGAAAAAGTGGCTGTATTCTTTGGCAGGCTATTAGTTTTCCATGAGATCTCTGTATTTGGCCACACCTGCTATGTGGATGATCATATAGTGTGTGATACCTCGTCTACCTTGAGAGCGCACAGGCACAGCACAGCACAGCACAGCACGCTCCGACGTGCTGCAGGATGGTAGAGCTCACACACGTGGCAAATTGATGGCTATTCCCCCGTGGATACCTCCCAACAGGCTGCATCTTCTTGATCCAACAGCAACCCCCTCCTGTTCCATTTCTTGTAAAATTAGCTTCCCCACAGATTAGTGTGACCATCAGCTGAAGTGGGAATTCAAGGGCCACAAAATCAAAAGCCTGAGTGGCTCATTTACAAAGGTGAGTTCTTTCTTCCTGTCTACACTCTCCTGGTCTACCAGTTATCCCCCCGTCTATTAGTGCAGCTCAAGTGAGGTCCCTCAGAGCTCGGCAGAGACCTTTTGTACCTTGCCAGCAGGTAGGTCACAGAGAAAAATAAATCTTACATCCCTCTCACAAAAAGCCACACAGAGACAGCCCCTGCATACTGAGAACACTGCCAATTGAGGTAATGACAGATGAATGAATTGCCAATGTCGTCTCTCTGCCTGCCAGTTCCAAATACTACCCAGTTTTTATACAGGATCCATAGAGCGCCCATGTAACTTTGGGGTCTAAAATACCCGAGGGGGAGAAAAAAACGCAGAAACAGCACAGGCACCCAGAGCACAAAACTGTTGTCAGCAGGGGGAGATGACCGCCACCAGCAATCGTGGTAACTGGGAGGATCTTGAGGTGCCCTCGTTAAATAGCACCCAGTGTTAAAGAGGAGGCCAAGAAGCTTCTCATCATCTTGAAGGAAGGCCACTGCAGGAGCTGGCGAATGCAACAGAAGCTTGTAAAGACTAAGCACAGATCTGAGAAGGAGTCATAAAGCTGCTCTGCCCTGCCTTCAGGGAGTGGAGAGGAGACTGAAGTCCAGAAAGGTAGATGCATTTGTCCAACTTCACACAGAGCACCATGGTGAACAAGGGCTGAGATGCAGAACACCGCAAGCAACTTCTTGCCAAGCTGCCTGCTAGTTCACCTCCCCAGAGGGTGTGTGCACCAACGCGCATGCAGAAGTACACCAGAAGTACACGGTTGCCTCTGGCCCTCTGCTCTTTACACTGCTGAGAATTTGTATGTTTGCCCCATTGTTGAAAATTCCTTTCTCTTCCTGTTCGTCTCAGATGTCTGGAGCAGTCTCAGCCCATTCATAAAGACAGGAACATCTGCTCTTTGTCAAACTGCCCTGATGCTTGCCCGCCCCAAAGAGGAATCACGCTCATCTCTTCTGTGCTCACAGGACCTTATTCCCACAGTGACATAACCGGCCACACTCCAGTGTGACAGTTGTTTAGCTGTCTCTCCTCGTCCCTGCCACTCTCGGCTGTGAGTGCCTTGTCCTCAGAGATCATGACTTGTCTTTTTTCTTTTCTCCCTCGACCCAATACCAGAGTCTGAAGCTGACATGAAAGCCTCTGCCATCTCTGGTGATCTCAATTTCAATTAATTAGAACTAACTACAATTAAGAATTGCATCTCTCAGTCACCAGCCACATTTTAAAAAATTTTTACTTTAAGTCTGGGATACATGTGTACAACGTGCAGGTTTGTTACATAGGTATACATGTGCCATGGTGGTTTGCTGCACCTATCAACCCATCATCTAGGTTTTAAGCCCTGCATGCATTAGGTATTTTTCCTAATGCTCTCCCTCCCCTTCCCCTCCACTGCCCGACAGGCCTCAGTGTGTGATGTTCCCCTCCCTGTGTCCATGTGTCCTCATTGTTCAACTCCCGCCTGTGAGTGAGAACATGCAGTGTTTGGTTTTCTGTTCCTGTGTTAGTTCGCTGAGAATGATGGTTTCCAGCTTCATCCATTTCCCTGCAAAGGACATGAACTCATTCTTTTTTATGGCTACATAGTATTCCATGGTGTATATGTGCCACATTTTCTTTATTCAGTCTATCATTGATGGGCATTTCGGTTGGTTCCAAGTCTTTGTTATTGTAAATAGTGCTGCAAGAAACATACGTGTGCAAGTGTCTTTATAGAATGATTTATAATCCTTTGCGTATATACCCAGAAAGGGGATTGCTGGGTCAAATGGTATTTCTGGTTCTAGGCCCTTGAGGAATCACCACACTGTCTTCCACAGTTAAATTAATTTACTCTCCTACCAACAGTGTGAAAGCATTCCTATTTCTCTACGTCCTCTCCAGCATCTGTTGTGTCCTGACTTTTTAATGATCGCCATTCTAACTGGTGTGAGATGGTATCTCCTTGTGGTTTTGATTTGCATTTCTCTAATAACAAACAACCCAATCAAAAAGTGGGTGAAGGATATGAACAGACACTTCTCAAAAGAAGACATTTATGCAGCCAACAAACATGAAAAAAGCTCGTTATTCCTGGTCACCAGCCACATTTTAAGACTGCGACAGCAACATGTGGCTAGTGGCTGCAACGCTGGCCAGTGCGGATGCAACACAATTGCACCATTGCTGAAAGCTCTACGGTACCATGCTGGACTGTATGTGGTGCACAGTAAAGGTTTGTTGAAATCATGAATAAAATAAATGTGTACACCAGAGCTTTAATAGGGAATATTTAAGTAAATCCACAAACTTAAGCAAAACACCCGTACTGTTCCAATCTATTCTTCCTTAAGAGATAAGTAGGGCTAAAACCATGGTTTCCACTTCTCATTCAAAATTGTTCCAGGAATAAAAAAATGTAATAAGTGTTAGAAAGATGGAAAACTCTACTTACAGAGCTATCCACAGTTAGCAACATTTTTCAATGTTTCTACACAACCCTGGCTGATGAGAACTGGGAAGACAGTAACCCAGTGGATGGCTGTGGATCTGGTCTTGTCCATGAAGCCACGCAGCTCCCTTCCCAAGGTTTTGGGTCTGGCATCATCCACACCGTGTCTGTCAAAGTGTGACCACCGGATTCTCTTCTCCTCTCCAGGGAAACGGGGTTAATGATAAGGAGGCAGTGGGTGTGCTCTAGACCTGGTTCCTGCCCCTAATACCAGATAAACGTAGGAATTAAGTAAACCCTCCATTTCTGTGGGCTTGATTTTTCTCATTTCAGAATGAATTTAATGATCACTAAGTCTCCTTTCTGCTTTAATATTTTATAGTTCCTGGATAGTAACCCGAAATCAATAGGATTCTCAAAGCTTCCCCTGCTATTTTAGACAATACCAGGCAAGCCAGCAAAGATTATTTTCAGACCCACATCTATGCCAAATTAATTGCTTCCCTATCCCTGTCTGTCCCCTCATTCTATCTCACTTTATATGTACATCATCCACTAAATTCATCTTCAAAACAACACTTCTGTAAATATTCCACTAATTGAACAGGAATCCCTTCCAGGCCCCTCGTTACTTCCCTGCTTCAGGATGTAGCTTCATGTCAATTCCAGATTTCAGTTCTTCAAGAGCCTTGGAATGCCCGTCCTCCCCTCTCTGCACCTCCAGCGCTGGACTATTTCTCTAGGAGGGCACGCCCACGGAAGCAAGACCTGCTCCCACCACTTGCTTTCTAACCCTGATCACATATTACACTCAGGGTGTGGGCCAAGCAGCCCAGGGATCCGAGCAAACCATTTTTCCCTTTTCTTTTAGTCTCTGGCTATTGGAGTTCTGTGGTTCTGAGGCCATGACCTGCTTGAGCTCACAGACGTGGGGAAGACTGTTCCAGCAAGCATGAATAACAATCACCTCCACCGGAGGGGTCTCAGGAAACAAACTCCAAATGCACTCCCGTTAAAAGCATTAAGGTGTCTGGAATTACTCATAGTAATGAATATTTCTATTCCATTCTATGTGTATTTCCACTGAAGGCAGAACGGAAATGTAATAGCCTGGGCAAATGAGATTTCTTTGCAAATGATCACAGGGCTTATAATATCTATGTTTTTCCTTCACTATTCTGGCAACCCAAATCACGTGTCCAGCATAAATGGTGGTAATTAAGAGACAAGCTCATAATTGAGGAAAGAATGTGTCCCATACACTTTTATATCCCATCATTTCTTTTGCTTTTTCCATTTTCCCCGCCAATGTTGGGTGGGGGTTAGTATAAGAAATGAGATTTTTGAGTTCCAAATTCTAGTTCCATCTTTGAAAGGAAATTTCACAACAGCCTAAGCAAAATTTTATTTTTTTTACCTTCATTTTTTTTTCTTCTAAGACATGAGGTCAACACTACTCCTCAAGTAAACTTAGAGATTGATATAGATATCAAATTACAGTGTAGTATAAGGGGACTTCAAAATTGATTTTACCTTTATCTTCGCTCCCAATCTGTTCCTATATTAAGATCCTAATTCTTCATCAATATGTATGTTGACCATATGACTTATTGCCCAAACTGGGACACTGTTGAGAATAAAAGGGAATGCTACTAAAACTCGAGTCAGGAAAATTGCCATAAATCAGGACTGGCCTAAGCAAATTGGGATATACGGTCCTCCTACCTACAAAGCACTTAACACTGCTTTTTACCCTAATAATTCTAATAACTAATGATTCTTCTATTTTATCCTGCCACCCATCATTCCAAGTCTTTACTCTTCATTCTCCACTTTGCCTGAAAGCCTAAAACTTTTTTTTCTCCAAGAGGTATCCATCACCATTCAGACCCCCCAAATGACCTGTGGGAACCAGACACCAATCAAAACATTAGGATTGAACCAAAGACACCTAGACACAAGCATCTCTCTTGTCTGTCTAACAATCCTGTGACCTCCCTGGAGATAGGAACTCTGACACACGCCTTTTTGCATCCCTCTCTGCCCACCCTCTGGGGACCCAGTGAATACTATTTGCAGGCCAACAAGACCAATCACCTCCCTTTCCTATTCCTTCCTTGTAGGAAATCAAGAGGAAATCTTTTAAATGTTCCAATCATTGAACAGGAATCCCTTCCAGGCCCCGAGGAAATCAATTTTACTTGCCATATACCTTAAGAAAGGATATGAATTAGCATTAAACAGCTAGCTCTCTAGAAAAAATTATTATGGGGAAACCAACTGGTATTATTTCTATGTAACAACTATACAAATTGTATGACGATGATTGCAGTAGCCTGCAAATGTTTTAAAGTGTTTCTATATATACAGGCTAAAATTAGAAATACAACAGACTGGCAGAATTATGCATTCTTGACAAACATACAACACTGTGTAAATTAGGATAAGGATGAGGTTTCCCCTGGCAACAACGGAAATTAGTGCACTGGTGGCAGGTAGAGTTGTCATATCATATTCATATCGCATTTCTTAAATCATAGGTTCGATTTTATCATCATATCTGCATCCTTGTTTTGTGACAGTATATATAGACTTTGAGCTCTGACTTTCATCCTCCAGAGATGACTTAAAAATACAAAAAACTCGACCGCATAAATTAGGAACCACCAAGACGTGGCCACATCATGTTTCTAGACAGGGACCTGAGTCATAGAAGGTGACATCCCCATAAACAGAACCCAAGGCTTGTATGCCACAGACCTTAGGCACAGGGTCATGCACATTTTGATGTGCTGGTCATTTGGACATATTTCAGTATGTTTTATTCCCTACAGTTATTTCATCATAAGTCTTTGAAGAGTTAATTGATCAACATTTGCCAAATCTCAAGGATCTCAGACAGTGAGGTTTAATTTTTCCTAAAGGCAAGGAGGTAAGGTCATACATGTCTGAGATAGCCTTCACTAAAGAAGTACAGGCTTCATGCAGGCTTTATGCATGAAAAATAACTTGAAATCCTTTTTTTTTTTTGTCAATAAAAGTGTCAGGTTTAAGATTCAATTAAAATGATGCATGCCTGTTATATGGCAGTTCCTGACAACAAAACCTCCAAAAAAGTAAGACATTCAGGTAACAGAGAGGCACAATTTATATTTGCTATTTGAATCAATTAAAAATGTGCCCTTAGCCTAAACATTTAGGTATGTGTGTATGACGGAAAATATAAGTGTCTTCCCTCTGATTATTAATCATATATATTGAATACTGACAGTCTTGGTGCAGTTCTTAATAGATTATGAAACCACCATCCAAATCTTTAGTTTCTAATGAAAATAAAGCAAAAATAAAGAAACAACTTTCTGAATCATTAGAGTAAATGCCTAATTAAGAAAGATTGCTCTATTTCTCAGGGAATGAAATTTCCATCACAGAAGAGATTCCAGCTAGACTCTTGCTAATTTGTGGTCCTGAGGGCAGTGTGTAAAGAGATACATCGCAACAAAGAGTAATGAAGACCCAGTTTGTATTTGAAATAAAGCTTTAAAGTCAGTCACAGAAGGAATTGTAGGCACTTGAGGCTCAAGATTATCAAGGCCTGCCATGAATACTCTGGAGAGCAAGTATTTTTGTCATTAAGGGGTTCCCAGAAAACTTCTATTTGCTATACAGGCCTTACATCCCATCTGGGCAGAATGGCTGGCAAGACACTGGGTGGTGCAAGGGGGATGGAGTGAGGAGACGCATCAGGGCCCAACTCTGCCGATTCCCAGCCAGTGGGGGTCTGGGCACCTTCTCTCACTAAGCTTTCATTTCCTATAGAAAACAGAGACTGTAGGCCAGGCACGGTGGCTCATATCTGTAATCCCAGCATTTTGGGGGGCCAAGGTGGGAGAATTACTTGGGGTCAGGAATTCGAGACCGGCCTGGCTAATATAATGAAACCTTGTCTCTACTAAAGATACAAAAAAATTAGCCAAGCATGGTGGTACACACCTGTAGCCCCAGCTACTCGGGAGGCTGAGGCAGAAGAATTGCTTGAACCCAGGAGGCAGAGGTTGCAGTGAGCTGAGATGGTGCCATTGCACTCCATCCAGGGGCAACAGGGCAAGACTCAAAAAAAAAAAAAAAAAAAAGAAAAGAAGAAAGAAAGAAAGAAAAGAAAATGGAGACAATAAATCCCATTCTAAGAGTTTGTGAGGACAGACGACAGACCACATAAACACCAGGCCATGAAAGGGCCGAGGGACACCTGAGGCTGTAGGTCAGGTCAGCTAGCATCACGGTTTCCACGTCACGATAAGATTCAGGATGTTGAAACAAGACGTGATTTCCTGCCTGGGTGAACTGAACGAGGTGCCCCGTCAGGCCAGGAAACACCCCCAACCTGGACATGGAGCCTGGTGCCTGGACTGGTAACAAAAGGTGAGTGCAATCAAGTAGGGCAGAGGGAGACCCGGCGGTCATGCTGGATGGAACCTGGGAGGGGAGATCACACCGGGGTCACCCCGTGGTAAGAGGAAGAAGTCAAGCTGAGGCTGGGTTTTGGGTTCTGATACGGGCCACAGAGAAGTCAAGAGAAGAGGCCAGTGGAAACCCATCTGGCATCAGCCTGCATCTGCATGGAAGGGGCAGAAGTGCAGTGAGAATGATTCAACGGGGGAGCACACGAGCAAACACAACTTTGATTAAATTATCTGAAACATAATGGAACAGAACAAAGGGTACCGGAGCAGAAAGGCTAGGAGCAGACATCAGCTCCCCAAGCAACCCGCTGTGCATGTAGAAGGCAACTGTGAACAGGAAGTACTAGGCAAGTTATTGTAGTAATCATAATGAAATCAATCCGTAGGCCATCATCAAACAGAAAATTAGATATATATTCTATTTCTTCTACGAGCCCCACCCACTGTGTCCTCTGCTTATGGTTCTGTCCTGATTGAAGAAATGGTTCATGGGACTCAGTGTCTCCTCTTGGTATATCACTCCTTTTAAGCATCAATGGAAAATATGGGTCTGCGTATATGTGTATTTTACAATAGAGATTTTGTAGTTTTCACCTGTACTGTCTCACTTGTACCTCTCGTTAGCTTTCATCCATGTCAAACCCATCAGATGTTGGCTAGAATGAAATCAAATTGCTTTTATTTATTTCAAACTGCAACCAGCTCAGATCAAAATATTACAAACTCATGGGAATCAGCTAAAAAGGAGACTCAGAACCTCTATGGCAAGTTTATGGAACAGCATGGCTCCCCCTTGTCCCAGTGTTCTGAGGGTGACATAGGAAGAGGAAAAGGAACTAAGGCTGAAATCTGTAAAAAGAGCAAGCTCAAATGGCTCAGAGACAAGTGTCATATTCTTCCTGGAGTTCTCCTCTCAAGAAAGATGATTCCATCCACTTACACCAGAGATGGCAAATGGCTCAATAAAACTTCATGGTTAGGGGACCAAAAGCAGCAAGTGCTCAATAGAAGTTAGTTGATGATGAAAACAGACATGTACCTTTTGTGGAGAGCTTGCCGAAATCATCCGTCATCAAGGTCGGAGCTTGCCCCAAATAAATGCCTAAAGCCAAAAGGGTCTCACGCTCACACAGTCAACGGAACACTCGCTTCATATGCAGCCCTCACTTCTTACAGCCTTTTGTGCAAAAGCACTTGCTTTTTTTTCCTTTTTTAATGCAAACTACAGTGTTTTAGCTTTAAGCCAACTGTGCCAATTTAAAGAACTATACATAAACTCCAAAAGAGACTTTCACGATAGAGCTATCTTTGAAAAGTGAATCTTGGAAATGAACAATATCCTCACAGTTTTATTGTCAAGCTTACAATAGCCCTTCATGTTTAAATACGTTATAAACTTTTCCAAGATGTGCATGGAATGGTATTTCATTTGGTTTTGAAGTTTCTTTATTATTCCATTTATTTTTTTTTGAACAGGGCTAATGAGCTCATTCTCTTCTGCAACCAGGCCAGCTTCTGGAACACACTATAAAACAGAAGGTCTGAGCGCAATAATACCATCTCGGTTTGTGTGGTGCTACAGTTCATAATGAACTTTTACACACATTACCTGATTTGATTTTTGCTCATGGCTTTTGAAACCAGGTTGATAACGTCAGTTGTGTGACATAAGTACAGGCATTGAAGCAGGCATATTTAGCTAATGTGAGCATGTTTTATGTTTCAAACACCTTGAAGGCAAAGACTACAATGTTTACTGCCTATAAACCCCTTATCAGGATATGACACTTCTCTCTTCATAGTATATACCCAATAAATGCTACTATCTTCCCGAGTACACCTGGAATTAAGAGATTTGCTAGAGTCGAGGAAATGTTCTGTTCTATCGGATGCTGCTATGGTTTCAGGAATCTACTCTTATTTCCCCTGCCACTGAAAACTGTTAAGTTCCCTGAAGGAGGAGTTCAGGTCTCACGGTATTTGTAATCTTCTACATTGCCTAAGATCATTGGAAAATGAATTATTAAGCACGAGTCTCTTCATGGCACAGAATATCACAGGTATAAAGTTTTAGACCAAATGAAAATTGTCTTCCTTCTGTAGTTGACTCTCTTGCTCAACCAGTGTGCTTGCCAAAGTGTCAGAGCATGATGGGGTCTGGGTTAGAAATGGCGGAGTTAGTCAAACTGAGCTTATTTTGCCCAAAGAAGAAGAAACGGAGAACAAGCTTCTACAAACAAAAATGCACATTGCATCCTAATGTGATGGGAGCACTTTAAGTCTATTTCCTAATTATGGGGTTTTACAACTCAGAATGTGGGCTCATACTGCTTCGTTCCCAGGCCAGGTGGCTGATCCAGAGGCGGACCCGTAACTTTAGCCAAGGCTGGCAGACTTCTTCCGTGGGCCTTTCCAGGCTGGGCTGAGGAGGTAGGGGAGGGTGAGGGTCTGCTCTTCTAGAGAACTAAGCTGGGGGTTGGGGGTTGGGGGTGGGGTTGTGGAAAGTGCTGGGAGAGGCCTTCTCTCTATGAGGGCAATAGAGTGCCCATAGGAGGGGAGCAGCTGCTGCCCTTTGCAGGCCTGGGTTCTCAGCCTTTTGCAGTTCTGTGTCAGCTACCACAGTATCTTTCCCTAAATCCCACTTTTGCCTTAGACAAGAGTCTAGGGCCACTGTCTGCAGGGAAGAGAACCTCCTCTGAAAGCCATGTTCAATTTCTTCCTTTTTTTTTTGAGACGGAGTCTTGCTCTGTCACCCAGGCTGGAGTGCAACGGCGCAATCTCAGCTCACTGCAACCTCCGCCTCCTGGGCTCAAGCGATTCTCCTGCCTCAGCCTCCTGCGTAGCTGGGATTACAGGCACCCGCCACCACGCCTGGCTAATTTTTTTGTATTTTTAGTAGAGACGGGGTTTCACCATATTGACCAGGCTGGTCTTGAACTCCTGACCTTGTGATCCGCCCGCCTCAGCCTCCCAGAGGTGCTGGGATTACAGGCGTGAGTGCCCGCGCCTGGCCGCCATCTCCAATTTCTAATCTTCACCAATCCCCAACAAGCGATAATGAAGTAACCAGGGTGAAAATCTCCGTGATGGTTCCTAGCCGTCTCCTAACTTCTTCTTCAACTCCAGCTGTGGGCCCCCTGCACCCCAGACCCAGTGTTCGTCATCTTAAGGAGGGTAGAGAAGGGTACACGGAGAGCAGGTTCTGTAAAATTAAAGCGTTTTTTCTTTTTTTTTTAAGACAGGGTCTCGCTCTGTCACCACAGTGGTGCAATCACAGCTCACTGCAGCCTCGATCTTTTGGGCTTAAGCGATCCTCCCACCTCAGCCTCTTGAGTAGCTGGGACTACAGGCGTGCACCACCTGCTAATTTGGGTATTTTTTTGTAGAGATGGATTTTTGCCATGTTGCCTAAACTGTGGAACATTTTCTTTGGTGAAAACTGCAAGTGTAAATTCTATCAATGCAGAGAATAATCAATGCCTAGAGCACAAAGAAGCTGTTAAATATGAATATTCTTATTTTTTCCATTGGATCCTTTGTGCCTAGAAGTCTGCTAAATAACTAGCAGATGCTCAGTACATATTTAGTAGAATAAATACTGCCCTTTGCTCAGAAAGTTGTCAGCAAATATTTATAATAATAAACACTACCTTTTCTAAAACTCTAGAAAACTACTACATTTGCCAATATAAGTTCAAACAGAAGTACAATTGGGGCCCCACACGGTGGCTCATGCCTGTAATCCCGGCACTTTGGGAGGTCGAGGCGGGTAGATCACCTGAGGCCAGGAGTTCGAGACCAGCCTGGCCAACATGGTGAAACCCCGTCTCTACTAAAAACATTAGCTGGCCATGGTGGCACATGCCTGTGGTCCCAGCTACTAGGGAGGCTGAGGCAGGAGAATCACTTAAACCCTGGAGGCGGGGGTTGCTGTGAGCCGAGATTGCACCGCTGCACTCCGACCTGGGCAACAGAGGAAAACTCTGTCTCAAAAAAAAAAAAGAAGAAGTACAATTGGCTATTTTTTCTCTTCCTAATATGGATTATGGATACAGTTTATACTGTCTGGAGATGATTCTCATTTTCCTGTAGAATTGAAGACATTAGAAGGTAGGAGATAGTTTTTGTGAAAACCAAGTGCGGAATGGAGAGGCCATGGGAACTTCTGGACACCAGAGTCCCTTATGCAGACCACACTGGACACAGGGCCGGCCTAAAGTGAGGGGCGCCATCGGTGTAAAGCACACATGCCATTCCAAAGACTTGGAATGGAAAAAACAAACATAAACTGTTTCATTAACAATTTTTATATTGCTTCCATGTTGGAATAATAGATTTTTGATATATTAGATTAAATAAAATACATGGTAAAATCATTTCCATCTGTTTCTTCTTAATTTTTAAGGTGGCTAGTAAAATTTTTAAATTACATAGTAGTTCATGTTGCATATATATATATATTTGAGATATTTGAGACAGAGTCTCACTCTGTTGCCCAGGCTGGAGTGTAGTGGTGTGATCTCGGCTCACCGCAACCTCCGTCTCCTGGGTTCAAGCAATTCTCCTGCCTCAGCTTCCCAAGTAGCTGGGACTACAGGCACCCACCACCATGCCCAGCTAATTTTTGTATTTTTAGTAGAGACGTGGTTTCGCCATGTTGGTCAGGATGGTCTCGATCTCCTGACCTCGTGATCTGCCCACCTCGGCATCCCAAAGTGCTGCGACTACAGGCGTGAGCCACCGCACCCGGCATGTTGCATATTTTTTGAGACAAAGTCTCGCTCCTATTGCCCAGGCTGGAGTGCTGTGGTCCACTCTCGGCTCACTGCAACCTCCGCCTCCTGGGTTCAAGTGATTCTCCCATGTCAGCCTCCTGAGTAGCTGGGATTACAGGCACCCGCCACCACACCTGGGTAATTTTTTGTATTTTTAGTAGAGATGGGTTTTCACCATGTTGGCCAGGCTGATCTTGAACTCCTGAACTCAGGTAATCCACCTGCCTCAGCTTCCCAAAGTGCTGGGATTACAGGCATGAATCACCATGCCCAGTCTCATGTTGCATTTTTGTTAGCACTGGTGCTGAGTGTTATACAAATATAAAGCAGGATTGTTACTCTATTCTAGACATTAAAATTATGCAGAGAAAAAGAGTTTTAACCTTGTCTTTAAAAATAAAAATCTCGCCTGTGTTAGAGCAAAACAATTTGAAGACCAAACAAGTTTTATTTCAATCCTAACAGTAAAATGGTCTTTGTGTCTTTACATGAAATAGATAATCATTAAGTGTAATTTTTGTTGTAAAAAAATCAGTAAGACTGTTGGAGAAGTTCATGAGGACAAATGCAGAGAGGCTGCACGCAGGCATTCCACGGCGTCCAGACCTCATTACTCTCCCCTGACATGGCAGACACCTCCTGCTGCTGGCCCTGGAGGCCACATAAAGATCATCACACAGCCCCAAACCAACACACTGAAAACCAGAACCACAGAGGAGGGTAGGCTGGATGAAGAACACACACACCTGTGCATAAGCCCATCACTCACATCAACGATCCTCACTGCCAACACAGAAGCTACCAGACAGCATGGCCCTGGAATGGCCAGGCTCTCCGAAGCTGTTTCTTTTTCTCTAACATATAAGCTCATGCCATGGCTTGGGGGGGTTGGGGGTGGTGTAGGAAGGTGGGAACACAAATGCTATTACACTGTTACTACACTGTACTTACCGAGCCCAAGGAAGGAAGGAAGGAAGGAAGGAAGGAAGGAAGGAAGGAAGGAAGGAAGGAAGGAAGGAAAAGACAGACAGACATCCCGAATAACAAAGGACAGAAACCCAGCTCTCCATCCCAAACTTGTAGGTACAACTTAGCCTCTTTCAGTGATTTCTGGTTCTGTTGCAATAGGTGTGAACTGGGGCATCTTTAACTTGCTCAACAAGTATCAGTCAAGGGATTTATGTTTCCAAGAAGTTTTATCAGTGTACAAATCATTTTCAAAGGACTTTCCATGAAGTGATTCCAAGCTTTTGGTCTTGGTATTTGGGGGCTGGAAGAGAGGTGGGGAGAGCAAGTGGGGGTGTGGTCGATAGGGGTGTAATTGATTTGTGGCTTAATAACTTTTTCCCTAGGTCACTCTCATTATCTCTAAATCAATTATACCTCTTTACAGGATAATGTGAGAAAGTAGTTGGCATTCCTAAGCATGTAAAGAGTGAGAAAGAGAGAGACGCATATTGAGTCCTATGACGTTAACAACTCTCATATACATTTCTAAGTACAACTATATAATGAATACATAATCTCTGTGAATATTTTCAATGCCCAATACTAGGTGGTTTGAGACCAGAAGTGAGGATTCCCGCACAGGGTAAAGCTTATACAAAATTTTATTTTTTGAAAATTTCAAAATCTCCAGTGTTATTAGGAATTCTCTGTATATTGTTAAAATTGAAAACACTGGATCAACACATAAACTACCATATTATTAAAAGTTATTCGGAGTTTCACGAAATGAAGATTTGAATCAAAAACATAAAGTTAGTATTTCTTTTACTTGGCATGCATTTGTTGAGAATATGTCATTCAAGCCATGAGGTTCACAAAATATACAAGCCAGACTCTCCACTCACAGCAATCTTGATCTTCTTTGGTGTTTTTATTGGATTCAATTACTGTCTGTTCCTTTAAGTATAATTTTCTCAATTACTGTCTGTTACTTTAAGTATAATTTGTGTTTCAAGCCAAGCCAAAACAATTATATAAACCTGAAATTTTCAGCAGAGATGTTACAGAATAAAAAATGATAAAAATTCTAATTGCACATCCATTCATTACTGGGGCCATAATTCTTCAGAATCTACATTCAGTAATCTAAAACCAAGTATCACTATTAGATTCCAATAAGTACAAAATACAGTCTATTTTACATGCAATTATATACACTAGCTGCTTGAAAACTTCAGGTACACAACAATATCACTATAGAACTAAGTAAAAGAAGTATCTACGTCGCAAACACATTTTTGACAATGAATACAGCACAATAGAGCTTCAGGTACCTAAGCATAATGGTGCAGCCACATGTCTAAGAGAATTTAATAAAGTCAAAAACTGCAGACTAATTGCTACAACTGTATCTTATTTTCTGTCCAATTTATTATTATTAATTTATTTATTTTGAGACAGAGTCATGCTCTGCTGCCCAGGCTGGATTCACCATGTTAGCCAGGATGGTCTCGATCTCTTGACCTCGTGATCCACCCGCCTCGGCCTCCCAAAGTGCTGTGATTACAGGCATGAGCCACCGCGCGCAACTTTCTGTCCAATTTCAAGCACAGCTGCAGTGAAGGAAAAGTAAACTACTTTATTCAGTGCAGCAAACCCACTTCATTGGAAGTAAATCTGTGTCCATTTAGCAAAGTCTGTCCTGTAGCCAGATCGGTGGGGAGCAGGGAGACAGCCAAATCTTTGACCCAACTCATATAATCATGCTTCTGCTTTACACCTTGGGATACTGTAATTACCATACTGGTAACAGTCACAGCTGTTATTAGTCAAGCACTTGCTCAATGTGGAAACTGAGGTTACCCAACTTGTCCAACGCTGCCTACCTAGCGAGTGCCAGAGCTGGAATTTCAACTCAGACCTGTCTGAATCCCAGGCTGGTGCTCCTTCTCCTGTACCACAATCCCCCCATTGCCCCCATTCTCCCAAACTGTACATGGTACAGTTTCACTAACTCATTCATTTCTGTGTAAGAAAGAATTTCACCCTGCCACCTGCACCTGAAATCTCTCTTGAACCTACAATCACTCATTAAAAAATTCTACAAACTTCCCCAAGCCAGACCCAGTAGAGGGCAATTCCAGAACTTTGCATTCCTCTGATCTTGATCCCCCATATTTCTTTCCTCAAAGCACTTCTCCAACCCGAGAAATAGAAGATCAACCCAAATGTTCAAGTCTGCTTTTTCTCTGCATCGGAGAAGGTGGTTCAATTAGAACTTATTTTTCCACTTCAACAACTCATTTCAGTGGATGGAGAAGACTTGAAGCTTCTGTTTCAACAACAAAAAAGGGCTTTGGTGATGTAAAATGCCCATTTTTCAACAGTTCTTTGATTTCTGATGGTTTTCTTATCTATACAGTTGGTAAATGAGAGAATATTCACTTATGGAGATGAGTCACAGCAAGACTGAATGTTGATGCATGGCTGGTGGCTGGAGTGAATAATTCATGCTTCTGTGGCAGAGAAATATTTTTGGGTAGGACAGGTGAGGGTGGAGTATTGGGAAAGGAAGAATGGCAATGACACTTTAAACAATAGGGAAAGCAAGGTGAGTTAGCAATTCAGAGGGAGATTTGATTTCTTTACAGGGCTCTGAAAATTTGATTACTTTGTTCAATGGTTCATTTGATGAATAAATAGTAAAACCACAGACCCTCAACTTTGTGGATAACTCAGTAGAGGAGGTTTAGAGAGGAGGACACAATTCATTCACTCACTGATTCATTTAGCACACAAGTGGGTCACCATTGTGCTTGGCGTCAGAGACACAACAAGTAACGTGGCATGTTTTGTGTCCTTCAGAAGCTTATGTATGTGTGTCAAGGTACAGGAAGTACCATATTAAAGTCTTGAGGTCTTCAATACTTGGGGTTCTTAGTCAAACTGTCCCCTGTGGATGAAGACACAGTCATGCATCCCAGGCTGAGGCCACCAGGTGGTTGAGGACAGAACCATATTCCTTTAGCCTTTAATCACCCGACATGGATCACGGTCCATTACCTACCACTTCTGGGATCTCCTACCCATTGCTACCTTACCACTCTCCCCAGCCCATTCCAGCTTCTTGTGCTGTGCCTCCCTAGCACAGCCCCCAGAGGTGATGGCTACTGGTCAATATCTATGTAAGCTTTGAGCACTGAGTACATTCCTACTGATGTGTCTTAAGACTGTGCTAGCTTGATGGGGACCATGGTGACCACAGAGATGCTCAACCTGGAGTCCACAGACAGAAATGAAGGGAATGTGAACCTTAGGAACTCAAAAAATTGTAGGGATTTTTCTGGCAAGCAGGCCTCTGGCTTTCATCAGATCCTCAAAAGTGTTAATAAGCAACATACTTTTGGTTCATTTTAAGCTTGTGAGCAAATAAAATTTCCAGATGTTTCAACATCTGAAGCCCTGCTGGGCCAAACCCCCAGTGTGTACAGGTGATGTCCTGGGATTCCTCTCCCTCACACTCACATATTCCCACACCTGTTGTATAACTACTACCTTTGAGGTTATTCAGCTGTAAGATGAGATTGAAAATTAACTACTGCATACTTCCAAAGCATGCATAATTTATTAATTGTTGCTTACTTTTAAAAATTGGGGAGATAAACAATGGTAACATCCTCATTATTTTCCTTGTTTCAAAAGCAACTCATTAAATAATAAATTACTCAAATATGACAGATTGCTATGAACAACCTCATGCACTCAGCACTGGTGCAATAAAAGGAGGAAATGGCTGTGTTTGTCCATGAGATGTGAAGAGGAAAAACTGCAGAAGGTTTGATTTACCTGGAGGACACAAACCTTTTCTTAAACTGACCTCCAGGTGAGAATTTGTTAACCCACTCATATTATCTAATTCGTTTATTTCCTTTGCAGTTGGCAGTTAACACTTTTCGTGTTAATCTTCTTGGCATATTATATTTCCCATGTTTCACTCAGGATTGCTTGATTTGGAGAAAAAAAAAGGAGGGAGTTGTGTTCTGAATTTGCAGCTTGCCAGCTGTATGATTTTGGTAATTTACTCAACCTCTCTGAGCTTGATTTTACTCCTGTGCAAAATTAGACTGCTGAATTAGAGGTGTGGTTTGTGAGCTGGGCTCCCCCATGCCCTGGGGCTCTGCTGACATGTCTCGGGGCACTAAGCCAGCACGTTCGCCACCTTCACATGCCAGTCTTGGAAAAGACATGCCCTTTGGAAAAGGGGTTCACGTTACTAAAACAAAAGTCCAAAAATCACTGGGCAAGAGGGGCTATAAGATGCTTTAAAAGTCAGACATTCTATGATTTTGTAGAACAAATCATCTTAAAAATGGAATATGAGCTCTGACCAAATGCTGAAAATAAGAAGATTCAAGTAGCATTGGGATGTCAGCACACAGTAGGTGTTCACTGAACAATAGTTTGGAATCTCCATGCCAAGAACGGCATTCCGTGTTTCTATATTTTGTTTTTCACAGCAACAGTGTGACAGGAATCATCCCCATTTCACAGATACAGAATCAGTCCAGAACTGTCCAATATCCCTCAGCTAGCAGGTGGAGGAGCTTGGATCAGAAGTCAGGGGCATCCATGCCAAAGCATAGCAATTCTCCCAACTCCCCCGTAAGTTAGCTATTGGCAAGTCAAGGGTCAATTCTTCATCATTCCAAGCCTAGTAATGAGCAGAAAGAATTAATAAAATGCATTAAGGGAGCTTTTGAGACATTACAGCTTCATGGTTTTTAATGGCAAAATAGTTCTTACCTGCCAAAGTTCTCTTATTGGTTAATCGCTTCTTTAACCAAGTCATATGTATCATATGACCTGGTGTTTGAGGCATGGCAGATTGCATCAAAATGAACATCAAAATATCTGGCTCATCAAAATCAGAGCCAGAAATTGTATTAATAATTATATTGAGTCTTCCTAAATGTTTCTTTCTCAGGCTATTCCAAGAAGTACTACATATATATGTAAGGGGGTGTATGTGTGTGTATAATATATACATATACACACCATGTCTTAAAATATCTTGTTGCTTCTAGGTAAACTTGAATTTATTTGTGAAATAACAAACTCTTTTTGCTCTTTGAAAGCCAGAAGTTTCTAGTCCCTTTTTTCACCTATCAAAACGTGCCTCGATTAAATAGTGACATTCACAGAATGAAATTTTGATGTTCAAGTCACTCCTCCGGTTTTACCTATGTCACGAACACCTGTTCTCTTAAGCAAGAGCCCCTCGTGACAAGTTCAGGCTTCCTCCCTCCCTTCTACAACTTTATGAGCTCACTGCTGTTTTCCATTGTATGCTTTCAAAGCACTTTCACATCACAGTTCCTGTTTCTGTTTTCCCAAACCATCTCTGTGTGCCCCTGCAGCCGCATTCCACCTTTCTCCAGCAGACTGCTGGCTGCTCCTTGGGTCCAGGCACCTTGGCTGGTGACTCTTCTGCTCTCTCCTGACCTTGAGCCGTTCCCATCCAGCTCTCCTTTCCCCCTACCTTGGCTCTCCCATTACTATTTATCAAAATAAAAATCTTCCTTGGATCCAATATCTGTCTAATAAGTGGATGGGATATTAGGCAGTCTATTAAAATTAAAAATATGTTTCCTTCCCTCTCCCACTCAGAGGCCTGATTTGAGATACATACTTAGTGTCATAATTTTGGAATTCCTAGAGTGAATGCTATAACAACTTCTAAAAAGAATGAAGAATTTCAAGAATCACTGCTAGAGAATAAAGAGATAAATTATTTTCATTAATTTGAAAACATACATCACTACTATTCAAGACCACCTCTGTCACATATTATTTACAAAAGACAAAACATGGAATACGCTTTGAATATTTTTTGGTTGTGATGTTACATCTTGCTGTAGGTAGCCTATTCAAAGGGTTGAACCAATCTTTTTTAAGAGAATGAATTACCATTATCTCCAAGAGAAATCTTATGAGCATGTCCAGAAGACGGACTTCGACCTTTTAAAGTGTTTTGAGAGAGCCCCACCATCACCACGGTGTTCCCATTTTAATCAGCAGATTTGGCTTGTCTCCCATCCCCCCCTCCACACACACACATGGGCGCACATACAGATATTTTTTAAAAGCCTGTGTTCCAAATTAATAACTTAGCAGCTTGAGATGATGCTTGACTCTCATGCAGTTTCACACTGGGGAAAGCAGTTTTTCTTGAATTCTGGCAGGGGAAGTTAAATTTCTTAAAAATTGATCAGATACTAGTAAAGGAATAATACATAAATTGTCACTAAAAATTTGAGGAGCAAGACTTCATTATATCAGCAACGTGCTTTGTAAAGCCATTGGTGGAGGGCTGCATTCAGGATCCCAGCCACCAGGATCAAAGGGGACCCACAGCACTGACTCCATGCCTGCGCATATTATGGCAGTTTTTCCTAAGAAGGAATCGCTGCACATTTCAACACTATTACCATCAAATCCTCCAGAATTTGAAAGCAGAAAGCAGCAACAGGATCTGTAATTTGGTACTTGCCTGATACAAGACCAGCTCTAATGTGAACACAGAATGAACAGATACCTCCAGGATGTGCACAGCCTGTTGATGATTTAAGGGGTGCCAAGACTGTCCCCACTGTGACCTCATCTTCATTATTCCTTAACGATGTGACTAAATATTTTTTCTTCCATCAGGTCTTGCCACAACTTTGTGCCTGAAATTTCCGCCATTAATAATTGCATTGGGTTTTATCACCAATAGCTACTGTTGAAATTGCAAATGCTCTCAGGAAAGTACTGCAGAACACCCACCTTACACTTTTTGTTTAATGATTGGATTTGTCTCAGTCATTTAGCAAGGCCCAGGTGGAAGAGCACATGGAGCAGTTTTGATAGAAGAGTCAAGTATGAGAAAACGGTGCTGGACCATGGGCACCAGTGGAGATTAAGGGCCTACCCGGGATGTAGCAGTAAAGAGTCCTGAAAGGTCAACAACAAATGGGGATGGGAGTAGGACAGAGTATAAACTTTCTAGATTTGATCATTCTACCTGGGCTGTGTGTGTTGAGACCTCTCCACTCCCCACTTCAAGAAACACATGCTATCAAAGTCAAGGAGGACTTTAGGATATCAGCCACATGCAGAATTGCACCAACAAACAGGATTGCGATTTATATCCCACCCAGATTTTCTTTTTTCTTTTTTTTTTTTGGAGACAGGGTTTCACTCCATTGCCCAGGCTGGAGTTCAGTGGTGTGATCATGGCTCACTGCAACCTCGACCTCCCTGGGCTCAGGTGATCCTCCTACCTCAGCCTCCTGAGTAACTGGGACAACAGGCATGCGCCACCACCATGCCTGGATAATTTTTCTATTTTTTCTAGACATGGGGCTTCGCCATGTTGCCCAGGCTGGTCTCAAACTCCTAAACTCAAGTAATCCTCTCTCATCAGCCTCCCAAAGATTGCAGGTATGAGCCACTGCACGCAGCTCCCCATGCAAATTGACATGGTTACCTACTTCCATGATTTAAGGCTATGGGGTAACCAAGCCTACATCTTCAAATAAAACCACTTTAGTTTATTTTGTTTTTCCAAACAGTGTCTGAAACAAGATAATACACACCCCACCTGTCCGATCTTTTACAAGCAAGGACGTCAACCATTGACCTCTCAGAGCTTATAGAGAATCACTTTCTCCCCGAATTATACACTCTTCCTCAGGTTTTAGAACTCTGGATCCACAGATTCACTCTGCCCTCTCTTCCTCAATGACAGAGGGTGCACGATGCCTACTGCAAAACTAGATCAGTGAGTGCCAAACACAGGCACAGCTCATTTCCATAAAAGATAATAACGCTACAATTCCCGATGAGGCAGAGATGGTGAGTGTTCATTCCTCTAAGTGATTAGCATATTAACACTTTCCATGTGCACACTGGAGCTAAGATGTTTCGGTGAAGGTTAATGAAAAGCACCCTCCAGCCCTCACATGTTCTCCGTGGAGCATTTGAAGGTTTTGACTACATCTGCCCTGGTAACCACAGTATCGAGAATGAGGGGGCAGGATTTGGTTTAATGGAATGTCAGAATAAAATAACAAAATGCATTTAATGCACAGAGAAAGCATTTTAAAAAAACAAAACAAAACAAAAACACTGTTTCCATTGTTTTGAGTTTGGGTTGCACCAAAAGCCAATCTGGGTATCATTTGTCCTTGCCTATCTTCAGGTATGGCCTTTGCTCTCAATTGTCTGGGCTTTCATTTGATGTGCTAAATGGCACTTGCTGACTTGCACCTTTTAGTAAGTTGGTGACAGGGATCCCAAAAGATTGTGAACTACCTGTCAGTTCTCAGAGCACAGCGCATGCCGCCTCCAGGCTAGTTGCTCGCTTGCTTCCTCATCATGTTGTTCTCTTTGGTAACGAGCAAGACATCCCTCTTCTCTGAGGATAGCACGGCACCAGCTAAGCTCTTTCCCTTCCCCAAAGACTCCATGCTGCTCCCCATCAGCTCAAGGACCCATTCTGGTGTTCCCAGTAGGGAGCTCTGGTTCTGGACCTGCTCTCTGTAGGATATCCAAGATTTCTGAGTTCTCTCCTCAAATCCTTCACACATCAGCCCATTTAGCAGCCAAACTCCATCCTTTCTCTTGGCTCTGGAAGTCCAAGAGTCCTAGATGGACTTCTACACAATCCTAAGAACCTGGTGTCCCTATTCTTTAGCAGTTCCTTCAAGTTTTCTTTTTATCTACAGAGTCTTAGATAATTTAGACCACACACAGATGGAATTTAATGTACGTGAGCATGGCTGCTGCATCCAATGTCCCCGTGAACTGTGAAAGGGCTACCAACCCCACCCCATGCCCTTTTTGAACTGCAAAAGGACACCTTCCCTATTGGGACTCCTCAATAGTTATGTGCACTTCCTAATATTGAATCTTGTTTTTCTGTGTTCTTTTCACTTCTTTTTTTCCTGTTACCACATTTATCTTAAATACAGATGTCTCACATTGCCTTTTCCTTTTAATATGGTTACATAAAAAATTTAACTCTCATAATGGTCAAAGTTAGATCCTGTCTTTCAGTATCTACTGCAAGAAGCAAAAAGAGCAATTTCAGAGAGCAGTGGACAGGAACATCAGAAATCCTCTTACTGGACCATTACCTATGTGCCCTTCCGGGAGGCCACCTAACCTCTCCCAGAATTCACATGCATTTTAATGTCCGCTCTATGGAATCTGTTGTTTAAAATTTCTATTCATTTCAAAAAGTTCTTCTGTAATGGCATTATTATACATGTTCAGACACCTAATTTAAGTTATCAGTTAATACTAGGTCCTGGGGTTCATTATAGAAGAACAGACACATTGGGAGTTGTCTATTAGGATTTGTACAACTTGAAGAAAACTGAGAAGCAACAAAAAACAGCAGTCACATATACAAGGTGTGATGAGAACAGCTGATTTTCAGGTCTAAGGAAGTTAAAGATGTGACTGAACATATAACCAAAGATCCAAGTTAGCCAGTGGAATGTAGGCTATTTCCATGTGAGAGGAGGTTTTTCTGGAGATGTTTTGAGGAAAGGCATATTCCCACACATTTGTGAGATTCTTCAGCACAAGAGCATGAACTAGGACCAACAAGTGCATTGGTGGGGTCCTTTCCAACTCTGATTTTGTGACACATGAGGTGTGCCTGGGTGTGACTGTTCATGTGTGTGCATGTGTTTGTGTGTGCATGCACATGCACACACATACATACACATGCACAGAATATGCTAGGAAAAACTTCTCCCTGCTTAATATTTGAGCAAAAATGTGTCCTGGCTCATTGCAAGCAGAGGGCATCAATTTTTCTGTCTCCTCTTAATAGCTTTACTGATCACTGCTTTTCAATTTTAAATCATTTGAAATGGAGATAGTATGTATTAAAATAAATTTGTATTTTTATTTATTTTAAGGGAAAAAAATCCCTTAATTTGGTTTTCTAAGGAAGAGTTTCATTTGCTTGTGAGAATATAGTAAATTTAAGCCAAAATTGCCTCAGCGTTTTTTCTGGGTCCCTCACCAGGCTTCCCTCTGTGCAGGAGCAGAGGTCAGGTGCAGCCAATGCTAAGCCATTTTCACCGAGGAGTCTCAGTATCACCTGATTGGCTTCAGAGCCAAAGGATCAACTCAGTTCATTCAGATTAAAGTATATATTGCTTCCAAACATCTCTGGGTTCACAATACTTCATTTTAAAATAAACTTTAGCATCTCCAAAGAGAAAAAGAAATAGTCTCCCAGAAGCCAATTCTCCTTGTTACTCTGGCTTGTTTATTTAGTATCCTTTAAAAAAACAAACCAAAATCCCAAAATACTCTTTTTACATATTTATTTTTAGCAAACAAGGTAGAAAAAAAACAGCAATCTCTAACTAAAAGTAAAATCTTTTTTTTTCTAATTTCCCCCCTAATTTGTGGCCATCCTTGGCACAAAAATTATTTCCACCCACCACCCATATGCCTGGTTTCCCAATACCAAGGCTGGTAAAGAAACTCACTTTCCTCTGTTCACTTGCTAAGCAGTAATGGGTAGTCTATTGCAGTAACCAAACAGCTGGAAGGATGTCGGAGATGGCATCAGGCTCCATCCAATCCCAGTTCTTTGGTTATTGCCTCACAAGATGAGGATGTGAGGTGCCACTGAGTTTCTCATAAGAATCAACACTTGGTGACTTGCAGGCAGTCATTGAGTTAGCACAGTTTAGTGATCCCCTGCTTCAAAACCAAACCACAAAGCAACAATCCTCTCTCTCACTCAAAAAAAATAAATAAATAAATAAAAAAGAAACATATTCCTCTTTCCTGGTCTCCCTACACATTCCTACTAGCCTGGGAATAGAGGTATCCCAAAGTTTCATTAGCAACAAGGAAAATAAAATAAAATAAGGAATGGAGAACTCATTAAGAGTTCTGCAGTCTAAGCACACAGAATAGTTTTAATACCTTTCAAAATTATATATAATGCAGGAATAAGAGACCGTCTTTAGGGATTTTATATTAGGAGGTTATTTACCTCTTTATGTTCTAAGCAGTGTGTTAAGGCCCCAGGTAAGGTCTCCTCTAGGTATATACACTTGAAATGTGGGGTCTTCACCCCCTGTCCCATCTGGCTTATCTTGTCCCTGCTGTTCCCCTCTTCATTGTACTTCATGGTGGAGGGGGGGGTCTGTCCATTTTTTAGGGTCGAGGTGACACCTCTCTGAGGAGGGAGAAGAAGGGGCTTCCCAACTGCATGGGATGAGGACAGCTGCTTCTTCTGGGTGTCCCACCTGCTCACCGTAGCCATGGCTGCCTCTGCTCTTCAGTTTTATACCAGTTTAAGCCTTCTCCGATTGAACAGGTTCAAGGACACGGGATTTCCAATGATAAAAAGGTATAAAATCAAACCAAGAGCTCATAGGTCCTCCAAAACCCACACCCTAATTAACTACTCCCACTCTCCTGGCATGCTGAGGTATCAGGCAAAATAAGAGCAAATTTGTACAGGAAACAAGGGATTTCTTTTACATAACGCAGATTGGGCTTCTGACTCCCAATCCTTGGGTGTACTGGGTGTAGACCTATGAACAGCAATGCACTCTTTCGTAATTATTACTTCTCTCCCATGGTCAGGGATGCGACCTGAGTCCTAGTTCAAACATGAAAGCCCAGCACACATTTATTTCATAACTAATGAGGGAGGAGAACTGTAATAAAAAGAAACCCAGTTAATGACAGAATGCTAATTTAGTGTGGGAATATTTCTTTATTGAGCAAATATTCTGTGGAATTTTTGAAGGGAGGTGGGTTTGCTTTGTCTATTTTGAACCTGTCAAGCTATACTGAGCATTAACCCTTATGCACACTGTCACACTGAATATAAAAATTTTTAATGTCCATATTTACAGAATCTTCTTCCCAGATGAAATAAAACTTGATTTAAGTTCTTTAGATGATGATAATGATGGTACTGATAAAATGGTCCCCTTTTATCGATAAATGGGCTTTGGGAAATGACCCCACTAAATACAAATCCAAAGTCATCTTCATGTGAGTCTCTGAAGGGTTGGCATGGAATTCTGTCACACAGTGTCCTCAAGGAGGCTCCTCACCTTCCTGAACTCTAAAGAGGTCGCCTATCTTTGCCCTAATCCTAGCAAATGAGATCCAACAGCAACCCTAAAATAAATAGGAGAAGCCAGCTTATGCTGTTGATTTACCACGCTTGAGCAAACTGCTTTGTGAACCTATTGGTGTCTCCCAGGATCTATTTTAATGATCTGCCCGAGGTGAACTGAGCAATGATTAAAAGACAAGAACCCTCAAGATCTTCTAAGAAGGGAATTACGATGTCTACACGCGTGGTGAAGCGGCTGGCTGATTCACCTTTCCTCCCTCACGCCTTGAGCCACTGCAGACCGTGGTCTTCTCAGGACAAGGCGAACGGCCGCCCTGTACCATGTGGGACCCATGCAGCCTTCCTGGTCCGCGACCAGCCCTTTAAACCTGCACCTTCTCGGCGAGTCCTCCTTTATCCCGACCGTCCATCCTTCGGCTTCTCTAGCAGGGACAGTTTGCTCTTGAGGGAAACAGGAGGAAAGGGCCACGAGGTTTCCAAAGAAAAGTCCTCTCAACAAGCTCATTTTCTTTTGACTTGTCTTAGAACCAAAGCAAAGTCCTGTTGGAGGGTCAGAATACGCTGATGTTTTTGGCTACACCCCTCTTTCCCCAAGTTACAAAGTACTAGCTGGGAACCTTCCCAGGGAACACGTTAGATCTGGCGGCTCTGTAGAGAGAGGCCTTTGTCCGGCGGTGTTTCACATCAAGTTTACCTTGACAGAGGCTCCCTGTGCCTGTACCTTAATCATCAAGCCAGGGCACCCTTTACAGAGAAAAGCCAGAGAGCGGAGAGCGGCAGACTCCAGCAGCACCCAGCACTTTACGTCTCCTCCCAGCTTGGTGGCTCAGGGGGCTACAGTCATAAACCAATCCAAAATACAAAATTCTTCACTAAATACATATCCTCCCTCTCTGTCTCTCTCGTGCACACACATATGCATGCATGCACACGCACGCACACACACACACACACACACACGGACCCCCAAAAGCAGCATTACCTGTTCCTGCTGCTGCACGGATTTCCCCGAAGCGCTTGGCTCTTTGGCTGTGGTCATGGTCCGTCCAGGCGCTTCCCACCACCGGGGCAGTTGGGGTCTGACGGCGAGTTGGGAGCCACCAGAGTCCAAGCGGTAAGGTGAGGAGGAGTGTGATTTTAATCCATACTTCCGAAATCACAAGGCTATTTTGGGGAGGGTGGGGGAGGGAGGGTGGGCAGGCAAGCCGAGTTTGCTCTTTAAATGCAAACAGCAGAGAGACGATCCGAAGGAGGAAGCTGCCGCTGCTTAGTGGGGCTTCTCCAATTAGCAACAGCCTCTGCAATCGCCACAGAAACAATGATAACTGCTTAGCAACCGGCAAGTGGCGGCTGGGTGCAGGAAGGGGACCCGAGTGATGCGCGCTGCCTCCTCGCCCGCCTCCTGGCCCGGCGCGCACGGCGCATGCTCCGGCCGCCCGCTCAGCGGGGCTGAGGCTGAGGCTGGGGCTGGGGAGGGGGCCGCGGAGGCAGCGACTGCCGAGGAGACCCCGCGCCCGCAGCCACAGCCTCGGTCACCGCATCCATCAGGGCCCCGCGCCGCGCCCGGGTGTCTTGAACCTGCGGCCCCCACGCAGGGCGCGCCAGACAGTGCATACCTGGAGAGGGGGCAAGGGTGGCCCCAGGAGGGATGCCCTTTGTTTTTTCTTGGTGCAAAGTGTCTGATGCGTGTTTGAGAAGGACGGGGGTCTGGGAGCACCGGAGGCAGGCAGCTTTTCTGTTTGCCCAGTGGATTTGGCAGGAACACTGGTTGTTGAAATCTTGGGCTTTATTTTCCTTAAAATTCAGAAAACTTATGTTCCATCGTTAGAATCAAAGAATCTACATTTCTCTAAGAAAATCAACCAGAACCTCAAGGGTGTTTGTCCATTAAAAGAAAGACAGGGAGAGAGGAAAAAAAAACACATTCCAGCCTGTGTGATGACCTTACAGAAACACGAGGGCTCCCCACTGTGTCCTGAGCTCAAGGAGAAAGAGACAAAGCAGGACAGGAGATGGCCTGTCCAGCACTCCCTGCCTGAGGCCAGAGGCTGCTGTAGTGTCCTGACCCAGGTACCACTGCCCCTGCCTGGCTCCCTGCACCTAAGCAGGCAGTTAGTGGGTAGAGCAGAAACGCAGGTGGCAAACTCTAAGGAAAGTGCAATCAGCCAGTCATTTGCAGGTGGGAGTATCTCCTGGCCCTCCAGAAGCTCAGAACTCAGTGCCCAGAGGCCTGGCACTGCTCCTCTGCACTCCGGGCCGGTGTGTGGCCAAGCTCTCTGTTGATGCATTTCCCACTCCTGGTCTGGAACCTCTACTTTCACCCATTGGCACTTGGTCACAGGCATTCACTGGCCTGAGAGTTTAGCCATTTATATATACGGGGAACTCTCAATAATGAAGTCCTTCAGGCCAGGGCCTGAATTGATCACTCTAGTCTTTGCACCTCTGTGACGCCCAGTATAGTTCCTTACAGAAAAGAGGCCAACTAGACATGTTTCCATTTAAAAGGTATTGAAGATTTCCCCTTGTTCAGCCCCTTTCCAATGCCCAGCACTGCTTCCCGCCCCATCATTTTACAAAAACAAACCAGCCAGCAAAACGCAAGGCACTGTGTGCTTCTTTGGAATTGATGGCTGAATCCAAGTCACGGCAGAGTGGCTGGTCACCCCTACCATGGCCTGAACTTAATTCTGGTCTGAGTATGTATTTGGCACAGACTCTAAGAAGTCTGGGTGGATGGCTGGTAGCTTGCATCGTTCGGCCAGGGGTGAAAAAATGAAAACCCCGTGTGAAACCCTTGCCATGTGGTATGGGTGTGTGCTCGGCCTTGGTTGCACTGGCTTAGACTCCTGCATGGGACAGGGAGGTCCAGGGGTGGGTACAGCAGTGGTATCAGTTCTCAGCTTGTCTTTGTGACCCTGCCTACTGGGATGCTAGGAACCTAAATTCTTATCAGTGTTGGTAGGAGGGACTGGCCCAGGCCAAACAAGAGTCGGCCTCAGAGGGTCTTCCTACGGTCACAGGTTCCTCAGTGCAAGGTCCCTCCTTGGTCACATCTCTGGCCCCAGGAGCCACTGCAGTGTAAGGTCACCAAGCAAATCTGTCATGGAGGCCCCAGCAACCGAGTAAACAGGGGCTCAGAAAGAAGGGCTGGGTAGCCAGGTGGGCAGTCACTCTCCCCTCACACACCTGAAATGCAGTTGATCCCTGGAGGACGTCAGTCACAGGGAAAATCACAGCCCCTGCCTTAAAGTAAACCTGAGCAGTTTCAGCCTCAGAGTTACTCAGGACCTCAGATCACCCTGTCCTTCCGAGATTCCTCTCAAACCTAAAACCCCAATTAGCTGGGCGTGGTGGCACATGCCTGTAATCCCAGCTGCTTGGAAGGCTGAGGCAGGAGAATCGCTTGAACCTGGGAGCGGAGGTTGCAGTGAGCTGTGATGGTGCCATTGCACTCCAGCCTGGGTGACAGGGCAAGACTCCATCTCAAAACAAACAAACAAACAAACAAAAAAACTAAAACCCTAGGGCTGGGTCAAATGTTGAGCTCCCATCTATTCGCATCTTAGGAAGGATTCATTGCTAACCCACTGAGGCCATGGGCTTGACCCAGCAGTGATATTCAGGAGGAAGACTGCAGACAAGAGGAAGACAGGTCTCCTTCATTGATTCCAGGGCCCCTGACCTAAACCCTAAACTGAGGAGCGGTACCTCAGGGAATGCTCAGCGGTGCATGCTGGGGAATCCATGTGGGTGCGTCCCATTTTACTTCTCAGTAAAGAGCTTAAAATAGTTTTTTACACCTAAACAAATATGGATAGAGTGCAAGGCTTGTGGATATTTGTAAAGTGATACATGATCCTTCAAAGGAATGTCCTGCTGGGATCAGATTGCTTGGACTTTGACCAGCCAGGCCCCACCGGGGCTCCCCACCTCCCTCACTCATCTACTCTGTCATTCACCCATCTGTCGACAGGAGCCTCCAGGTGGGGAAGTTTAGGAATTACTGGTGGAGAACCAGGCCAGGTTGTGCCACTCAGTACCTTTCCTTGGAACATTCTGGTACCAGGTTCTCAGCTGCCCATCTTTTTACATACTTGACTTTGGCTGTTTTTAAAAACAAAAGAGCGAGATATCCTGCCACTGGTGACAGCATGAATGAACCTGGAGGAAAGATGCCAAGAGAAATGAGCTAGGCACAGAAGAACAAATGCTGCATGGTTCCACTTCTATGAGGCATCGAAAGCAGCCAAACTCATGGAGGCAAAAGGAACAGGGTAGTGGTTGCCTGGGACTGGTGGGAGGGGGAGGTGGGTAGTTGCTAATTAAAAGGCATAAAGTCTCAATTATGTGAGATGAATAAGCTTGACAGATCTGCCGTACAACCTTGTACCTACAGATAACTTGCACACTAAAAATCCGTTAAGAGGGTAGGTCAGGAGATCGAGACCATCCTGGCTAACATGGTGAAACCCCCGTCTCTGCTAAAAATGCAAAAAATTAGCCGGGCGTGGTGTCACACTCCTGTAGTCCTAGCTACTCGGGAGGCTGAGCAGGAGAATCGCTTGAACCTGGGAGGTGGAGGTTGCAGTGAGCCGAGATTGCACCACTGCACTCCAGCCTGGGTGATAGAGCGAGAGACTCTGTCTCAAAAAAAAAAAAAAAAAAAAAAAAGAGGGCAGATCTTGAATCAAGTGTTCTTACCATAATGAAATAGGGCTGCCTTTTATTCATATTTTAAAGTTAATCAGTATGCCTCCAGAGAACAAACATTGTACTTAAGTTTATCCTCTCAAGCTAAAGGTGTTTGCTTATTACTGCAAATACAGAAAGGCCTATCTTTCATTGGAGATCAAAACTAAATCTGCCTGGGCATTATCAGTGCCATCATCTAGAGATCCAATGGGGTCAAAGAGAAGGTTAACAACTGGCAAATACAGGACATGTTACCCCCCCTAAAGTTGTGCAGACCAAGAGAAAATACAAGACTTTACAGGCTGATTTCTAGAGAGCAGCATCTATAAGTATTATGGTTTTCATAACTATGACTGCAGGAAAAGCAACTCAGAGAAGACGTTAGGATGAATCTAGCAGGGGCAAGAGTGGGGAAAAAGAGCCACTGCACTCCTTTCCAAGCGCCTTGCACAGAAGAGGTGCTCAATGAATACTGACTTGGCATCAGACATACTTAGCAAAGAAAGACACTACATGCTCACCTGCCCTTAATTATAACAATAGCAATGGCCAAGCTACCTGCAGCAGTGGAAGTGCTAGATGGTTAATATCTGACCTCACACCTCCAGCAACACCATGAGGCAGACTGTTATTTCCCCCATTTTACAGGTGAGGAAATTAATATTCAGAAAATTTGATATGAAACCCAAGGTCACTCAGAGCAAGTAACTCACAGCAGAACTTGAACCTTGGCAGTCTAGACGCTAAACCACCATATAACATCGCCTGTGTGTGTCTGTGTCCTGATCTCTCTTCTTATAAGGACATCAGCCATATTAAATTAGGGCCCACCCACAGGACCTCATTTTAACTTGATTTACCTCTTTAAAGACCATATCTCCAAATATCATCACATTCTGAAGCACTGGGTGTTAAGAATTCAACAGACAGATTTTTGGAGGACCCAACAGCCCATAATAATGATTACTATCCCCATTTCACTTATGAGGGAAGAGAGGCTTGAACTGGTAAGAAACTCTTCCAAGTTCACAGTCAGCAGAAAACGGCAGAGTTGGTATTCATATCCAGATGTTTGATCCAAGCCCTTGCCCCAACCCCACACACACACAGCCCCAAATCCCCACACACACATACACACGTCCTGTGTCTCTTCGGACCCTTCCAGAGTGCTTGGGCGGAAGATCCAGCCCCAAATTCTCCAAACAAGTTTAAGACGTCTCAAGTCATGTCTGTCTACTCCAGCTTCTGCTAAGAAACAGGCAGCTCGAGGGGTCTTGCTATGACCTTGACTCTGGGCCAGTGCCTCCCTTTGTGTCTAGGAAGAATTCCAATTTGACGGAGCACAAGTACCTTGCAAGGAGCATCTTGGAAAAAGTGCTGATCTCAGTGCCTCCCTAGTGAAGGCTCCTAGTGTTTGCGAGTAAAAGCACTTCCGTTTTGCAGCTAAGTACTCTCGTGGCAGCTGAGAAACACAGTTAGCAAAGACTGCACCAGGGCCTGATGCTCAGCCAAGACAGCTCTTCTCTGTGCTCGCTGGGCATAGGTAGCCCATGGAGCCTGGCGGAGCATGGGGGCAGGCCCACCTGCCAACCGGGGACTCCAGCAGCCGCTTGTCTTGCCATGCTATTCACCTCCCACTCCCACAGGCACTTTTGCCCAATTCTATTAGCAATCTCTCAGATACCTGCAACTAGCCTGACAAATGGATTTGAGGCGCAATCAGTCCTGTGCAGGTGCAAATGAAGAGAGACTTTTCCATTTGGGAAAGCCAATCTAGCCTTAGCCATTCTCTCCCCTCCAGATGTGTCTGAGTAGGGCTGCTGGCAGAGGCACAGCTAATTAGGTTTGTTTGTAGCCGTGCAAGCCTGCATCCCTCTGCAGCCTGATGCAATTTCTCACCCTTCTGATTTACACTCACCTTGCCCTAAGTAGACAATCAGCTGCAGTCACTTTGCTTCAAGTATCATTTAATCAGCAGGTGTTTATCCAGGACCTACTATGTGCAGACAAAAGCCCTACAAGAAACAGGCCTGCCGGCTGATTTGCTCAGGAAGGTAGAGATCAAAATGTCTTTAAACTGTGAGTTGTGATGATTTTGGATTGTAAGTCTTTACCATCTGCAAGAGAAGTCACTTCTTCTAACTTACAATTCCCTAAAAATAAAAATGAATGTGGGGCAGCAGGGTACGATTCTTCTGGAGTCATGCCAGGATCCAAAGAAACTAGTTGGAAAGAAAGAAACAACAACAACAACAACAACAACAAGAAACCCACACTTTTTCTTCCACTCGTACAAAAGGACCAAGGTGGGATGGAACTGTGGATGAGTTTTCTGGCCTGAGGACCAGCTTTCCAACAATTGACCACTGCGTGCTCACTGTCACCTCAGACATTTCAACTAGAACTCCCCAGCTCCCACTGAGGAGTTCTCTCTGCATTTGGAGGCTTCTTTGGGTTTGGTTTTGGTTTTCTCTTGCATGCCCATTACTTAAATGCTGAGGTCCCTGGAAGCTGCTGGGTCTGTGTGGTCAGGGCTCACCGGGGCAAGGAGCGGTGGGCAACCCAAATGCCAGCACCCCTTTGAGGGGAAGCATCTGGGAAGACAGAGGGAAGGGTCTAGGAAGAGAAATAAAGTGCACCAAAAATGGACCCAAATCACCTGTGAGACCCTTACAGCCTGGTAAACCTCACCTGGGGAGGAGGAAGTCCCTGAAGCCAAATTCAATTCTCCTCAGCTTGCAGAACACATTACTCTTGTGTCCAGTAATCTAACCCTGGGGAATTATTTCTCGTTTAGTAAGAATGTCTCAAAGAAGAGCCAAGGCGAGTTGGTGTGGGCAGGGAGGCCGAGGGTCTCACGGATGAGAACGCAGACCAGAACCAGGCCCAAGAAGCAAGGCTGAACATCTGGGCCCATTTTGTCCACACTTTAAATTATAGCTGGAAGAGTGAACTTGGTCCAAAGGCTGTCCCTCCCCCAGGCTTCGAGAGGAAGAGTTTCCTCTTGGGAGTATCAACCAAGAAAGCGGCAGGGGTCAGAGCTTTCCCTCCCAGCAGGGTATGGACAGTGAGGGTTGGCTGGGACAGAGTTCCCAAAGGCCCTAACCCACTCGTCACCTTCACCCCATGCTTCAGGCACTACTGCTAGAGTAAAGGATGCAATGTTTTTTTCTTTGGTTAAAAGAACACGGGTACATCTCTTGAACTAGAAGTGGGAAAAGGTTAGAGAGTCACACCCGGGTGATCTGGGGCTTCCTTCATTTTAAATTCTTTATTTGTAAGAAAAATAAGAACGTGGAGGTGCAATAAGAGCACAGGCACATTACTTCTGGGTAGTTTAATGTCTGCCTGCCCGTCCATGTCCCTTTTCTTGTGTCTCCATAACATTAGAATGCTGTGGATAAGGAGTACATCCCCCACTGACCCGGAGTCCTCTAGATGAATGGGCTGCACACACAGCAGGGGTCTCCAGAGACGCACAACCAATAATTGTGTGTGTGTGTGTGTGTGTGTGTGGAGAGAGACAGATTTTTAAGGATGGTGGATTGTGGGGGCTTGCAGATGTGAAGTCTGCAGGGTAGGGAAGCTGGCTGGAAACCCAGGGAAGAGTTGGGATGGTGGCTCAAGCCTGAAGGCCGTCTGGAGGCAGAGTCCTTTCCTCCCTGGGAGACCTCATTAATTTCTCCTAAAGCCTTCAACTAATCGGATGAGGCCCACCCACATGGTAGAGGGGGACCTGCTCTACTCCACGTCCGCTAACTGAATTATCAATCACATCTTCAAAACAAAACTCCATAGCAACATGTTGCCTGGTGTTTGAGAAGAAGCTGGGTGCCATGGCCTAGCCAAGCGGACACCTAAAACTAACCATGACAGGCAGCAACTGGAAAAGCTGGTCGCAGCATCTGTCAGCGTGCATGCTCTTCATTTACTCTCCCTCTCCTACCCGCCTTTTCCCGTCTTCCTATCTGGAATGCTTGCTACAATCTGGAACCATGAGACCAAACCCTTCATGGGAGAAAACATAATAGAAGGAGCAGAGGCGTTTGTGAGAAGAGCAGCCATAGCATCCCTGGACTGCTTGTCTCCAAACTGTATTTACAAGAAAGAGAAATAAACTTCTGCTGTGTACAGGGCACTGTTATTTTAGGCTTTCTGGTGTGCACAACGAAGCCAAAATTGACACAGTACAAGTCCTTCTTCTGTTTTCTGTTCACATTACTTGTATCCATTGTGTTCAGAGTGTCCTGAAGAGATAGCAGAGAATACTGGCAAGACACAGTAGCTGGTTTGCCTTATTGGGCCTACTGTATTTATGTTGACTTCCAGGTGTAGCAAGTGCATGAGCATCTAAACAAGGGTAGGAAAACCAGGGCTCATGGGCCAAACCTGGCCCCTGTCTTATTTTGTGAATAAAGTTTTATTGGAAATGCAGCTATGCCCATTTGCTTATATACTGTCTAATGGCTGCCTATGTACCACAACAGCAGAGGTGACAGGTGTGACAAAGGCCATGTGGCCGTAAAGTGTAAAATATTTATTACCTGGTTCTTTGCAGAAAGAATGTGCCCACCCCTGGTCTACAGCAACTCTGTTGCAGGTCAAGTAAAGGTAGGTCATTTCACTCAGTATCACAATTCAATAAAAAATCTTCTGATATTAAAGTAGGCTATCCCTCACCCTCCCAAAAGAAAAACAAGAGAAAAAAATAAAACAGAATACATTTCACAATCAACCTAGCAGATACGCCTTTCAGGAATAAAGGTGTTTACACTGCTTAAGGCAGTACACTTCCTACATGGCTTGTCAGCATGTATCTCCTTTCTTGTCTACCATGAACTGAGACTGACTGACAGATCCATCCATGGTTAAACGTGTGAACCCTAGCTGCATCCTCTCCAAACGCCACAGCAAGTTTCATCAAACAGGGCTCAGTATCCAATTCTAAGGAACTAGAATCTCCTACAGATTGGGGAAATGCTGAAAGCATTCAAAGAGTTCACCAAATCCATACCCACTATCACTTAGAGTTAGTACTCAAATGTGTGTGTTTGAATAAACAGGTGCATCATGTGGGGTCTGCAGGTTTCAAGGAATTCTAGTATACGTCACATGGGAAGGCTTTTCATCTTTTGTCTTCAGGAAAGGCACTTCCCTTACTCATCATAAACCTTCATGACACGATAACGGTGATCACAGTGCTGCCGCTAAGGCTGTCACTTTTCCTGGAAACCAAGGACACAGGAGGCTGGGCCTGAGCCCATGTGTCCAGCTGCCTGCGAAGCCAATGGCTTTGTGTTTACAGAGAAACTGCTATGTGCTGGCTGCTTTGTATATAAAGTCAGGAGATCTTCTCTCACCATCTCACTGTCTAATAGAAGAGGGAAACTTGTAAATAAACGTCTTTTGGTCCTATCTTAAGAATTACAAGAAGATGGACTATGGGGATAGTGTGGAGGCAACTGGGTGTCCATCCTTGTGGAACAGACTGGATGCACACCGTGCAATGCTAAGCAGCAAGTAGAAGCAACGGAGGCTGGGCGCGGTGGCTCACGCCTGTAATCCCAGCACTTTGGAAGGCTGAGGCGTGTGGATCACGAGGTCAGGAGATCGAGACCATCCTGGCTAATACGGTGAAACCCCGTCTCTACTAAAAAATACAAAAAATTAGCCGAGCGTGGTGGCAGGTGCCTGTAGTCCCAGCTACTCAGGAGGCTGAGGCAGGAGAATGGCATGAACCCAGGAGGCAGAGCTTGCAGTGAGCTGAGATCGTGCCACTGCACTCCAGCCTGGGCGACAGAGAGACTCCATCTCAAAAAAAAAAAAAAAAAAAAAAAAAAAAAAGGAAGCAACAGCTTATGCATACACAGAGCAACAAGCAATGGATTATGTGTACACAGAGCGACATGGAGGGACCATAAACACAGTACTTAAGGAAAAAAAGAGGAATCTAAATATAAATGTGCACAAAACACATAAGACATCCATGTATAAACTCAAACCATTTAACAAATTAAAGAATCCATTTCTACAAAAAATGTGTTTTGCAAAAATATATACAAACCAAAAGCTACCCATCAAACATAATATCATGTGTACTGAGGGTAGGGAGGAGAAGGGGAGTGGATTATGAGGGAAATAAGGAAAAAGGAAGTGAAGGAAGGAGGAAGAAAGCACAGTGGTTCTTGCTAGGATCATTGATGCTGATATGCTATAAACGTCCCGTCTCTAAATCTGTTCCCTCACCTGTAAGTGAGGGTAGAGAAAGCCAAAACAAAATGTACTGAGGGGCCCTCTGCAGCCCTGCATTATCACGCATACTATCTTATCTAACCTTCACAAGGATCCTAGGAAGGAATTTACAGATATGAAAATTGGCGCTTAGAGGAAATGGATAATTTGTCCAAGGTCACACAGATAGTGGTTTGATGGATAGCTCGGGTGTAAATCCCATCTGTAACTCTCAGTCTGCGTGATTTGTATGAACAACACACTCCCTAAATTCGGTGTTCAGGTTACCCTCCAGCTCATGTCTCACCCCAGCTTTGTGCTGGTGGTCTCGGGGCAATCATGAGAGGAGACCAGATGCAATACGAACCCTGCGACAGTTTGAAAATCATGTTTTAAAATGCTCATGTTTCACTCCAAAGTGGCTGGATTTCATTCAGGTTGTTTTGCTTCTCACGTCTGGCCCTGCACAATTTCACACCCTTGAATGTATCTGCAGAGCAAGAGAGCGTTGGCACAGGCAGGTCTGCCCACAGGTTGGCCCTCGATGGCACGGCACCGCCATGCTTCTCCTCGGTCACCTCCTGCCACCAGATGACCTTGGCGACGGCAGCATGACAGATGCCTTGTTTATGTTTTTTTAACGGCTCCAGGTAACATTTCTGAGGCTGCCTGCTCAGCCGGAATTTGGTGCCAGCTGTGGAACAAGCCCACAGATTGTCGGGGGAACACACACCAGGGTGGATGATGCAGATGTTTCCATTGCCATGCTGTCTTCAGTGGCCTGTAGGGAAAGGTATCCCAAAGAAACCCTCTGGAGTTGTCCCCTGGCTGGGGCTCCACATCCTCTTCTCATTTCCCAGAAACTCTGCTCCCCTCCATGCCTTCTGGACTAGACCTTGCTGTATTGCCACAGGTTTGGAGTCAGGAGAGATTTTCATGCCTACATAGGAGGATGTCTTATGTAAAATATCCCCCAAACCTTCACGTGCCCATACTTCATTCTCAACATGAAATACATGAATTAACAGACTCGTGCAGAAAATCCCCAGAGAAGGATCAGTTCATACAATCCCTATTGGCCAACTTTGCAACATATGATTTGGCCTTGGGAAGTGGTGTAAATGACAATATAAATGACATTCAAGTAGGCCACTAAAAACTGGAGATAAGTATAAGCAATGGAAATCTAAAACACTTGCCAGCTTCCCCTAGAAGGCATTATCAAAGACACCAGCTCCAGCCCCACTCCCAACTCCTTCCACCTGATGAGCTCCTAATCATCCTTTAGTGCCCTGTGCAAATGTCACCTCCTACCACAGGCTTATGTGAAGTGCTTGTTACCTTAGAGCATCACTGACCACTTCTCTGCCTGGCCCTGCCTGTGAGTTTCTCCGTGGCAGGGGCCAGGTAAGATAAAGGGTTGCCCGTCAGTTAAAGGAATGAGCTTTGAAGTCAGAATAATTTCTTGTTTGCAAATCCCGGGTCCTTTCACTTGCTGGCTATGTGCACCAAATTTAATGAGATAAAAACTATATAAAGCAATGGACACATAGTAGGGACTCCATAACTGGCTCTTGTCATGGCTAGGCTGAGGGCTCTGTAAGGGAAGGTCTTATTCATCTTTGCATCCTGTGTGCACTTAGCACACAGGAAACAATGAAATAATGTGTGTATCAGGGAGAGAACTTTTGGAAAATCTGAGTGTCACCTAGACTGAAATCAAGAGACAAGAGCATCTCCACATGATATACTTAGATAGGTCAGAACCAGTTCATTCATTTTAGGCAACTCATCATCGGCAAAGCAATGCAGACAGAATTGCAACGCACAGAGCTTCTCATAGAACCTCACGGGGTAGTATGGTCACAGTTCATGAATAACTGAAAGATGTCAACATGAACTAGAAAACATTTATGTAGGCTGCCCTGGGAGAATGGAAATGAATTCAGCAGAAAGAAAATGTGGGCCAAAATGACTCAGCCAGATGTTTCCAAATTGTGCTAGAGAAGCCTTTCCTAGGCTGCCAGGATGAAGGAGTTGATGGGGGGAGGCTTGTCTAGAACTTGGGGCTCCATTTCCACCCTCTCCCCTTCTTATCCTTCAGCCCACACTGCTCCACTTTTATCTCCTTTATGCGAATTACAATCATTGGAACAAAGAGCTCCACAGCTTAAAACACTTGGGGATCACTGAATCCTACGCTACAGATGAACACTTCTGAAAGGAGAAAGGACGAAAAAGGAGGAGTGATGACCACTAAAGCAAAGGCTTCTTACATGTTGGAAGTCAAAGATGAAATACCAGCGGAAGCTAGATTCCGTCATTCATCAGACAGGCATAAGTGTTACCTACGACTTATATCTTAAGTGTTTCTTTTGCTGAAAATTAAAACTAGGTGAAAGTCATTAGGAAATAGACCTCAGCCTATCAAATTAAAAAAAGAATATTTCCTAAATGAAGTAATAAATAAGATATGGAATGGGAAGTCAGAACTGCCACCAACCCCCACAAGAAACAGCAAAGATAACTACTCAGGGAACATAAAACACCAAATGAAGACAGTTACCTTTCTAAGATAATTTTTAAAGCCCAAGAATTCTGTTATGAAATTAATTTAATCTGTCCTGTATTGTTATTGTGTAAATCAGTGTTAAAAGAGAGAAGGTAGAATAAAATAAAAAACGTAAGTGGATAAATATATTTTAGTTACTTCCTATTAGAACATAAACTCTTCAGAAAGGTATTGTTTTGTGCAACTTTTGTGAAACGCGATTTCCTGTGAACTATTGGAACTCCACTGTGCTAAGTTTCCTAGGAAATCAAAACCGAGACTCTGCCTGCCCGTGGACACAGGATTCCTTTTATTCTAAAGCATTTCTCTCCCTTTTAAGAATGTTCAGATCCCTTAGCTTCTCCAGATGACCTTCTGAAGTTGATACCAGAGCCAACTCCTTCAGAAACCTCTGGTTCCAACAGTTGTTAACTTCCCATTTTTGACATATTTATTTGTATAATATACCAAACTGCCAAATCAACCCGGGGCTTTGTTGCAATGGGAAAAAGCACATCTGAAATGAATTGGTTGCATAGTGAATTATGTGTCTTTACAAACACGCTCAGACGAATGCTGACAGATTGCCCCTGTACTGAACATAGTATGCTGGGAAATTAGCCGCGTTTGAGCCAGATCCCAGAAAAGATGCAAGACTGAAACTCACAAGAGGATTAATGAGTTTTCAAAGCCCACCCTGCGTGGGATGACAGAGAACAGTCACTAGGGTAAAACTTGTGGGAGACCAGAAAAGCTGGTATATATATATATATTTTCCTTGTCTAATCGCAATTAGCTTTTTATCCTTTGTTGGTGGTGCCATTCATAAAACTGTTGATAACAGATACAGCTGACACAAGACGTAAAAGTGCCACATCTCTATATTGACCTGGTTTTGAGAATCTGTCAATGGATCAAGTTGACAAAGAGTAAGGACTAAGCTGACGAGATCCAGGAACATGGTTCTGAGGTTCAGAGCTACCTTCTTCCTTTTCTCTCCTCATCTGCTTTCAGACGCCCTCCTCATCCTTCAGATTAACTGGCCCCCTGGTGTGTATAGATTCCTGCTGTACCTCTGAAAGGGAATGAAGCTGATACGCTCCTTTATTCTAAGGTATTAAGATGGAATATGCTTTTCTTCTCTGAAGTGTTTATGTTCTGATAGGAAAGTCCTAAAATGTACATGCCTAGGTTCATTCTGGTCGGTAACTCACCTCTGTGCATCCTTCTTAGGACAAGATGAGAAAATGGTAAAACATGGTCGATTGGACCGGGGTTTGTGGCCTGACCCAACAACAGCCAATCTGTAGCCAAAAATTCCACATGAAGAAATGAGTCAGGTCAATCTTATTTTCCATTGTAGGAACCTGAACTTAGAAATTCAGGAGTCTGTTAGTGGCTAGCAGGGCAGACTGAAGCTTGAAAGTGCAGGAGAGAGAGTCTAGGCTATGAGGACGCAGCCATTACAAAGCAGCTCTGATGGCAACACACATTCCAGAGGTAGAGAGAGGAGAAGTCATGAGCGAGTATGGAATCCAGTTGGTAAGAAGCAAGAAGGAAGCAAGGCCTCGCTGCTGCGAGAGCTGGACCCTGGAGTGCTCTTGGTTCCTGGAGACTCGCCAGTTTTCTCTTCTAGGGGTGGGGGTGTGTCCTTACCATCACAAGTTTTATTCAGAGATAACTGGAGTGCAACTTCCCTTTTTGCAAGGAAACCAATCCAACTAAAGCAGCCTGGGCTTGCATTTTGGTGTTCATGCAAACTCAGAGGCCTCCATTTCAAGCCCAAGTTGGTTTCTAATGTAATGTTAGGGTGGTGGTGATGGGCAAGTAAAAGGCCCCAATAGGTCCTAACAGGGATTTCCAAGGCCAGGATCTACCTCAGTGACCCTCTCATCTCAGGGGTCAGAAGGAGTTCACATGGGATTGTTTTTGGAGGGGAGTGGTGGCTGCAAACTAGGTCAGGTTCTGAAGCCCAGTATTTTCAACTTCCTGAGAGTTTCCACTTCACCTGAAATGAGATGGTTATTGGATTCCAGATTGGTCCCTACTTTTCTTTTGTCTCTTGTTTAATTTTTACTGAACATCTATCATATCCCAGTTCCTATTTAGACACTGGGGAAGGTCTATTCATACAGGACGGCCCCTGGCTTTGAAGGGCTCCAAGTCTGGTAAGAAGGCAAACAGGGAAACAAACAGACTCTCTCCAGATAAACACAGGCATGTGCAGAGGAAGAGCAAGGGACCTGAGATTCTAGAATGGCTCATATAAGAAGCCCTGCAGGAATACCAGGGGCCAGTGGACTAGAGGAAAATGGCTGCCAAGGGGAACATCACATACAAATGAGTCACGAGCAAGGATTTTTTTTTTTTTTTTTGGAGGCAGAGTTTTGCTCTCGTCACCCAGGCTAGAGTGCATTACATGGTGCAATCTCAGCTCACTGCAACCTCCACCTCCCGGGTCCAAGGCATTCTCCTGCCTCAGCCTCCCTAAGATTTTGAGGAATTTTCAGGAATGTGCATGCCTGGAGTGCAAGGCAGGGGGGTGGCAGGGAGCAGGGCAAAGGCTCAGATTGCCAAGGGGCCCATCCACTAAGGGAAAAAGTCAACTCTGCAAAAGTAAAACCAAAGGTATTTTTTCAGAGTGTAGAAGATGGACTGGGGCCGAGATACCAGTTTAGGATATTTTTGGAATGGTCTAAGAAAGAAATAAGAAGTGCCTGAAGTAAAACATTAGAGATGAATAAAAACTTAAAATTAAAATGATGTATCAAGGTATCATTGAGAGAACACGTCGACCAATTACAATTTGATCATTTTCTTTAGAGATGTTTGGCTGCAGCAACATAAATAATTCTCTTCAAGACTCAGAACAAGGTACTGGCAACATGAGCAACATTTGTCCCTTGTTTTTACCTTTCATTTGTACTTTTCCTTGGCACTGCAGTGTGTCCATGTGTAACTTAATAATAAATGATTTCATAATGATGGGAATGAATTGCAATGATCACACCTCATTTATTTTTCAACATCCTTGCCCATCTGGTCATTCCAGCAAGCATCACATTTTCTCCCAAACCTTGTATTTCAACCTATGGGCTCCTTGGTTCCTTGTTTGATCAGCCTCATCACCCTGGCTCATGGGATGACACTTGGTCAGGATTCAGGGAATCTAGCCTCAGTACCCTACCCATGGCATAACGCCAGGACTCCCATCCCCATCAGACGCTGGGGTGGGGATGTTAGGCAAAGACAAATAAATACATCTAAATTCAATGTGTAAAAATTAAGTTATGCTCTCTGAAGTTCTGCAAAGAAGGTGGTCCTGCCTAGATGTTACCACAACGTCTGCTACTGGCACACACAGTTTATTTATGAGTTGCAGAATTACCCTCACCTTCCAGGCTCACATTTTGTCCCACACTGGGTTTCACTGGGTAAGGGACCTGCCATCCTAGTTCACTGCTATATTCCTGACACCTTACTTAGGGCTTAGCATATAGGAGGTGCTCCGTAAATATCTCCAGCCACTGAAGGCATGAGAGGATTGAACTAGCTGAGTGGGTCCTAGTCCTTCTGACTTTCACCCTGGATTCAATGTTGCTAGGGCCTCACAAGCCATAGGTCAAAGTCAGACTCAGATGGGAAGGACTGTTCATAATTAGATCAGTTACCCTGAGCCTGCTGTGTTAGGCATCCCACACTGACGGCCTCTGCTCATCCTGCAAAGGATCCTACACAACCCTAGGAGTGAGCAGCCAGGGTCCGGATGACTTATCAAGTCTCTGAAATATTTTTCCATCTTAGTTAATGACTGCTTTTCATTTTCAACCTAGGCGATTCTATCTGAAATCTACCTCTCCACCAGCATTTTACCTTCACCAGCATCCTCCTTCTCGCACGGTAATTTTTTCTCTTTCTTTCATCAGCTTCTGTTTAGTATTATCGTCTGCCCAGAAATGCCTTTTGCTGCAACTCTGCAAGCCTTCCTTTTCAAACAGGGCTGCACTCCAGGCACATTGTATTCTCTGAACTTAACCAGGACAAAGAAGTGGTGAGACAATAGTTAGTCAATCTCAGGATGGCAGAGTCTGGCATTTTAAAAATAAACCATTCTGAAATTGATATTTGTGCCAGCCTCTTCCTCATGATTCTCATGTTTGTGAATAACTTTCCCTTTCACTTTGCTCTATCCATATGGAACTAGATCTCTTTAAATGTCCTCTAGAATGTCAACATAACAAAGGCAGGTATTTGCATCTGTTTTTTTTCACCAGCATATCAGAAGTGCTTAAAACAGTGCCTGATTATTTACAGTAGGTGCTCAATAAATATGGGTTTGAACATTTATTGACACAGAGCCTTGCAAGGAGCAAAACTTGGAGAGATTCATTGTATAAATCAAATTGCTTTATATGAATCATGGCCTCCATGTAGACAACAGCTTATTTTAAAAAGTGCTTTTACACATGATGACATTGTTCAACACTGCCTTAAGAAGTGGGTAAGGTATAAATCGCCTCTCCTCTCCTAAGGAAGAATTGACACAGATGTCTGATGCGCAGAGAGTTGCACTCCTGTTCTGAGGTCACACAGCTGATCAGTAGCCGAATGAGGGATCCGAGTTTTTCTTGGAGTCCTCTGGACACTGGTGGCTTCCTTACAGTGGGAACCCTGGATAGCTGAGGCATCTCAGTGGACTCTGTCTCTCCCACGTATCTTCCCTCGGTCCTGATGCCCAGGTCTTATCTTCCAGTGTCTTGTCTTCTGCTCACCTGCTGCCTCCTCTCATCCCTGTCCTTGTCTCTGGGCAGAAAGTTCACACAGCAGAGCTCAGCAGGCTCTCCTGCCAGGCTGCACTGGAGGAGGAATCAGGAATGGCCCTCTCTCCAACAGTAACTAGTAAGAAAACCAGAGGAAGTTTTCTGTGGCTCTAAGGACTTCAATTCAGGGAGGTATGTGGCTGTGGAGAACAACCAGATCTTCTAGGTGCCCACTCTCTGGGGCACCCCTCGGTGGGGGGACACATATGTCTCATTCCTCTGGGTGGGAGTAACTTTTGCCCCATTTTTACCAGACTTATTTTCTGTAGAAGAAAGACTATTGCAGTGGTGGTCAAATCTTCCAAAATTCTCCAGACACATTCAGGATGGATCCTGCCCCATCACCTCTAGTATCATCCCTCACCTGGGGACAAAAATGGCAGGAACATCTCAGGACAACCTTCCCTCCAGGATGCAGGCCTCACATCTCCTCCCTGGATTTTCTACTCTACCAGACATTCCTGTTCCTGTTTAATCAGGGAAAGTGGGATTTGACAACAGCCCCTTCTGCTGGCCCGTCAGGAAGTCCTAATCTCAGAAGTGTGGCCGAGCTGGCTGTCTCCACGAGCCAAGCAGATGGCCGCTGTGGGGAACACACCGAGCCCTGGCCCTCTCCAGCTCGCAGCTCCCATCTATTCCTCAGCTCCCCTGTTGATCTGTTTTTCTTCTCATTGCGACAGAATTCTTGGAGAATAGATGGCAACGACAGAGAACAGGGCCCACGTGGGATCTGTCCAGCAGCATAACAAGCTGACATTTACCTAAAGCAGCCAGCAGGAACTGTTACCTTGGGAGATGCTTTGCACTGGGCAGGATTTGCCCAAACCCCGGCAACCTGCCCAGCATGAAGAATGAAACCCGCTGTATCTAGAAAGGCAGGCCATCCACTTAGAAACAGAAAACATTTGAGTGTCAGCAAAGTTTGCTTTTTCGTTCTCCTTCCCTCTGTGGTCATTTTAAACATGGTCACATGTGAACCCTGGCACTAACTAAACATGTTTCCCCTTCTAAGTGAGCCTGTGTCTCCCCTGCATTTGTAAGATATGTCTTCCTGTTGGGAGCCACAGCCTTGCTCAGAAGGCAGACACTGCATGCTTTCTTTCCTAAAGTAAAGCAATCACAGGCATAGGCCGGGTGCGGTGGCTCACACCTGTAATCCCAGCACTTTAAGGCCGAGGTGGACGGGTCGCTTGAGGTCAGGAGTTTAGGACCAGCCTGGCCAACATGGCGAAACCCTGTCTCTACTAAACATACAAAAATTAGCCGGGCATGGTAGTGCATGCTTGTGATTCCAGCTACTCGGAAGCCTGAGGCAGAATTGCTTGAATCCAGGAGGTGGAGGTTGCAATGAGCCAAGATAGCTCCACTGCACTTCAGCCTGGGTGACAGAGTGAGACTGTCTCAAAAGAAAAAAAAAAAAAAAAAAAGAAATCACAGGCATAGGACTGGTGCTGGTGTTAACAATGGGATACTGGCCCCAGGGAGGCCAGGAAAAGTGAGGAGAGAAGAGCTGAAGCTGCTCCAACACTATGGAGGGGGCTGGACAGTCCCCCAAGGTCACAGTGAAGCTCCATGGCCCCGGAGAGGAACGGAGCCATCTGATGTCTGGACTCAAAGGTCAACTGGCTACAAACAACCATTTGGAAAGCTTTGCATTAAAATGCAGGTCTTCTCAATAAATACTCTTGCCTACAGGGAAATGTGCAATGAACATTTCAAGTCTCCTGATAGATGAAGGCTGGCTAGGGGGTGGACAAATGCTCCTGCTTGCCTACCTAAGCAAGCTCTTGGTTGCTGCATTCTCTGGTCTGAATGTCCCACGATGGCTGGTGCCACCTACAGCCTGACCCTAAGCCTCAGTGTCTCTCCTGAGCGCACATGAGTTGCAGACCATGAATTCAGTACCACAAAATGATTTTGCTCGTGGCTACACTGACCTACAGGAAGCTGATGAAATCGCCCAGGGCTGTTGGCTAAGCTGGGATCCCGGGGTCAATTTTTCTTTTCCTCAGCTCTGGACAAAACCATGTCCCTTCTCAGGGTACCCACATCCCATTCCTTAAAATCTCAGTGCACTGTTGAGTTCCACAGTTTGGAAAGATGGAATCTCTTCTTTTCTAATGAACAACACACACTATGAAATATTTAGCAGACCGATCAAGAGAATCTATGTTTTTAAAATACTGAGAAATTACCGATATTTTCTTAGAGATATATTTCAGTATGACAGGGAAAAATGGATGACAAATGGTTCTTGAGAGCGTAAGGATAAACAAGTTTACAAAAGTAGTCCCTCATCTTTCTTATCACCAGTCAAGTTGTCAGAATGAAAAACACGCCGGAGTTTTCCTGCAGAAAGTTAAATTGCTACCTCTTTTCAGATTCTGTCTTTCCCATATTCGAAACACATCAGTACTCAGCATGATTGTAATAAATACACAGCAGTAATAGTCAGTGCTGAAATTAAAATAAGATCACCTCTGCATTGTGATATCAATACCTTTTCTCAGGGAAATAGGAGAAGCTTTCATGCTTCTCAAAATGTGTAACTTTCCTTAGGTGGCCATGTGGCCAGCTCTCATATTTTCAACCATTTCCTCATAGGAAGCTACTATGGCTGTGATTTTATAATACCCTAAAATGATATAATAAAACTAGTAGGAGGGTGGGAACCGTGGCTCATGCCCGTAATCCTAGCTTTTTGTGAGGCCGAGGTGGGCGGATCACCTGAAGTCAGGAGTTTTGAGACCAGCCTGGCCAACATGGTGAAACTCCGTCTCTACTAATAATGCAAACATTAGCCAGGTGTGGTGGCGGATGCCTGTTATCCAAGCTGCTTGGGAGGCTGAAGCAGGAGAATCGCTTCAACCCGGGAGGTGGAGATTGCAATGAGCCAAGATTGCGCCACTGCACTCCAGCCTGGGTGACAAGAGCAAAACTCCATCTCAAAACAACAACAACAACAACAACAACAAAACAACAAACTAGTATGATATATGATAAAACTAGTAAAAAGCAGTTTTAATTCAGTGTATAATTAAACTAGTTAAAAGCAGTTTTATTTCAGTGTATAATTAAAATATAAAAGCAGTTTTAATTCAGTGTATAATTCAGTAGCAATAAATACATTCACAATATTGTGCAACCATTGCCAGTATCTATGTTCAAAACTTTTCATCACACCAAACAGCAATTCTGTAGTCATTAAGCAATACGTCTCTATTTCCCCTCCCTCTAGCCTCTGGTAACCTCTAATCTATTTTCTGTCTCTATGAGGTTAGCTAACCTAGATACTTTCACATAAATGGATTCATACAGTATTTGTCCTTTTTGTTCCGTTTATGTCATTTGGCATAATGTTTTTTTTTGTTTTGTTTTTTGTTTTTTGTTTTGAGATGAAGTCTCACTCTGTCACCCAGGCTGGAGTGCAGTCCCAAACTTTGCTCACTGCAACGTCCACCCGCTGTGTTCAAGCAATTCTCCTGCCTCAGCCTCCCAAGTAGCTGGGGTTACAGGTGCACGCCACCATGCCTGGCTAATTTTTGTATTTTTAGTAGAGACAGGGTTTCACCATGTTGGTCAGGCTGGTCTTGAACCCCTGACCTCAAGTGATCAGCTTGTCTTGGTCTCCCAAAGTGCTGGGATTACAGGCGTGAGCCAACGCGCCTGGTCTCTGTCATAGTGTTTTCAAGATTCATCTATGTTGTAACATGTATCAGAACTTCATTTCTTTTGAAGGCTGAATAATATTCCATTGTATGGATATACCACATTTTATTGATCCATCCATCAGTTGATAGACACTTGGGTTGTTTCCTCATTTTGGTTATTGTTAATGCTGCAAAGAACATTGGCATATAAGTATCTGAGTCCTTGTTTCCAATTCTTTTGGGTTCTTTACCTACTTTTAATTTCAGAAACATAACTAATTAGTTAAAATTTGCATGACTCATCTGCTTTTTTGTCCTGCAAATTGTTTCATAGTTCTGGTAGCATCCAGCAACAATTACTCCGCTGAGTCTATAAATCAGCAAAGACTCACCTACACAGGCATCTCACAGTCCCTTGGACCAAGAGCTCACCCAGAAGACTGAAGACCCAGTGGGGTTCCAGGTCTCACTCCCCTCGCTTTAGTGACCATGATGAGGCAGCTCCCCCTGACTCAGCTTCCCCATTTACCAAACAGGGAAGTAATTCTCACCACGCTTATCTAACATGGATGTCATGAGGCCAAAATAAGGCAATGTTTGAAAGCAACTTGTAAAGCAAAAAGCCATATACAGCATGATGTATAATTTTTGAATTCTGAAACAGCTGCTTTCATGCCATGCATCTGCAAAGAGCCCTGAAATGATTAGTGTCCAGAAGCACTGGTTTTCTGCTCTTATGGTGTCAGAATAAGGAGCAAATGTCCCACAGAGAGTACGATATCCAATACTGGGTATGGATGGCAGGCTAATATCTGCCCATCATGCTTTCATATGCTTGGAATTGCATACAGTAAAGTCTGAGTCTTACTTGCCCATTAGCAAGATCGTCGAGATCATCAATGATGCACAAGTTCTGTCTACATAGGACGACTCCTTGTTACTGGAATTCCTACAGTGCCTTGTGCTAAAAAAGCTCTATTTATTGTTTGTCTCAAACAAAGAGTAAGTTTCTCAAAGAACAGAGCCATGCCTAGTTTATTGCTGTGTACCCCATGAGCCTCGGATATTGCTTAGCCTTCATAGGTGCTCATCAAATTATTGTTGATGATGATGATAATGACTATGACGATGACAATGAATAACTCTTACTAACAAGTACCATGTTCTAGGCATCTAATAATTACTTATGTATTAACTACTTTTAAAATAGCCCTATGAAGTAGATCATTTGCATCCTCATTTTACAGATAGGTAAATTGAGGCAGAGAAAGTTGAAATAACTTGCCCAAGTTTACACAGCTGGGTCAAGTCCAGGATTCAAAGCAACCCTGTGGCTGCAGAGTTCATGCTTACAGCCTCTACTCGCTTCTGTGTCTCAAATGAGTGACCTAAGACAAGACAATGGGGTCCCAGCATTCAGAAGGTGAACAGATTGCATTACTGGGGCCCACGGGTAATAAGCTGAGATGAGACTGGTCCCAATTCAGAGAGGGCTCACTCAATATCACTTTGAGCTTCACAGTGGGGTAGGAACTGGAGATAGGAGGTAAGGTATCCTGACTCCACAGATATGCATGGATATTGCCCCTGAGTCCAGAGAGAGACGTGTTCTGATGTCTGATGCCCTTGAGTCCAGAGCTAGGCATCAGACATGTTGTGACCCTTGGACTGAGTAGGATGTCAAGGGAACTTCTCGCATTCAGATGTGGCTCCAAAGAGTGGCAATCTCTACTTCAACCTCTTGTTATAAATGGGCCTATTTGTGGTTATTTCTAAACCCTTTAGGAATCGACCCTGTACTTATCTACCCAAATATACATACTTTTTTTTAATTTGTTTTTTATACTGAAAGTCTGGGAGAACAATGGTCTTTTTGATGCCTAACTAGCATAAACAAACCACTCTGTGCAAATTCCCCTCGAGTAAGCATGCAACCTATGTGATTTGATAGCAACTCCAAGGAGACAGCTCCTGAGAAAACGTCATGGGCAGGGAGGCCCTGGGCTGCATCCCATCCCCTTCCCGCCATTGAGTCTAACTGAAGACCTGCGCCCAGGATACAGTGTGTCTTTCTTCCAGTGTGCCACGCTCTCCCGAGGGGCATAGGGAAAAAAAGGAGGTCCTAAAAATTACACAGTACCAATCAGCACATTACACAGTGCCAATCGGTACCCCAGGCATGGCTGCCTCTGCTCAGTTAACAGTGCACTGTGTAAGAAAGTCTTCTGTAGGTCACGAAGGACACATGTATCCAGAGGCCACCTGAGAAGCATGTCCCTGAATGCAGGCTATTGAATTGCACAACAGGGAAACCACTGCCTGGCTAAAGCTGCCACCGTCAATGAAAACCACAGATTGGAGCCTTCTCTATGAGGCCACAGAGAGAATGGAATAGAGAGGGAAAAAAGAATAAAATTATAGATGGTCAGAACATGCCAGGCACTGTGCCAGCCCTGTCCCCACCCCTCAACACACATCATTACACTCGGTTCTCAGGACACTCTCTCAGGTGGGGTCAATCTCCCCATTGGACAGGGGAGGAAACAGAGCTGTTGAAAGGTTAAGTCACTAAGTTAGAGTCACAAAGACCATGTCTCAAATCAATTTTTGGCTCCAAATCCCCCATACCATATCATCTGCTTCCCTGTACTGGATGCTGAGCATCTGGGAGAAGCTCTTTTCAGGCCAAGATGAGGGTGGTTTGTTTTTTTCTCAGGTAGGAAGATGCAGTCTACTGCATCAGAGAAAGTTCAAATTCTAAATATGTGATGTGACCATAAAAAAGAGGCTACTGGCATAAATAAGTTCTGATGCTACAATCCATCTGGGCGGCCCCTTGCAAAGTAGGTCCTAACCAAATCACACAAAATTGCACACCAGAGATATTATACTAAGATACAAAATGCATTTGAAACACCACTTAGCATAATCTCCTAAGATCTCCTAGTGCCTTCTCTTACATAGTCAATGGTGGTAAATCTTTGTACTTTGTTGCTATATTTGATTTTTTAAAAATTAGTCACAAGTTATGTAAATTTACAACAAACAATGGTGGTGTTAAGTTTTGCAATACTGTTTGTTTATAAATCAGTTGTGACAATGGAGATAGGAAATAGAGGCATGGGACTTATCAATGATTCTGAAGACAATTCAAGGAAGACACAGTCACAGCCAAGGGAGAGCCCACCACATCCTGGGGCTTAGAGAGGATGCACCCATCTTATTTAGAGGTACAAATCCTGGCATTTAAAATTGCGTTCTTAGGCCGGGTGCAGTGGCTTATGCCTGTAATCCTGGCATTAGGGGAGGTCGAAGCAGGTGGCTCACTTGAGGTCAGGAGTTTGAGACCCGCCTGGCCAACATGGTGAAACCCCGTCTCTACCAAAAATACTAAAATTAGCCAGCCGTGGTGGTGCATGCCTGTAATCCCAGCTCCTTGGGAAGCTGAGGCAAGAGAATTGCTTGAACCTGGGAGGCAGAGATTGCAGTGAGCCAAGATTGTGCCACTGCATGCCAGCCTGGGTGACAGAGCAAGACTCTGTCTCCAAAAAATAAATAAATAAATAAATAAATAAAATAAGAAATAAAATTGTGTTCTTGTTACTTAACAGTTATATATCTCTACCACTTACCAGCTTTCGTCAAGTTTCTTAATCTACCACAGGGTCCTCATGTGGAAAAATGGGATAACAATGGTTACCTCATGGGATGGCTATGATAATTGCATATGTTAATATTTTCAGTGCTTAGAACAGAGCTTGGCACAAAGTGAGTGATCTATTAAAGTTGATTCTTACATTGCGTTATTGGTAGAAGAAAATGTAAGAAAAGAGAAATATGTCAACACAGTGATTTTCCTAGGAGTGATGTTTTAGCCTGCAAATATGTTCTTATTAGAGTGATAATAAACACACTTCTTACTATTATTAAATCCAACTGTAAATTGAATTAGTAGCTAATTAATTATTAATGGTCATATTTGTGACCATCATTTATTAAATAGCTCTAATAAAACCAAGCTCTGCCCTGGATATGTTGTCCCCAATCCCTACAGCCACCAGCATTATTGTGGCTGTTCCCCAAATAAAGAGGTTGAAGATGGAAGGGGGAGGCTGCAGGTTCAGTGAGTGGGGAGTTTGGGTATGAGCCAAGGTCTGCTGCCTGCAAAGCCATGTGCTCCTGAACTCTTGCTACCAACAGGCTTGGGGTCAGAGTGTATTCTAAGAGGGGAGTTTCCTGGGGAGAGTCACTCCCTGAGCACCTACCTCAAATCTTCGTGAAGCCCAAAGGAATAGATTTACAATTGACATTTGCACTTTAGTCCAATACTCAAGAACTCTGTAATAGAAACCTTTTTTTAAAAAAAAAACAGTAAAAATATTAAATATGTTGCTTGCAGTAATGACAGTCCTGTTAGTTACACTTTCACGAATTTCAGAGTGACTTCTGCTATTGGCCCGTCCGAATGCAGTTATAGGGGATAAACAATTGTTTAACTGCCATCTAGGTTAACTGTAAGTTTTCTTTCAAAATGTCCCACTGATTAATCTCAACATTTACTTCAAGTTATATCCTAATAAGCTCTGAATAGGATATCAGCATTGTAATTCAAAACTATGGTGTAATGTGCTTCTTTATCTCAATGGTAAAAAAGCCAATCTACTCCAGAGGTTCTGGAATTTTTCTGAGAAGGGTCATCCCCTGTGCAGTAATTGTGTGTGGGTTTTTTATTTAGAGCTAAATCCAGTGAGGAAAAAATAGCCAGAGAGTTAGACAAAATCATGGGAACTGCCAAGACATTCTTTAAAAAAGCAACGCATTCAATCCCCAGTATGATTAAGTTAGGTTTCCATTCAGCACCTTCCCCATTTTGGGGGACACATCAACACCCTTTTCCAAGAATTGGATTCAAAAATCAAACTAACAAGACTTTGCAACATGAACGTAATGATCATCAGCACCACAGGAAGAAAGGCTCACGTTCACATGAGGACTTTTGAAAGGCCCACAGGCAGGCATGGCGTGCTACTCTACACATTGCTGTATTGAGATGCCTGTGTTCCAGCAAGTGACATGCTTCCAAGGCGTTGTCTCAGAAAGCCACATTTTTATCCCCATGATACCACCACCAAGGGTAGTCCTAGAATATACTGGCCAGAATCAGTCTTTGGACCACATAAGAAAATCAATCACAAAATTTTATAATCATTTTTTAACCCTACACCAAACTACCTAGATGGATTCACCATACTTGTTTCCAAATGATTTGTTCTTCATACACACACAAACGCCCATATGCACTCACATGCATGCCACACACACATATATGCACATAATTATGCATACACCATATACTCACATACTCACATATGTCCATATACAAACACACACCACACACATGCATCCCCACACACACAACTGCACACACACATGCCCATACACATATACACAATGCACACACATGCATCCCCACACACACATCAACTGCACACACACATATATACACACACATGCCCATACATACACATACCACACAACAAACACATGTATCCCCCACACACATCAACCGCACACACACATATATACACACACATGCCCATATACATACCACACAACAAACACACACATGCATCCACATACACACACATCAACTGCACACACATATACACACATACTCACATATGCCCATATACACACATCAAACATACACATGCATCCCCACTCCCACACATGCAACTGCACACACACACATATACACTCATACACACACAAGAGTGCACACACATCATTCCTTAAAGGACTGTGATTTAATGGGGTTAAAGATACTAAACAATGTGGTTAATACGCTAAAATACTTCCAAAATGTTTTCCCTACAACAACATTACTAGAGCAAGCATAAAACTCCATAAGCCACCCTGTGCAAAGTGAAAACACATATTGGGATGCATAAGTTCTAGAACAACTGTTGAAAGCTGCACCACCTAGAGCCAGATATTTTTATTTGCATGTATTTTTCATTCGAGGGAACAGACCCACGTGCTCAATTCATGATACGATGTACATGCTTCTATATTTCCATCGTCATTTTGCATCATCAAGATGCAGTTACAGCAGCAGCTGGAGTTCCATGGTTCCTGCCTGAGTTTCCTTCAAGCTGCTCATGAAAACAAAGCAGCAAGCAAAGTCTTCCAAGAGGGCATCTGAACCAACAGCAAATTAAAGTCATTTAGAATTTTCTGGAGTGTGAAAACTGTTCCTCAGTCAAAGGGTTCCGAGTTAGATTTTTTTGACTTAGCAAGTTGGTCACTGGCCACGGTATGTCAGTGCCGTACTTCATACAGCACGGAGTTGGGACTCCTCTCAACTTAGTCTGGAGTTGTAAGTTGTTGGTGAAAAATGCTCCCTGTCTCTCCCTCCCAGGTCCACAGAACAGACTGCCTCTTAATGAAACAAAGTGGTCATTGAATTTTGTTATACAGAGGGCCTGGCTTTTTATTTTGCAGTGGCTGAACCACATCTGTCACCCTCATGATGGGAAGAGTCCCATGGTCCTTCCTCACTTGAGTGTAGGAAACAGCCGTGCACCTGCCTGATTATTCAGCATGGCTCAGAGTATGTGGAAGAACTGTCACTGGGGAGAGTTTCAGCACAGTATGCACTGCTAAGGTCACTACCCATTTGCACAGGAAAAGCAAGAACATCAAGAAACTACACAAAGGTGATTCAGAACTGCTGGAGGAAGAGAGAGAAAACACTTTCCTCTTCTCCTTTAGTTTTTTTATTTTTGGAGACAGAATCTCACTCTATGGCCCAAGTTAGAGCACAGTGGTGTGATCCTGGCTCACTGCAACCTCTGCCTCCCAGGCTCAAGCAATTCTCCTGCCTCAGCCTCCCAAGTAGCTGGGATTGCAGGCGTGAGCCACCATGCCTGGCTAATTTTTTGTATTTTTAGTAGAGACGGGGTTTCACCATGTTGGCCAGGCTGCTCTTGAACTCCTGACCTGAAGTTATCTGCCCACCTCAGCCTCCCAAAGTGCTGGGATTACAGGCGTGAGCCTCCATGCCCAGGCTTTCATCTTTTAAAATTTAATTTTAATTAAATAAACAGGCAGACCTTCCCAAGCTAATTGTTCCTTCTATTTGTGTACGAATGGAGATTACCTTTGGTCTGATTGACTGTTGTTTTTTGTTGTTGTTGTTGTTTTTACTAGCTCAGATGAATCCAGTAGATTTGTCAATGGGCAATGTGCTAATGCTAACAGAGGTGATCCTTATTATTAATGGATGCAATATTTGCAGATCTACCTACTGCTAAAATTTATGTGTAACTTGCAAACCAATACTCACGGTGCTTTCCAGGTCTTTTGCAGACATGTACACAGTGGAAAAAAAGGTGAGTTGCCTGACACACATGTTCCGAGCTGGGTCTGAACATGCCGGCACTCTGCCTTCTTGCTTCAGCTCATGCTATAAACAAGTGTCCTCTTCATGGTCTATTTAGTTCCACATTTTTGTGTTTTTTGTTGGTGATTTTGCTGTTTAAAATGGCCCCCAAGTGTGTGCTGAAGTGCTGTGTAGGGTTCCCAGGCACAAGAATACCGTGATGTGCCTTATGGAGAAGAATATGTGTGTTGGAAAAGCTTCACGTAGGCATGTGTTGTAGTGCTGTTGGCCGTGAAATCAGTGTTAATGAATCAAGACTATATATGTAATACAATATTTTTAAACAGAAATGCTCACTTAAAAAACTTACGTGTGGATCTGTGGATGAAAATGTTGTGACCCGAGGCTTGAAGGAACCTAACCTTACATTTCCACTAGGAGCAACAGCTCAGTATTAGCTAATTCTGCCTTTGTGGAAACTTTATAGAGCATGACTACTGTGAACAGCAAGAACTGACTGCATCTTTAGGGCTCACCATTCTGTCTTGCTCCTCACTTAAAGCTGAGCAGAGGTCCCATTCTCTACCCTAGAGGTCAGAATAATACTCTAATTTCCCATTTGAATTATTGACCTTATGAATGCCATTTGCTAAACAATTCTATTCTGGCCGTCAAAAGGGAAATGTTCTTTCCTCAACTTCACTCATGTCACACCCACTGTGACTCTAAGGCACTTTATTATTGAGAGGCCTATGGGCATTAACATTAAGTAGCACAGAATCTGATTTCAGAATTTGACACTTTTGTTGGGGTGACCTTGGGAAAAATCAGTTAGCAATTCAATGTCAAAGTAGCTTTTTTTCTAAAATGGGATTATTAACTACGTATGGGGTTTTAACAGGTATTTGTAAGATAATATCCATAAGCTTAACACAAAATAGACCCACCCTCAGTAAAGAAGAATTGTACTGTTTTAGCAAAACTGTCCTCATTCTCATGCACAGCGTAGCCTGGAGTGCTGGCCTCACTCTTCCAAAGTGACGGCTATGCTAGGTTAAATAGATAACTTCGAGGCACTGGCAAGGTCTTACTATCTCAAACACAAGATCCACAGAGAAGAGCCTTGATTCTCCAGTTTTCAAATTGCATTCTGAATTCAGAGCTATTTGATTTGGAGCAGGTGGGGCTGGTGCAGTGGGGAGGAAGGGGTGGGGTGAGAATGGCCACGGATGTCTCCATGACTGGCTTCCTGGTCATTGCCATTAAGGTTGTACCACTCTCTCCCCCCTTGAGGGATCCAGTACTTTTATTTGTAGGTTTAAATGCTGTCTTCCCCACAACGTCTCACACAGCATGGAGCACTGAGGAGGGAGCTGATTAAACTGTCCTCACATCTGCAGGGGACAATCCTGGCAGCAGACTCCCAGGCTCCTGGCGTACCAGGGGTGCATTTCTTCAATTTTTAAAGAGCAAGCCATTGTAAATCTGGTCTGAAATCATTTGGAAAACTTGCAACACAGTTTGCTTTTTGTCTTCTCCATTTGGAACAAGGACATCTTTAAACTCTGTTTGGAAAAAGAGCTATCCTTAAAGGAGAGGCCCCGGGGCCCGGTGTCCAGAGGCTACAACTCCCCAGGGTTCCGGCTCTTTGTTCCACTCTTTGGGCCAAGGTGTTGGGTTGTGAGAAGCAGGCTGAAATGTGTATTCTAGGTAAGTGATTTTGTAAGATGTGTTTCAAGGGAAACCCAGGGGGAGGGGACACACAGGGAAGGAGGTCACACAGGTGGAACTGTGCCTCAGCCCTGCAGAAGACTCTAGGAGCAGTCAGGCCATCCTTCAGAGCTGCTGCTGGGGAAAGGAGGCTGGAATATATTTCCCCACATCTGGCAGTCCTTGGCTGAGGCTGCTCAAAGGGGCAAAATCCCCAGGCATTTCCAGCCACCAGGCCAGGCAGGCAGTAAGAGCCCTGGCAGTGTGCCGGAAGCGCCAATGAAGGGACACAGATGCCGCCTTGGGCATGAGAGCGCACCTGCAGCAGGTGTGCAAGGACAGCCGAGGGTCTGCAGGCATGGGGGCAGAGCCTGTGCCAACTGCACAAGGATCCCATCAGCCAGAAATGTAGTTCCCGGCCCGTGATTATGACAGAGCCTGGGAGGAGTGACGGAGATGAAGGGCTCATATTTAAAAGAAGGTTCCACTTCATTTTCAAAAAATTATTCCTGACATTTCATTGTGAAAATACAAGAGAAACAGTGACTTCAGAACTCGCTAGGTCTAAAATTGTACTCATGACCTCCCAGAGCCAGGTTTGGAGCCTAACATACACGTAGGCACTGCAGTGCTTTTAAAAGAAGGTACATTAAAAATAGACAGACTTGCAGATTTTGGTAACTAGTGCCAAAGAACAAGAAAAAAAGTTATTTTGCATATCTAATTTACAGAAGCATTAAATCTTCTAAAGTGTATGGAAGCATCTCCATTCAGTGAATGCTAAAATTCAGGGTGTAACACTTCTGGTTGCCAAGAGGTGAAGGACTCACCTCGTCAGCGTACTAGTGCGGTCAGTGGCCGTGTTGACAGGCAGGGGCAAGTGTACAGATCTGAGCTTTTAGAATCAGCTGACTTTATGTAGATCAGCTCCAGTGTGAAATGGCTCACATATTCTATTGTAGGAAAACTGGGGGCTGTATTTGCATTTGTAATAATTGTACTGGTATCGCCATGATGAGAAAAGTGATATGACTGAGGAACTATAGAATCCCAATCAAAATGCTGCTCAGAGCTTAGAACCTGGCAATACAGTTTCCATTTTACAATGAGAAGGCTTGGATAAAAGAAGGAACAGAGACAGGACTACAGAATTCCACAGCAGCAAAGGTCACTGGAGATGAATTAACACTGACCCACGTGTTTTCTGCTGAGGACCTCAATTTCTCAGGACTCCTCTAAATCAGTGAGAGAGCAAACAGCAGAAGCAGCACCTGATGCTGGTGCAGGGCTCACAGTTCCTATATGGTACAGCCAACCCTCAACAAGACACTGTTGTCTGACTTCCTGGCTTTATGAAAAGGTGTGGCAGGTGCAGTCCAGGCAGGGACACGCATTTGATACAGGGATTATCTGTATGAACGATTGCTTTCACACTCTGCATTTGTCTCACACAAAGTGTTGATAGCATTTATAGTGAGACGCCTAGCATTGTTTCCCTTGGAGTCCAATTTTTCTCCTAATTGTTGGTGCCGCTGTAACTGTTTCTATGCTTGTGCCAATCTGACTATAATGTCCTGGCTACATCTCCAGGAAACTCATTCTAAGGAATAAACCCTCTTTTTCTGATCTCTTTACACTTAAAGAAACAACCAATGCAGACACTTGACTTTGAAATTGTAGTTTAAAATATACTGCCTATTAACAAAATTGGGCACAATCAAGAAATCTACAGAACGTGAATTGTTTTCTCTCCTGTTTGGTCATCTTGCAGAATGATGTGCATTGTTACACAGATAATAATCAATCCATAAGGCTGTATTTTGCTTCAGTATAAAAAGTGCATCATCGCAATATATGGGTAATTGTCACTTGACAATTTTAAAGCTAATGATGATCCTAACGGTGAGACTAAGCGTGTCTTGTTGCACAGAATAAATGCCTAGCTGGGGGAGCTGGCTGTAACGCAAGTTGTATTTTGTCATTATTTCCATGATCTTTAGCGGGTGTGTGCCTCTGGTCCTGACCCTCCATCTGAAGCTCTGTCTCTCATGCTAGAAGCTCTTCCTTTCCTATTCTGCCTCCTTCATCGTAGTGTCAGGCCTCACAGTTAGCAGGACAGATGCTGAGACAAAGAGGCTGCTCTCTACATTATTGGGAATTGCAAATTGATTGCACTCAAATCAATTCCTGGGGACAAAAGCGAGTATGGGCGCTGAGCAGCAGCTGTATTTGTGGTGTCCACACATCCATTAAATTCTTCTACACTCTAGAAAATTAGTTTAAATATCCCCAGAATCATTTGTGAGGGAAGTGATAAAAGAGACTCCAGTGGGAACAAAATGAAATGGGTGACTTTTCTTGATAATGTGTGAATCCCACTGTCATTCTGGGCTGGGGAAAGCTGTCTTGGAAAGTAGACTTTTATGAGGAGCTCCATGAAACAGGAAACTCCACAGATGTGGAGACAAGATGGATTTCAGGATTGGCTGTGGGGGTGAGCAGAAGATTGAGATGCAAGGAGGTTGGACACAGCATGAGAACACGCACCAGCTCATCGTCCTCTGGGCTGGGAGTGCGTCCTTATCGTGACCATGTCTCCACCTCCTCAGCAGCCATCTCTGGCTCCATCGGGGTCCCCATGGTCTAAGGACTTTAATGGCCTCACTCATTTACGTTTCCCCTCAACACTCCTGGGGCTGAGCCCCCTACACTGCCCTCTCATAATGGGATTTTAAAAATGAACCTCATTCAGTGAAATTCTTGATATTCCCCAATTTTTAAAATTGAATTCTAAATGAGAAAAGGAAAATTTGCCCAAGTGCTTTGCAATGACTCTTTAGGTGAAATTTTCGTAGCAAGTACACTACTGGTAATGCCACCTTCATATAATTTCCACCCAGGCGGTGCACAAAATGCTTCCCCTTGGATTAATGTCTTTTTCAATTATGCTAATAAAGTCTATGAAACTAAATCCACAGCTGTCCCAAAAGGACCATAAGAAATAACAGAGGTGTGTTCTCTGTAGTCTGAGGTAATGTACTAAGTGAAGCATGTTTTTCACTTTGATGAATATTCCATTTAATTAAAAGCAAATATTGGGAAAGAGTCCTGTTAAAAATGGACGGAGCAGGCAGGCCTCTTTTAGCAGAAGATACAGATGCTTAGGCAGAAGCTCAGTTCAGTTCAAGGCACTGTGCTGGCAGCCAGGGAATTGAAAGTGAACAAGTCAGGGTACTTGTTCTCAAGAAGCTAACTGTCTATCCAGGGAGGTAGATATATTGATTATTTCGGGATGCAAAATGTAGAGAGAGTTTTGAGAACTTTTTCCTTGAAACCAGGAAAAAGTTATCTGGCTGGCTAGAGTTATCCATCCGCATAGCTAAGAGTTATGGTAACAGACTTTCCCCAAAGCATCTCATTCATAAATCTTTCTGTAAGGCAACATCTTCCCGTAAGGCAGGAAACCCCAGAGATAAAGGTATTGCAAGGCCTCCCTGAATAATACTGTCCTCCTTCATTGGATCCTTTTCCTTCAGGATATGTTTTTACTTTCAGATCCAATATTAGAGACAAGAATGTTTGTGTCCCTGGATGAGAGTGGCAGCCTGATGCCTTGTATCTAGCTTTGACCCCCAGGCTTTCTCTGTGACCCTCTTATCACTACAAAGGAAGGTGCACTCTTTCTTCTGATGACTGTTACAGTATGGCCACGTGGTGTTTGCTGGTCCCACTGAGCAGGTGCACTCTTTCCAAACAGAACAGCCTATTTCATTTATCTCTAGTGCCAAAGGTAAGATGGAGGGAACTGTGCGTTTAAAAATGATAAGGGCCTCCTGTCCATGCTGGGACTTCTCTTCAGTCCTCATTACCACTGCTGGCCTCTGTCTTTGCAGTTCTGGTTGTCCTTGCTCTGTATGATGGAAAATAGCAAATCACAGTAGAACTCAACACCTGCCCACCTCTGATTTCAATAGGCTCTTCCTCTTTGCAACAATATATGTGTTTGCAACCACAACCAGTAGTAGAGCTGTCATTTTTGTCCCCTCTGGGTTTGCTACCCCAGAGAGAGACACCCCTGGTACCTGTCTGATTGGATTGACACATAAATGGGGTGTCACTGAATCTTTAAACTCAGTAGAGACAAAATAAGTGGACGATAGTCAGTTTACACAGACTATTACTAGAGCTTAAAATTTTGCATTGTCTTCTCTCTGATTAATGAAGACACAGTCTTCTCAGTGGGATTCACAGAAAGAGACATCCTGGAATCCTAGAAACTTCCAATGAAAGTTCTTGTGATGTGGAACATAAACCCAGTCTTTGATCACAGCTTATTATTGTTGCAGTATCTCTTTTTCGCTTACCTTAATAAACACCCTTGCTTTTAGAAGTGAAGGCTTTTGAGAAAAAGGAAAGTTGACCCACACGGACTGGGGTAGTGTTGTAGGAGGTGAAGGGGGCAGACACAGGGGCTGAGACGTGGAAAGCCCCATTCTTAGGATTGCGTGCTTTGGAATCAGACTGAGCCCCAGAACCGGGGCAGAATTTCCCCATAGGCACACCCAGAGACCAGGCACTTGTAGTCTTGTTTTCAGAGGAAAAGTCATCCCCTCTTCTGCAGGAGCTACTGGTATTGAGTCTGGTAATAAGTGACCTACTCACTACCTGACTTGTCCTTTTGATGCCTTAGTACACACTTTGCCCCCTTAAAGGCGGATCTTAGCTACTTCCTTTATTAGGAAAGAAGACCCATGTGCTTCTGAACAGATTGGCCATTTCAGCCTCAAACCTGAGCATCCTCTGGGGGACACGGCACCTGGACACATCACTTCACATTCTGGTACTTGGTGAGCTGGAGCCCATGGTTTCTCAGACCCTTACGAGCTTCCAGATTCTATGATTCAAGTTGTTACTCTGCCAATGACACGTTTTGTTTTGCTTTTCTTTAGAAAAATGATTATTTTTCCTTCTATCCATTCTAAATGGTTTTTTCTATATTATCAGTTCATAGACAGTAATGATCGGATTTTCTAAATTGCTGTGAGACATTGTTTATGCATAGCAAGCTGGCATAACCAGATTAACAATTACAGCACATGCTGCAGAACTGGATGGTAACACTTCATTTTTAACTCAATAACCACATGATTAAATACGCTTAATGATTATACAACATGGTGAATATGGAAAACTAACAGTGTAAGAACCAAAGCATGTTACTCTTCCCACATGTTAAACTTAATCCTCCCCCTTTAACTCGACGGGAAAATGAGAATTAGAATCATGAGAAGCATGAAATGAAGGTCTTAGTTTAAATATACCTCATTATGGCTGCTGGGTCAGTCATTCCTTCTATTGACTATCAGGAAACCTATTTCCTTTGCATTATTTCCCATTATTTAGGGTTTGACACTAGATGAAGAAAGTCATTTTATAGTATGAATTTTATACCTAAGAATTACGGTATACAGCAGATATACTTTCCTGTGTTTCTTATACATCACATTTCCTTAATGACAATGTAGATTTCCAAATCTGTATCTCTGGGATTCAGAGAAAATGTTCAAATAGTACAATTTCATTATTTTGGGGAGGTCCTAAGCTTGCCACAAAAATCTGAGCAATAGTACAGATCTATAAGGTAGAACATCTATAGATCTTATGGTAATCTTGTCCAAATTCATACTTTTACAGAGAAGAAAATCAAAGCCCAGAGAAGCTGAGGAACTTGTCCATGATCAGGAGGATAGGTAATAGCAAAGTCAGGACAGCAAATCAATTGTCAAATACATGGACAGCACATCTAAGTGCAAAGCTTGTTCTCATGGGCTCTGTGTGGCTAAACCTACTGGGATGGTACAATACAGCTCTACAAAGCACTGTGGCCCAGAAGAAGGGCAGGACAAGGGGAACTAAGGCTGAGTGACCACTGACTACGTACGTGACATTGCACTAGACTATCACAGGCTTCACTTTATTCAGTTATTGCAAGAACTCTTAAGAGCTGACCATCGAAATAATAGGAAAATAATCACTAGCTTTAGAATCACACAGCTTAGATCAAAGTTCTAACTTCAATTTAAGTGGAACACCAATTGTGTGGTTTTAGCCATTATTCAACTCTTTGATCTTCAGTTTCCCCATTTGTAGAGAATGAAAATTATGTTATCTCAGCATGTTGTTTTGAGAATTGATGAATTATAGAAAGTGTCTTTTAGATCACATGGGTTATCACAGGGGCTTAAAAATGACAGCTAACATCCTGATATTACAGATTGAAGAAAAAAGACTCATATACTTAGGAGACTTACTCAGAGTCCTTTAATCAGTAGATAGAAGTGGTTGAGTCCATTTTCACCCCCAGGCTGACCAATCTAAGACGTGCATTTTTATCTGCAAATTTACACAGTCTAGTGAGATGACAGGATCTTGTGTTAAAACAATCAGTAAACAAGGCAATTTACAAGGTTCTAATATAGTAATTCGAAGTCACCGGGTCCAGTTTTGTGAGATTAAAAATCAGGTTATTGAGATAAAAATTGGTTTCAATAGGAAGTTTCTGAATAAAGGACAGCAGCCTTTTGTGGAGCACTGTTCAGAGCAGGCCACGTGTCATCGCAGGGAAAATCACTGAGGCAAATGCAGAAGTCACTTTCTCCAAATCCATCTCCTCACAGTTCTCCTAGTTTGAACTACACAATTTAGAACTTGATTATAGGCTGTCGCTGTGGTCTGAATGCATGCATCCATCCAAAATCCCTGTGTCAGAATCCTACCTTCAATGTGATGGTGTTAGGACACAGGGCCTCCGGGAGGTGGTTAGGTCATGAGTGTTACCCCCTTAATAGGATGAAACCCGAGAGGGAGACCTCTAGTCTCATCTACCATATGCGAATACAGCAAGATGACTGTCGATGAGGAACGGGCCCTCACCAGATGCTGAATCTGTTGGCAATTTGATCTTGGACTTCCAAGTTCCAGAACCGTGAGCAATACATTTCTCTTGTTTATAAGCCACCCAGTTTACAGTATTTTGTTGTGGCAGCCAGAAAGAACTAAGAAAAGTAGCTAATTCATCATCTTGATGTAGATAAGCTTTGTCTCCCTAACAGTATTGTAGACAGTGTTGATGGTGAGGACAATCACTTTTATTCCTCATAGAAATAGCAAGTGCTGGGCATTTTTTAGAACCATAAACTTTCAGACCTAGGAGCTGTTAAGGTAATTCAGTGGCTTTCAGACATGTTGGTCTCAGAAACCCTTTGCACCTTTAGAAGCTATTGAGGACCCCAAAGAGCTTTTGTTCATAAGGGATAAATATATACACGCACATATATATGTATGTGCGCCTATATGTGTGCGTGTATGTGTGTTTATAAGGGATAAATATATACATGCACATATATATGTATGTACACATATATGTGTGCATGTATATGTGTGTATATGTGTATAAGGGATAAATATATACATGCACATATATGTATGTGCACATATATGTGTGTATATGTGTTTATAAGAGATAAATATGTACACACATAAGTATGTGTGCATATATGTGTGCGTGTATACATATGTATATGTGTTTATAAGAGATAAATATATACATGCACTATATATGTATGTGTGTGTATATGTATATGTGTATAAGGGATATATATATAATATATAAGGGATAAATATGTATATAATATATATAATTTGTTATAGTAAATAATTTTATTGTAAATATATATTATTATATATTGTAGTATGTTATTGTGAATTATTGTATATTTACAATAAAATGAAAATGAAAAAATGTTGAATATTTAAGTATTCAAAATGAAAATCTATTATATCTTACTATAATCTGCACATTTTATGCAAAAAAGTATTTTCAAAAAAATTTGGTGAGCAGAGTGGCATTGTTTTAGATTTCTACAAATCTTAGTAACTTTGACTTTAATAGAAGAAGGAAAACAATAGAAAACAGCCAGATTCCAACATCTGCTTTTGCTTTCAATTTGTTGCAATATATTATTCTTGGTTTAAGTATATAAAAGAAATCTAGCCTCACAAAAATATGTAGTTGGAAAAGGAGGATGTTTTAATTGCTTTATCAGATAACTGCAGATATTTTTATTTGATACTATATCAAAACCTGGCAAGGTTAGTTGTAATGTGCACTCTGAAACCAAATTGATTAATTTTTCATACTCACAAGAGAATGAAAGTACAAAAGGCATATAATATCTTGATATCATTATGAAAATAGTTTTGACTTTCTATATGTCCTAAGAAAGGTGCTGGGTACCCCCAGGGTCCTCAGATACACTTTGAGAACCTCTGGTGGAATCATTTGATTGAACAGATATGTAATCATGTTGAATGACTTATATGAACTCATGTGAGCTATCACAACAATAAAACCCAGTAAGCACTGTCAGTTATCCAATGAATTTCAGTCAAAAACATCTCTGGCCAAGTGTACAGAATGAACAAATATTCTTCTTTGTCCTCTTTTTTTTTTTTGAGACAGAATCTCGCTCTGTCTCCCAGGCTGGAGTGCAATGGTTTAATCTCCACTCACTGCAACTTCTGCCTCCCAGGTTCAAGTGATTCTCATGCCTCAGCTTCCCAAGTAGCTGGGATTACAGGTGTGCACCACCACACCCGGCTAATTTTTGTATTTTTAGTAGAGACGGGGTCACTTTGGAAGGCCAAGGCAGGTGGATCACCTGAGGTCAGGTGTCCCTTCTTTCAAAGCCTGAGCCAGGTCTTGGTGAATAAGACTGTGACCCTTCCAAGTTCCTTCATAAGACAGACTGATTTCAAGCATCTCTCCAAATTGAGGACACCCCAATATGGTTTCATTTGTTCTTTTATATGTTCATTCATTTATTCAACCAGCGTACACTGTGTAGCACTGGAGGAGTTCCCAGTCGGATCGGTTTAGTTAATCACCTGTAGATACTCAGAAGGAAACGACAATATTATCTCTCATAGAGATATGAGAGAAATCTCATCATAGACCAGATCTCCAGGAGCATGGGATGGGAGGTCAAGTCCATAATGGGAGGGGGACGAGTCTCTAATCTCTCACCATGGTTTGCTAGTTCCAGATGCTTACCTCACATGTGGACACCCAAGTTATTTCTAGACTGTGCAGTTGTACATGTTGTATTTTTAGATAATTGTCTTTTCTTCCCTTTATTTTGTCTGATCTTTTGCTAGTTAAAAATAGGACCAAAGTAAGAGCCAATCAAGTAACAATGAAAGGCCAGGGTGAAAAAGTCTAAGGTTTGAGAGAATACTCACTTGTATATTTTTTAAAAAAGAAATACAATAAAACCTATTTAATATACTATAATATAATAAAATATTTTTCTTTTCCTCATCTCCGTCTCCTGATCCAAGAAAATTCTTTGACCAAAACAGTAATCTTAAGCTGATTTTGTGTAAGTTGACTACATTATCATTTAAGGATTTTTTTGATGCTTGCTAATACAAGCAATGGTGCAGCAGCATTGAATACTATGATGGAACAATTTATTAAAAGTTACAACATGATTGTCTACTTCTATATGTCCTGATCCTGCATTATGTGAGGGACTATTAAATGGTGCATTTCTGTAAAATACATTCAACTAACTTCTGTTTATTATTAGAAAGCATCCCAAGGACTTGAGTGGCACAAGCCACAGCAGACACATGTCCTGAGAGGCCTTCTTTTTGCCCAATGATCTAAGAAGGCTGCACCACATTTCATTTCAGAGAGATTCAGTTCAGTTTAACATTATCAGCATCAGAAGCATCACCATCACCATCATCATCATTATGACCATCATCATCATCGCCATTAACGCCATCAACATCATCACTGTCACCATCATTATCATCATCACCATCATCACCATCACCATTAACACCATCATCACTATCACTATCATTATCACCATCATTATCACCATCACCATTAACACCATCATCGTGATCACCATCATTATCACCATCACCATTAACACCATCATCACTATCACTATCATTATCATCACCATCATTATCACCATCACCATTAACGCCATCCTGATCACCATCATTATCACTGTCACCATTAACACCATCATCATGATCACCATCATTTTCACTGTCACCATTAACGCCATCATCATGATCACCATCATCACCACCACTACTAACACCATCATCACTATCACTATCATTATCACCATTATCACCATCATCATTAACACCATCATCACTATCACTATCATTATCATCACCATCATTATCACCATCACCATTAACACCATGATCACCATCATTATCACTGTCACCATTAACACCATCATCATGATCACCATCATTTTCACTGTCACCATTAACACCATCATGATCACCATCATCACCACCACTATTAACACCATCATTACTATCACTATCATTATCATCACCATTATCACCATCATCATTAACACCATCATCAGGATCACCATCATTATCACTATCATCATTAACATTATTAACACCATCATCACTATCACCACCATCATTACTATCACCACCATCATTATCACAGATACCAATGCGGGCCCTTTTCACTCTATACCAAGCACTATACTCAGCTTTTGATAATACAATTTTCATCTTTACAGTAATCCTACAACACAGACATTGTTATTACCCATTTTTTCAAGTGGAAATAGGCTTAAGAGAGAGTAATTGTCCAAAGTAACAGTCAATTAAAGGTTGAGCAAGGATTAAACCCAAGCCTTTGTGACTGGAGCCATTGTTCTCAATCATTATGTGACACCAAATAACTCTACTACAAAGAACTCAGAGTGTGCTTCTCTCTCCTACCATAAAATATTTCATAGCTTGAAAGCTTTGTTATGAATTGTATGCATGTCGTGTTGTGGTTTCAATATTCTACGTCTTTTCACAGTAAATGCATTACACATAATGAGAATTAGGGATACCTGAACTCAGTGCAAATATATGTGAATAAAATGCACCTCTCACCCTCTTTGAAAAGGCCACTTTGCAGCACAACATAACCTTAATGAGCTTTAATTGTGTTAAAGAAGAGGGTTTCTCGGAACTCTAGTTGGCCATGTAAGTTATTTTCTTTATAGTGTACCACCTTCATACCAGTTCCCACAGACCTCCAAGAAAAGAACATAACAAGGTTGGGCGCAGTGGCTCACGCCTATAATTTCAGCCCTTTGGGAGACTGAGGCGGGTGGATCCCCTGAGGTCTGGAGTTCAAGACCAGCCTGGCCAACATGGCGAAACCTCATCTCTACTAAAAATACAAAAATTAGCCGGGTGTGGTAGTGGGCACCTGTAATCCCAGCTACTCGGAAGGCTGAGGCAGGAGAATCACTTGAACCTGGTAGGTTGCAGGGAGCCGAGATCGTGCCATTGCACTCCAGCCTGGGTGACAGAGTAAGACTTTGTCTCAATAATAATAATAAAAATAAAAATTTAAAAAGACCATAAAAGAGGACTGTTTGGAATGCATTCGTGTTTGGTCTGAGGCTGGCTCAAAAGAGATATTGTAGGAGGAAGTACAGAAATAGGTGTGTAGATAAGAATGAATGAAGCACCCACTTCTCATGGAAACCTATTAGTGAAAATATTGTGGGATTTCACATCTCAGGATCAATTTCCTTCCATCCAATATTCTAAAGCTGCACTTTGTGGGAGGTTGATCTAGCTTCTGTCATTGAGGCGATGATTACTCAGATTTTTCTTCTAAAATGGCTATGGAATTAAAAAATGCTCATATATAAACAGAAGCTAACCTGTTCTAATCAGCTCCCTATCTTGATCTTAAAAGTGAAGAATTTGTCCTGGCAAGAGAAGAAAGATCCTGATTTACTCCTGAGCTGATTTTCTTTGCTCCTCTCAGGAGACTAACCTATGTCACGTTACAGTTTCTGTTGAATCTTTTCCCTTTGTTTTTGCAATCTATTTTCTCCTGTAATAGTCAATCACTGCTAGAAAGGGAGTGGGGTAGGTTTCTTACTCTAGACTTTCTATTGGTTATCAGTATCATGGTTATTTTCCTTAAGCAAGTTCCTGTGTTTGCCCGACTCCTTCTCAAACTGGAAAGAGAGATTTTATTGAAGTATTATGGAGTCAGTAACACTATAATTCCTAGCTATATTTCCTTTTCATTGGTGAGCAGATTCATGGACTAGACTAAGGAGAAATTTTCCCCACTGTTGTAACCTAATAAATCGGAAATGTGCATAAGCTACTATGTCTCTTTGATCCACTGACCTTAGCCAGTATCAGTGGGTGAAAAATACAGTTAAACCATAGGGATATCTTGAGAAGCTATCCTCAGCTGGGCCACAAAAAAATTACTAAAACATATTTAGTACAAAAATCAGAAAAGCTGCATTATTGCCTACAAATATCACTTTTATCCCCAACACAATGATTTGCTGTCCTTGGGTCTCTTATGTAAGCTTAACCTATAGTCTTTAGTCTTTTGGTTTTTGAACTTCATTTGACACTTTTTAACATATTTAAAATAAAGCTCTTGAGTTCTCTCTTTCCACAAACTGAGTGGCTTAAGTAATAGGAGTTTATTTTCTCCAGTTCTGGAGGCTGAAAGCTGGAGACCAAGGAGCCGGCTGGGCTGGATTCCTCTGAGGCCTCTCTCCCTGGCTTGCAGACGGCACCTTCTCACTGTGTCCTCACGTGATCTTTTCTCTGTGGCAGTGCATTCCTGGTGTCTCACTGTGGGTCCGAATGTTTTCTTCTCATAAGGACACCAGTCATATTAGAGTAAGTTCCACCTCCATGGCCTCATTTTAACCTAATTACCTCTTTAAAGGACCGATTTGCAGAGACAGTCACATTCTGACGTCCTCGCAATCAATTAGATCTTCAACATATGAATCTGGATTGGGGAGCCCACACAACACTCTGCCCTCCCAGTCATCCACATCTCAGTAAATTAGATCTCCATCTACTCAGCTCTGGGGAAGGGGACAGAGCTGAAGTTACCCTCAATTTTCACTTTCCTTCCTATTTTACGAGCAGTCTATTAGTGCATCCTGTGGGCTCTAAGTTCAAAACACTGAATCCAGCTCTTTCTCCTTCCTCCCTCTCTCCCTCTCTCTCTCCCTTCCTTCCTTCCCTGCTTACATCCACCACCCAGGTCCAAGCCACCATCAACTCTCCCATACCTCCTCTTTGTTTTTCCAATTTTTTCCCCAAGAGCTTCTCCAAGTATAAGCAAAATTATCTTTTAAAAAATGTGAATCATTCTTGCGGGAGTAAGATGGTATCTCATTGCAGTTTTGATTTGCAGTTCCCTGATCATTAGTGATGTCGAGCATTTTTTCATATGTTTGTTGGCCATTTATATATCTTCTTTTGAGAATTGTCTATTCAAGTCCTTAGCTCACTTTTTGATGGGATTATTTGGTTTTTTTTTCTTGCTAATTTGTTTGAGTTCATTGGAGATTCTGGATATTAGTCCTTTGTCAGATGTATAGACTGTGAAGATTTTTCTCCCATTCCGTGGACTGTCTGTTTACTCTGCTGACCGTACCTCTTGCCGTGCGAAAGCTCTTTAGTTTAATTAAGTCCCAGCTATTAATCTTTGTTTTCACTGCATTTGCTTTTGGGTTCTTAGTCATGAAATTCTTGCCTAAGCCAATGTCTAGAAGGGTTTTTATGATGTTATCTTCTAGAATTTTTACAGTTTCAGGTCTTAGATTTAAGTCCTTGATCCATCTTGAGTTGATTTCCGTATAAGGTGAGAGATGAGGATCCAGTTTCATTCTCCTACAAGTAGCTTGCCAATTATCCCAGCAAATAAATGTTGGTGTGCGTGCAGTGAACAGGGAATACTTCCACACTGCTGGTGAAAATGTAAACTAGTACAACCACTATGGAAAACAGTGTGGGGATTCCTTAAAAAGCTAAAAGAACTGGCTGGGCGTGGTGGCTCACACCTGTAATCCCAGCACTTTGGGAGGCTGAGGCAGGCAGATCACAAGGTCAGGAGTTCGAGACCAGCCTGGCCAATATGGTGAAACCCTGTCTCTACTAAAAATACAAAAATTACCCAGGTGTGGTGGCATGCACCTGCAGTCCAGCTACTTGGGAGGCTGAGGCAGCAGAATTGCTGGAACCCAGGAGGCGGAGGTTACAGTGAGCTGAGATCACTCCACTGCACTCTAGCCTGGGTAACAGAGCGAGACACCTTCTAAACAAACAAACAAAAAAACACTAAAAGAACTACCATCTGATCTAGCAATCCCACTACTAGGTATTTACCAAGAGGAAAATCAGTCATTATATGAAAAAGATACCTGCACACACATGTTTATAGCAGCACAATTTACAATTGCAAGAATGTGGAACCAACCCAAATGCCCATCAATCAATGAGTGGATAAAGATACTGTGAGAATGAATTAATGGCACTTGCAGCAACCTAGGTGAGATTGGAGACTGTTATTCTAAGTGAAGTAACTCAGGAATGGAAAACCAAACATCGTATGTTCTCACTCATAAATGGGAGCTAAGCTATGAGGATGCAAAGGCATAAGAATGAAACAATGGACTTTAGGGATCAGGGGGAAAGGGTAGAAGGGGGTGAGGAATAAAAGACTATAAATTGAGTGCAGTGTATACTGCTTGGGTGATGGATGCACCAAATTCCCACAAATAACCACTAAAGAACTTACTTGTGTAATCACCCACTACCTGTTCCCCAATAACCTATGGAAATAAAATAATTTTTTAAAAAGTGAATCAGATCACAACACACTCCTGCTCAACACGACTTAGCAGCTTTCCACGGAACTGAGGATAAAGCCCCAACTTCTCCCCATGGACTCCAGCCCACATCCTCTCCTACCGCTCCCACCCCACTCCACCCCCACATCCTCTCCCACCCCACTCCATCCCCACATCCTCTCCTACCACCCCCACATCCTCTCCTACCACCCCCACATCCTCTCCTACCACTCCCACCCCCCTCCATCCCCACAGACTTGTGGCTGTCTCTCCACATCTCAGATCTTTCCATCCATTGCTTCCTTTGCCTGAGGTCAACTTTTCGAGACCTGCTCCCACCCCTTTTGGGCACCTCGCGATTCAGATGTCAATTCCTTAGAGAGGATCTTTCTGGCCACCCTCTCTGAGATAGCCATCTTCCTCCACAGCTCATCCTTCCCTGCCTCCTGATTCTGCCTCATGCCCCCAGCCCTGGCTGCTTTTTGAGCTCACTGGGTGCCCATCTCCTTAGCCGGAGGCTACATGTCTCCTCTGCTAGGATGTCCACTCCTTATAGTAGATGCTTCACCCTTTGTGTTCACAGCTGAATCCACAGTTGTGAACGCGTTTGGCATACAGCAGAAACTCAATAAATATTGTTGAATGAGAAATGAACAGAATGGACTGTAAGTCACAGAATGACGACAGCAATTCTGTAAAATATTCATTCCCTCAGTCTGTGCTACAGACTTGATTTACACCCAAACATTAAAAAACACCTCCTTTGTGGTGACATTCCTCAATGTCTATCACAGCCAGCCCAGCTTCTGCTCAAACCTGTTTCTCATTCACCCCTGAGCAGGTGTCCTCTCTGTCCTCTACCTCTTCCTCTCTTTTCTCCCATCACAATTATCTTCACTTCTCTGACTTTGCTTAGGTCATTTCTTCGGGAATTGCCTCCTGCAAGAAAACTTCTTTGACTGCCCCAGCGGCCCTTCCCTTTCCAAAACACCTGCATATTAGTTTGGCACTTACGAATCCAGTATTTCCCATTTGTCCATATTTTATTCTGAAGGAGACTATAAGCTCCTTAGAGGGAGGATCTAGGTGCAATCACTTCTGTTAAAATGCTGGCTTTGAAAATGTGACTTTGTTTCAATGTATTTGATAGATTAGAGAACAATTTGAGCATCAGGTTAATTTCCTGTTTGAGTATGTGTGATTTGGTCTGGAAGAAGCACTAAGTGAATGCAGAAAAACTGCCTGCAGCCCAGGAATTGAGTCTAGAAATTCATAAAACACATGCGTGCACACCAGCAAGCCGCCACTGCCTGGGTTCTCCGCGTGTGACAGGCCACACGCATCCATGTCTGGTGTTACTTCCGTCTGATCTCAACACCTTTGCGTCTACCTCTTCCCAAACACTCACAACTATAGCCTTTTCAGCTCTTACTCCTCCGAGTGAACTCTGGGGCTTTTTTCAAGATGACGTGCCATATATCTTGTAGTTTCAATGTATTTCTTAACCATATAACTTGTGTGAAACTATGCCACCAATTTTTACTATGTTCCTTTTGTTTCTCACTGACAACATATTTAAATGTTGTGTCCATAACCCCATTTCCCTCATAACTTGTGTTTTTATTCGTGTGATTTTGTATAATATGGTGGTTTTTAAGTAATACACATGTTTTCTTAGAGCAGAACTCTGTATATTTCTTAACTATGCACCCCTGTTCCAGGGGCCCTGAGGGAGCCAGCGCTCCCAGATACATTTGATTGATTGTTTACTTATTTTGTTAAAACACATTTGGGTGTGATCCTATTCCTTTGCGCTGTCCTATACATTTGTTGCTTTTGCTATTGGTTGTGGAGCACAATAAGACACCAACAAAACCCCTTGAACTAATAGGTAAAATGCACACACTCCTACAACAAAGTCAGCCTCCCTGGTCTGCTCTCCTTCCGCGGGATGGCAGTTACCGTTCAGGTTCTGTGGCGAATTTGCTGTGTGATTTTTGGTGGGGAGCATAAACCTCACTGAGTCTCGTTTTTTCATCTCTCAAACAGGTATGATAAAGCCAGAAACTGAATTGTTATGGGGATAAAACAAGATATGTATTAAAGCAATTTAACATCTGTTTGTTTTACTGCATTTCACTGAAACACAATCTGAATGTACTTAGAAGCTGGAAGAGTCACTTGGATAGGTATGAAAAGTGGGGCAGCATCTGGCAGCAATTCATCCTCCCCTCCCCTCACCTCCCCTCCCCTCCCCTCACCTCATCTCTCCTCTCCTCTCCTCCTCATCCTCACTTTCTTTAAGTTTCACGTGTTGCCCCAAAATATATGTAATTTCTAGTGGTGCCTTTGGCTTTTCAGCCTTTAAAACTACTGCATTGGGAAATTACAGCTAGAAATGATGTCAAGTGGTTTGCCCTTTGATATTTCAGGACAAAGGAGAGGAAAAGGAGAGGAAAAGCTAAGACTCAAGAAAACAAATGGATCTGGCTGATGCCAAGGGCCTCTTGTAACCAATAGCAGCCAAACAAGGTCATGTGGCCATGCCATTTACTCCACTCAATTGCACAAGCCATTTGTCCCCATGTGGCTGTCTTACTCAAATAGTGGGGATCATCACCTTCTATCTTATTTGATGGCCTTCCTCATTTGGGTTTGGAGTTGAATTTGAGCATTCCGTTTATTATTTATTTATTTGTTTATTTTTGAAATGGAGTTTTCACTCTTGTTTGCCCAGGCTGGAATACAGTGGTGCCATCTTGGCTCACTGCAATCTCCACCTACCAGGTTCAGAAGATTCTTCTGCCTTAGCCTCCCAAATAGCTGGGATTACAGGTACATGCCACCATGTCCATTAATTTTTTTTGTATTTTTTAGTAGAGATGGAGTTTTGCCATGTTAGCCAGGTTGGTCTTGAACTCCTGACCTCAGGTGATCCACCTGCCTCAGCCTCCCAAAGTGCTGTGATTACAGGTATGAGCCACCGCACCAGGCTGCTTTTGAATATTCTAAATGGGAGACCTGCCTTCACAGGCCGAAGTGAATCCACATCCCCAGAGGGCAGATAAGAATATGCTGATGGGGAGGGTGTGGTTGGAGAGGACAGCAAATCCAGAAGTTTCATTACAACAGGTAGGAATAGCCTCAGGAATTCTGCTAAAGAACCCCGGCAGGAAGATCCCTTTTGGGCAGGAGCATGAGACCAGCCTGGGCAACATAGCGAGACCTCATCTCTACAAAAAAATGTTTTTAAAAATTAACTGGGCATAGTGACACATGCTTTAGTCATAGCTACTCAGGAGGCTGAGGTGGGAGGATCGTTTGAGCCCAGGAGATTGAGGCTGCAGTGAGCTATGATCACACCACTGCTTTCCAACCTGGGCAACAGAGTGACACACTGTCTCCAAAAGAAAAAAAAAGAAAGAAAAGAAAAAGAAAAAGAAAAAAGAACCCAAGGGGGTATTTCATACTCTCACTCTAAAGCCTGGCATTTTCTAGATGTACTTGACCTCTCTAAAGTGAGGCTGAGAAGGAACTATGGTGGCAAAGTTCGCGGCTGGAGCACTTCCTAAGATCTTACCAGAATCTCAGGCTGACATTTGAAATGCACGAAACCTTGCTCCATTAAATGAATGCCTTGGGGTTAGCAAGTGTTCATCAAGAACCACCTATTGAGAATCAAGAATCTAAGTTTCTCTCCTTTCCACAATGACGATTCTCAAAGGGGACTTACCACAGTGTAGGAGCATCACAGCTGCTTCCTTTGTTATTTGGTTATGATCTGAGCATTTGGAAAAAAAATTTAAGAGCAAAAGAAGGCAAAGCCACTGGGAAACAAACCCAGATTCTGTCATGATTCTGTTTATAATTTGGAGGCTACAGATAGGTGGATGAGCTCTGGTTCAGAAATCTTTAAAGGTATTTGGAAGAAACGTGTTTTCAATGTCATGCTTCCTTTCCGTGCGCCCCTCATGCAGACTGATCGTTTTCCATGATGGCGTCCAGTTTCCATTTTGTTCCACAGCTGTGATAAAAGGCAGTGGGCCACTGTGCTGCCCTCTGCAGAGCCGGGGTGCCTGCCTTCTGCAGGAACCCCCCCCATGGTGTGCTTACTAAATGGATCAATATTTTGCACACTATAGTTTATGAAACCTTTCCACTAGTCAAGATAAATTATGGCCACTATTGGACTTTTTTAAAAGCCAATCCAATAAATTATTCCATAAATTGGGTCTCATAATTCATGAGGAAGTGGTTTCTCCTCTTGTAGTCAGACTTTAATCAAATCATGTTCGAGTCTACAGTGGAATAGATCTTCCCGCTATCCATTCTTAGATTTCAGACACAATTACGGTTTTGCTTCATTCTTACAAAAATAATGCTATAGGTTATAAAGCATTTTGTACTTTTCATAGTGTGTTTTCATATATTTATCTCATGTGGTCTTCAGGAAAACTGGCAAGGAGTGCAGATATTACTCTTATTACTTTATAGGTGTTGAAACATGGAGAAGTTATGAGGGGTGAGTAAAATAAAACACCAAGCATTTATTGGACATAGTAACCAGGTCTTCTAAGTCATTTGACAAACAATTTTTCATATTATTTTAAGTGTTTACTATGTAGTATTGTCTTCTAAGTGTAAAAGCATCGTGAAACAATAGAATATTCAAGTGCTGTGGCATAAAAATTCTGGAAACATCTAGTTTCTGTTTTATGACAGGATTGACCAACCATGTACTAGTCAGGGAGGGCGGACTGAAGACAAAAGGAAAGAAAAAGGCAGAGGGGACTACGCTCTTCCCACAGGGCAGGAGGAGGGGAGAGATGAGATGCCTGGGCCTCCCCCACCTCTGCCTGGTTCAAGAGTAACACCTGCTCCCTCCTGGCTTCCAGGTGTGCTCTGCCATTCCCGCACCGCTGAATTCAAAGAGCCACCTCCTTTCCCCCAGTGCTGGGAGTGGCTCAGCCTCTCCAAATTTCACATTTCACTGGCGCTTCCTCTCCACACTGCTGGGGTGTAATTCATCTAAGCCTGCTGCCTTGTCAACCTTCAGATAACTCTAATTGTCTAACTATCCTCTCTGGCATAACATAAAACCTTTTAACATTTCACACTGCCCCTAGGAAAGTGGATTTCCATTTCCAGAACGTGACCTTCAGTTCTTCTTTCTTGACGTGGAGGCAAGTAGCTCACTGGACCTCAGCCACAGCACCCCTCCACCACAGCCGCCTGTGCCTCCACCCCAGCACCCCTCCACCACAGCCGCCTGTGCCTCCACCCTCCACGCCCTGTACTCTCATCGACTGCTGTTCTCTTCTTTTTTTTTTTTTTTTTTTTTTTTTTTTTGCCATGTGTTCTCTTCATCACTCTCCTTTTCTTTCGTTTTGCAATTCTCTTTAGTTTTGCAAAAGGAAAATTTGCAAACTTTCCTTTGCGAATTGCAAAGGAAATACAATTTGCATTTCCTTTTCCCTAATAATGTATTCCTCCTACACTCACTCCTCTCCTTAGCTTTCAACATGCTCATTGTCCTACCTTTGAATCTTGCGATTGAACCTCGCTTCAGACACTCTCTTGCTCTCATGATCATTAAAATAGGCCATGTATGTTCCTTCTCTCATTGAAGCTTGCATTTTTGTTTTAAAATTCCTACCCCAGTGAAAATGTGACAATTTCCTCTAACCTCCCTGTTTTTAAGTCTTCTAGTCATCCGCTTGGTACCCATACACATCAAGTCAAGCCCCGTCTCCCTCCTTGGTGAAATCACTCATTACATTAAGAACCAAGCCCACTGCCCACCCCGCTACATACACAAAATGGCCCAAGGAGGCAGCTAATGTAATTAAGATTGTGCGTCTGCATCTCAGAACTCCTGCTTACCCGCTTGGATTTTTCTTAGAAGTTCAGTCCAGCCACAGCGTTTTCATTCAAAATTCATGATGGGCTATGACACATGCTATCACGTCATGGATTTTAAACCGCAAACTAAATCTATCAATAAATAAAGTAAACCTACCTCTAATTACACCTACTATGCATATTATTACAATGAAATTCTTTAGATTTGGCTTTGTAATACAACAAAATCAAACAACAATATAAAAGAAATGTTCAACTTCAAGCGAAATAAGGGCAAAGCGATGGCCTTGATGGTACATGGATAGATTGGGCAAAGCTCTATCATCTTGGGCAATTTGTTAAACCCCCATTTATTCATCTATATAGAACAGAGATAATAGTAGCTGCTGTGATAAATAAATGTGGTTGATACGATTTGGCTGTGTGTCCCCACCCAAATCTCATCAAATTGTAATCCCTATGCCTTAGAAGAGGGGCCTGGTGGGAGGTGATTGAATCATCAAGACAGACTTCCTTCTTGCTGTTCTTGTGATAGTGAGTTTTCATGAGACCTGGTTGCTTTAAAGTTTGCAGCACCTCCTGCTTTGTGCTTGCTCTTTGTCGCTCTCCCTCTCACCTGCCACTATGTGAAGACACAATTGCTTCCCCTTTACCTCCCACCATAATTGTGTTTCCTAAGGCCCCCTGGCCATGCTTCCTGTTAAGGCTGTGGATCTGTGACTCAATTAAACCTCTTTTCTTCATAAATTATCCAGTCTCAGGTAGTTATTGCAGTGTGAGAATGGACTAATACAGTAGTAGTATGTTAAAATGTCTGCAATATTGTTCCTTTTTCTGGAGAGCACATTATAACTATCATCATTGTTATCATCAATCATCGTTATCTTCATCATCATCATCATGTTGATCACTATGGTTTATGGCATATAAGTTTAGTCATATACATATTCTTAGAAAATTGCAAATATTTTTAAAAATTGTGATACATGAAATCATGTCTAGTCAAGTCATTTCTAACTCACAAACAGGATGCAAAGGTGAGACTTTTAAAAATACTAATCCATAAGGTTAGTGTGTAGGTAGGATGCATCAAGCATTATTTAATTTGAGTACCTTGTTGCTGCAAGGGCTTTCTTGACAGGCTTTCCCCTGCAGGTAGGGAAGACTGTCCCCTCACCCCCCACACCTATACCACCTGCATTCACTTTTGCTTATTTCAGCCTGCTCCAGGTACCTACCAGGGAAGGTGTGAAGTGTCTCATTAACACATGTCCCGCCCCACAACAACCTCTCTAAGGGAAGCTGACTTGTTGCCCTCTTTTCACAGTCAACTAATCTAGAGAAGGATATGAGACTATTGCCTTTTTTCTTGGCAGAGAATGGTTCCTCAGACAATGATGTGACCGCTCTACGTCATTCACTCCCTTCGGCCTTGGAATTAGTTGTATATACATGTGTTTACTTTGCACAGAATGTTTAAGATTATTTTACTGCTTACTACAGACAGCCCTTTCTTCCCACGTTTACCCAATTTTCCTTGCATTATCTTCTAATTTGTCTTAGTAGAGATTTTTAAATTTTTATTTTTATTCTGGCAGACTAGACTTCTCTTAAACAGCAAGGAAAGCTTTCAAAGGAGCTGCCAAGTAGCCTCTTCCCATGAGTTAAGGTTTTTATAGTTACGGATCTCAAGAACAATTTTGACAGTAGTTGCCGTTGACTCTGCCCATGGGGCAGTGAAATTGGCAAAGACCATTCACTTTTATTCTAGACGTGTTAGTCCTACCTTTCCAACTCATTTGGACATTCTCCAAGCATAAATCTAAGTCTCTCATGTAGTTTTTGTTTTTTAAGCTGCCATAATCCATACATCCTAATGATTCTCCTGCTTTGATGACACAGCCACAACTGATCAGGAATTAACAATGACATTTGTTCATATGCTATTCCCAGGGGCATTGTGGGGTGGAAGTAGAACAGGGTTCATGGTGGGATCAGTCTGTCCAGGGGTGAGAAATAAGACAGTACATTATCTATAGAGAATTTAAAACAATAATAGATCTGACTAAGGGTCAGTCTGCTTTGTGTTCCTATCATAGCTGGCAGTCCTAAACGAGGTGAGTGACCAAATGCCCTCCTTGCCTGGGAAGGCAGCTCCCCTGGTCTCTGTCTCCAGCCCTGGTTCACCATTGAACAGAAGGAATTTTATCAAAGATTAGCTTTATCTCAAATATTCTTCCTCCATTTCATCACAACCACCACCGCACGCGCACGCACACGCACACACACACACACACACACACGTGACATTGTGAAGCCTTGATTTTCAATTTAGCTGAAGTTAATAAATGTGCTCACCCTGTTATAGAATACAACCAACAGAATGCATTAATTGAATATCTTCATTTTTACCCAAGAATGAGTCTCTCTACCATGAAAGGCCACTGCTAGACTGTACATTGCAAGCCTTGGCTTCTACATATGTTATTTCACAAGCTGCTCTTGTTCTTATTTGAACCCCACTATCTCCATCTGTAAATGGTTAATATTAACTGTCAGCTTGATTGGAATGAAGGATGCAAAGTATTGTTTCTGGGTGTGTCTGTGAGGGTGTTGCCAAAGGAGATTAACATTTGGGTCAGTGGACTGGCAGAGGCAGACCCACCCTCAATGTGGGTGGGCACCATTGGATGTAATCAACTGCCAGCATGGCTAGAGTAAGGCAGGCAGAAGAAGGTGGGAGAAGCCAACGTGCTGAGACTTCCGGCCTTCATCTTTCTCCCATGCCGGATGCTTCCTGTCCAACGTCAGACTCCAAGTTCTTTGGCTTTTGAACTCTTAGACTTACACCAGTGGCTCTTGGGCCTTCAACCACAGACTGAAGGCTGCATTGTCGGCTTCTCTACTTTTGAGGTTTTGGGACTCAGACTGAGCCACTGTTGGCTTCCTTGCGCCTCAACTTGCAGGTGGCCTATCGTGGAACTTTACCTTGTGATGGTGTGAGTCAATTCTCCTTAATAAACTCTCTTTTATATATACATATATCCTATTAGTTCCGTCCCTCTAGAGAACCCTGACTAATATACCATCTTATCTCCCTAGGAGACCTGCACAGCCTTGTTGACTCTGCCTTTTAGGTGGTCAGTTCCTTAATGGCTTCATGGCTTTGCTAGTTTCCCCCATATCTGTTTGTCCATCATTCTCAAAGCACAGCATTCACCAAAGCTCATCATCTTCCAAACCATCCATAGCTTTTCCTCTGAAATAAGTAGCTCTCGTGAAACATCCTAATGTTAATTTAGGCAGATACAGTACACCTTTCTTTGACAACTTTCTCCCAGGCTGCTATAAGGCTCTAATTATTCTTGATCATTAAGGGAAGAGCAACTCAAAAATAACAGCATTCCCACAGTCAGCCAGACTCTCCTGAAGATTTTCTCATTTGCTCTGCAAAATACCTTGTGTGATTATTCCCATCCACAAATGGAGAAACTGAGGCTCAGACAGGTACCATAATTTCGGGAAGCCCACTCACTTGGGTGGGGCTCGTCTTTGGGACTAGGGACGCCCCTTTTGAGTCTCAGCACTGCCCACATTGCTTCTCAATACTCCTAGATGTTGTTCTTTACACAGGCAAGCTTTGGAATTTTGGATGTCATGGACTGGCCTATGTGCCTCCAGGCAACAATTACCCTCAGCACGCACCCCACCCCCAGGACGGTGCCTTCAATCCTGGCTCTTCTAGCCTCTTTTCTCACTTCTCTCTTTTCCTTTGTCTTGATGGGGACTTCGTTCAGTCAAGAGACTAATTTTTCTCTTTGCCAGGTATAAGCCACCAGGGAAGAATGCATTTAGAAACAGGCAAGACATTTTTTCCATTAAATAAAGCTGTCTGAATTCATCTTTGGGAAAAGCATTTCTTTCTAACTAGGTAGAAACACCCGTTTTTCTATAGTTCCTACACAGGATCAGAAAAAGGAAGGAAATCCATTTGTCTCCTACTTGAATTCACGGCAGAAAATGAAGCCAACCGTGCCTTTGTCAAAGGCTTCCGAGATAAACCCTCTGGGCAATGCGCACCAGTAGGCAGCCCCAGCACATGCACCCACACGCCCTCCCAAATGCAGGCCCACACTGCAGGTGTCGACACAGGGAGACCATTCCTGTTTCCATTAGAGGAGACGGCATGAAAAATGAGAACCAAGGCTGCCCATCTGTAGCAAGACAAGCCACAGACAAAACCCCTCAGACACCGAGTTGAAGAAGGAAGGGCTTTATTCGGCTGGGAGCATCAGCAAGACTCATGTCTCAAAAACCAAGCTCCCCGAGTGAGCAATTCCTGTCCCTTTTAAGGGCTCACAACTCTAACGGGGTCCACATGAGAGGGTCGTGATAGATTGAACAAGCAGAGGGCATGTGACTGGGGGCTGCATGCACCGGTAATTAGAATGGAACAGAACAGGACAGGGATTTTCACAGTGCATTTTCACAATGTCTGTAATCTATAGATAACATAACTGATTAGGTCAGGGGTCGATTTTTAACTACCAGGCCCAGGGTGTGGTGCCAGGCTGTCTGCCTGTGGATTTCATTTCTGCCTTTTAGTTTTTACTTCTTCTTTCCTTGGAGGCAGAAATTGGGCATAAGACAGTATGAGGGGTGGTCTCCTCCCTTACATCCAGCCTCCACCGTCTAGACTCTAGAGGATCTGAGACAAAATTCTAGCTGCCCGCCAAGCTTCTGAAACCATATGCAAGATTGTGTGCCTATGTGTATAGTCATACGGGAATGTATCTACGGACAGGCTCTGTGGCATTGTACACATTCTCAAGAAGCCATGACCTACAAAAGGCTGTGAGTAGCATACTTTTACCTGGAATCACACAAAAGCTCCCCTCCTCCCCACTGCCAAGACAAGCACAAAACAAAATCCCTGAAACACCGAAGCATGACTTTTATAACAGCTGAATAAAATACTCATGAAAGAATCAGGATTCTTTGATATTTAAACTCTCTCAAGTATCTTAGAAAGACAGAACACCGGATGTTTGCAAGAGTAATTATTTTTGCAGTTGTCAGGTAATCTTTTCAAAAGCAATTTTATTATCTCCCAAGCTAATAGTTTCTCTGGGTTAATTAATAGGTTAATTGATATTTTTCATTTGCTATAAAATTAAAGCTCCTTTCCTAAAGAAAGTTAGATTTGATTTCTAAAAACAAATAGGATGCTTGTCTTTGACGCACAAAACCAGAAAATGGCTTCCTGCTAATATGCTGAAAGAGAAAGCTGCATTTTTGACTAAGCTATTTACCCTTTACTCCCATTAGTTTCCTAATGAACACCAGTGCTTTGTCATAATCTGAAATGGTAACAAAAAAGCAGACTATAATCATTGTCAGCCCCACCGTGAGTTTTCAACACCCGTAGGTCCCCAGATTCTTATCTATGGCTCTTAGAGCTACCTTATTCATAGCTATATTCTAGGATCTGGGTAACCCAGTTTTATAATTAATAGGCTTAAGAAAGGAGGCACATGCCAAGACATGTCCCCTTTTTCTTTCCTTGAAGTAAAATTTACATACATTGAAATGCACAGATTTTAAATGTACAATTCAATGCCTTTTTTTTTTTTTTTTCCCTGAGACGGAGTCTCCCTCTGTCGCCAAGGCTGGAGTGCAGTGGCACAATTTCAGCTCACTGCAACCTCTGTCTCCTGGGTTCAAGTGATTCTCCTGGTGTGGCCTCCTGAGCAGCTGGAATTACAGGTGCACACCACCACATCCGGCTAGTTTTTGTATTTTTAGTAGAGATGGGGTTTCACCATCTTGGCCAGATTGCTCTCAGACTCCTGACCTCAAGTGATCCACCTGCCTCGGCCTCCCAAAGTGCTGGGATTACAAGTGTGAGCCACAGCGCCCAGCCTAATTCAATTACTTTTGACAAACATACATTATCATTTGGGTGAATACCCTCAAATGTACATATTCCAATTAAGACAAGACATTTTCTCATTTCCCCGATTTATGTGATTTCCCCTGACAAGTCAATTCCGCCCCCACCCTCCCATAGTAATCACTGTTCTGACTTCTCTCCCTGTTCTGGGACTTCTTACATACTGAATTACAGAGCACATCCTTTTTTGCCAGGCTTCCTTCATGCCAGGTGTGAAATTCACGTCTAAGACTCATCCCTATTGTGACATGTGTTAGAAGAGCAGCCTTCTTTCTTGTTCACTTTAATGGTCTGAAAGTTTGTGCCCCACCAATATTCCTAGGTTAGTCCTAACCCCCATTGTGATGGTATTTGGAGGTGGGGTCTTTGGAAGCTGTTAGATCAAGGAGTTTCCTTGGATCTCCTTTGTGAAGGGAGCCTTTGTGTATGGGATGAATGCACTTACAAAGGGGCCCCAGAGAGCTCTCTTCCCTCTTTCTGCCATGTGAGAACACCATGGGAAGAAGGCAGCCTGCAGCCTGGTAGAGGGCCCTCACCAGAACCCAACCATGCTGACACCCTGGTCTCGAACTTCCAGCCTACGGAATGGTGAGAAATACATTTCTTTTATTTATAAACCACCCAGTCTATGGTATTTTGTTATTTGGTTTTTTTATTATTATACTTTAGGTTTTAGGGTACATGTGCACAACGTGCAGGTTTTACATATGCATCCATGTGCCACGTTGATTTCCTGCACCCATTAACTCGTCATTTAGCATTAGGTATATCTCCTAATGCTGTCCCTCCCCACTCCCCCAACCCCACAACAGTCCCTGGAGTGTGATGTTCCCCTTCCTGTGTCCATGAGTTCTCATTGTTCAATTCCCACCTATGAGTGAGAACATGCGGTGTTTGGTTTTTTGTCCTTGAGATAGTTTACTGAGAATGATGTTTTCCAGTTTCATCCATGTCCCTACAAAGGACATGAACTCATCATTTTTTATGGCTGCTTAGTATTCCATGGTGTATATGTGCCACATTTTCTTAATCCAGTCAATCGTTGTTGGACATTTGGGTTGGTTCCAACTCTTTGCTATTGTGAATAGTGCCACGATAAACATACGTGTGCATGTGTCTTTATAGCAGCATGATTTATAGTCCTTTGGGTACATACCCAGTAATGGGATGGCTGGGTCAAATGGTATTTCTAGTTCTAGATCCCTGAGGAATCGCCACACTGACTTCCACAATGGTTGAACTAGTTTACAGTCCCACCAACAGTGTAAAAGTGTTCCTATTTCTCCACATCCTCTCCAGCACCTGTTGTTTCGTGAAAATGGCCATACTGCCCAAGGTAATTTATAGATTCAATGCCATCCCCATCAAGCTACCAATGACTTTCTTCACAGAATTGGAAAAAACTACTTTAAAGTTCATATGGAACCAAAAAAGAGCCCGCATCGCCAAGTCAATCCTAAGCCAAAAGAACAAAGCTGGAGGCATCACGCTACCTGACTTCAAACTATACTACAAGGCTACAGTAACCAAAACAGCATGGTACTGGTACCACAACAGAGACATAGATGAATGGAACAGAACAGAGCCCTCAGAAATGATGCCGCATATCTACAACTATCTGATCTTTGACAAACCTGACAAAAACAAGAAATGGGGAAAGGATTCCCTATTTAATAAATGGTGCTGGGAAAACTGGCTAGCCATATGTAGAAAGCTGAAACTGGATCCCTTCCTTACACCTTATACAAAAATTAATTCAAGATGGATTAAAGACTTAAATGTTAAACCTAAAACCATTAAAATCCTACAAGAAAACCCAGGCAATACCATTCAAGACATAGGCGTGGGCAAGGACTTCATGTCTAAAACACCAAAAGCAATGGCAACAAAAGCCAAAATTGACAAATGGGATCTAATTAAACTAAAGAGCTTCTGCACAGCAAAAGAAACTACCATCAGAGTGAACAGGCAACCTACAGAATGGGAGAAAATTTTTGCAACCTACTCATCTGACAAAGGGCTAATATCCAGAATCTACAATGAACTCAAACAAATTTACTAGAGAAAAAACAAACAACCCCATCAAAAAGTGGGCAAAGGACATGAACAGACACTTCTCAAAAGAAGACATTTATGCAGCCAAAAAACACATGAAGAAATGCTCATCATCACTGGCCATCAGAGAAATGCAAATCAAAACCACAGTGAGATACCATCTCACACCAGTTAGAATGGCCATCATTAAAAAATCAGGTACTTTGTTACATAGCAGCCCAAACCGACTAAGACAGTAACAGTTCATTGTATGAATAGATCACAATCATTTATTATCTGGTTGAAAGATAGCTGGGTTCTTTCTAGTTTGAAGGTATTATGAGTAGGGCTGCTATAAACTTTCCTGTACAAGTCTTTTTATGGATATGTTTTCATTGCTGTTGGGTAAATACCTAAGAGTGCAGTAGACTGCAGTCGGGTACTGTATACTCGGCTTTAGAAGAAACTTTCAAACAATTATCCAAGTAGTTGTACTTATTGTAGAGCTCTCTCCCACCAAGAATGTATGAGCGTTTGTGTTGTTTCACATCCTTGCCAATATTTGGTGTTGTCAACCTTTTTGATTATAACCATTCCAGTGGGTTTTAAAATGTTCCCTCAGTATGGTTTTAGCTGGCATTTCCTGGTGATTAATAATTTTAGGCACCATTTCATGTGCTCATTGACCATTTAGATATCTTCTTTGGTAAAGTGCCTGTTCGAGTCTTTTGTCCATTATAAATTATTGATTTGTAGGAATATTTACATATTGTAGATACAAGTCCTTTGTCACACAAAAGGAATTGAATATAATTTTTCTAATATGTTACTTGATGATTCTTTTTCTTTATTGAGACTGAGTCTCACTCTGTCACCCAGGCTGGAGTGCAGTGGCACAATCTCAGCTCACTGCAACCTCCACCTCCCAGGTTTAAGGGATTCTCCTGCCTCAGCCTCCCATGTAGCTGAAACTACAGGCACGTGCCACCACTCCTGGCTCATTTTTGTATCTTTAGTAGAGACGGGGTATCACCATGTTGGCCAGGCTGGTCTCAAACTCCTGACCTCAAATGATCTGCTGACCTCGGCCTCCCAAAATGCTGGGATTACAGGCGTGAGCCACTGCAATTGGCCCTTGATGATTCATTTTAGCAATGTCTTTTGATGAGCAGAAATTTTTATTTTGATAAAGTCCAATTGATCAATTTTTTTATGGTAGAAACTTTTTCAGTTCTACCTGAGAAGTCTTTACCAGCACAAAAGTTGTAACATTTTCCATTATTTTCTTCCACATGCTTCCTAGTTTTAGCTTTTATATTTAGATATATGATCTACCTAAAATTAATTATTGTGAGGTAGAGGTTAAAGTTCATTTTTCCCCATAATTTTATCTAGGCTTTCCTACTTTATCAAAAATCAATGGTTGCATATGTGTATGTCTAATTCTGGTCTCTTCAGAAATGAGTTCCATTGATTATTTGTCTTTTCTTATGCTAATGCCACACTTTATTGCTGTAGCTTTATAGTAAATCTTGAAAATAGGTTGTGGAAGTTATTGAAATTTGTTCTTTTTTTCAAGACTGTTTCAGCTATTCTAGGATCATTTAATTCCTATGCAAATTTTAGAATCTGCTTGTCAATTTCTACTACCTTGTTGGAATTCTCATTGACCTTGTATTAAACCCATAAATCAATTTCAGGAGAACTGATATCTTGACAATATCGATTCTCTGCATTTATGTAAGTTATCACCATTATTTGTCAGTTTTCTATTTTATTTTTTCTTTCACATTCTCTACTTTCTAGAGGTTTGTTTTGTATTTCTTTTTCTAACTTCTTGAAGAAAAAATTTAGATAATTGACTTTATCCTTTTTTCCCCTATTTAAACAATGAAAGCTATAAATTTCTCAACAAGCACTACTTTAGCTGTATCCAGAAAGCCTTGACATATTGTTCTTTTATTACGGTTTAGCTTAAAATATGTATTAACTTACCCCTGTACTTTCTTTGACCCATGGGTTAGGAGAGTATTGTTTATTTTCTAAACATATTATGCTTTTTCTAAATATCTTATTGTTTTGGATTTCTAATTTAATTTTCTTGTGGTTAAAGGACATAATCTTTAAGATTTAATACTTGTTGTTATATTATGTATCAACATAATGTGAGTTCTACTTGCACTTTAAAAATGTATATTCTGCAATTATTGGAGTAATCTGTAAATGTCAATTAAGTCAAGATGACTATGTACTTTAAATATTCTATATACTTACTGAAATTATGTCTAATTCTTCTAACAGTTACTGAGTGAGAATGTTAGAATGTTATCCAAATATCTGTGAATGTATCAAGTTCTGTCAGTCTTTTACTTCAGGTATTTCAAAGCTCAGCTACTGTATACATAGATGTTTTTATTTTTATATCTTTCTAATAAGTTAATCATTTTATTATTATCAGATATCTCTCTTTTCCTCTGACAGCATTCCTTATCTTGAAGTCTACATTTTCTGATATTAACATAGACATAGCTTTTTTTTTTTTTTTTTGAGACAGAGTCTTGTTCTTGTTGCCCAGGCCTGGAGTGCAGTGGCACGATCTCAGCTCACTGCAACCTCCACCTCCCGGGTTCAAGCAATTCTCCTGCCTCAACCTCCCAAGTAGCTGGGATTACAGGCACCCGCCACCACGCCTGGCTAATTTTTGTATTTTTAGTAGAGGTGGGATTTCACCATGTTGGCCAGGCTGGTCTCAAACTCCTGACCTCAGGTGATCCACCCATCTCGGCCTCCCAAAGTGCTGGGATTACAGGCGTGAGCCACCACGCCCGGCCAGTCATAGCTTTTTTATGCTTACTGTTTTATGGTTTATCTTTTACTATTCTTTCCTTTTCAACCTATCTGTGTCTCTGTATTTAAAGTGAGTCCCTTGTAGGCCGGGTGCAGTGGCTCACATCTGCAATCCCAGCGCTTTGGGAGGCTGAGGTGGGAGGATCACTTGAGGTCAGGAGTTCAAGACCAACCTGGCCAACATGTTGAAACCCCATCTCTACCAAAAAAATACAAAAATTAGCTGGGCATGGTGGTGCATGCCTGTAAGCCCAGCTACTCGGGAGGCTGAGGCAGGAGAATCACTTGAATCCGGGAGGCAGAGGTTGTGGTGAGCCAAGATGGTGCCATTGCACTCCAGCCTGGGTGACAGAGCAAGACTCTATCTGAAAAAAAAAAAAAAAGTGAGTCCCTTTAGATATACAGTTATGTCTTGAATTTTTAAATCTAAAACTGATTATCTTTATTCACTGGGGATGTTTAATTAATTTGCATCTAGTGAAATTATTGAAAAGTTTAGTTTTAAGTTTCCTATACTCATATATTTCTATGTATCCTATTTAATCTCTATTTCTCTATTCCTCTTGTTCTAATTTCTCTGAGGATAATCAAAGAATTTTATCCTTCCATTTTCAATTCCCTTATTAGGTTTTTAGATATACCTCTTTGCATTATTTTTTAATTTGTTACTCTAGGAATTACAACATGCATCCTTACCTACTCATAGTTTATATACAGTCAATATTATATCAATTTACATAAACTTAAAACATTTATAACAGTTTAATTCCAGTTACCTGTATCCTCCATGTTGTTATTGTCATATATTTTACAGTCAGGTGTCTTCAAGAAAATTAAGAAACAAACACACATAGATTTTCTAATTATTAGCATATTTACTATTTTTGGTATCCTTCACATCATATTGTAATTATCATTTTCTGGTTTCATTTTCTTTCCTCTGAAAGCTTCTTTTGAATATGTCTTGCAGTATAGGTCTGCTGACTCTTAATTTTATTGTTTTTCACTTATCTGAAAATGTCTCTATTTTACCCACAGTAGAGGATATTTTTGCTTTATATAAAATTTAGGGTCAATAGATTCATATTTTTTTCTTCTTTTGGCACTCTAAAATATTATTCTGCATCTTCTCACAAGAAATCAACTGTAAATTAGAACTGTTTCCTTGTATATAACATGTCTTTTCTCTCTAGCTGCTTTGACAATTTTCTCTTTGGGTTAGATTTTCAGTAATTTGGTTATCTTGGGGCATAGGAGTAGTTCTCTTTGTTTTTATACCAATGGGGTTTCTTGAACTTTTAAAATAAGTATTTTAATATTTTTCACTAAATATTAGAAAAGTTTTATTATTTTACAATTTTTTTCTCTCCTCTGTCCTGTTGAGACTCAATTTACATGTATTTTGACCACTTGGATACTGTCCTGCTAGTTCACTGAGATACAGTTTGTTTGATTTGTTTTTTATCTCTGCTTTTCAGGTCAAATAATTCTCTTGATCTGCCTGCAGTTTGGCTAACATTTTTTCTGCCATTCTTTTTTTTTTTTTTTTTTTTTTTTTTTTTTTGAGACAGAGTCTTGCACTGTCGCCCACGTTGGACTAAAGTGGCGCGATCTCGGCTCACTGCAAGCTCCGCCTCCTGGGTTCACGCCATTCTCCTGCCTCAGCCTCCTGAGTAGCCGGGACTACAGGTGCGTGCTACCATGCCTGGCTAATTTTTTGTACTTTTAGTAGAGACAGGGTTTCACTGTGTTAGCCAAGATGGTCTCGATCTCCTGACCTTGTGATTCGCCCACCTTGGCCTTCCAAAGTGCTGAGATTACAGGCATGAGCCACCGTGCTCGGACTCTTCTGCCATTCTTAACTATTATTATGCCCATCTACTACATATTTTCAGTTCTAAAATTTTATTTTCTACAGTTATAATTTCTCTACTGCAACTTTCCCTCTGTTTACTCATTATGACCATGTTTTCCTTTAATTCCTTGGCTATATTTACAATAACTGCCTTAAAATCCTTGTCTGAAAATTTCAACATCAAGGGCATTTAATCTCAGGGCTTGTTTCTATTGACTGTTGTTTTCCTTGATCATGGGTCTTACATTCATGTTTCTTTGAAACCCTAGCAATTTTTTTAAAAAAATTTATTCTGGATACTATAGACAAAATGTTTTCATGATTCTAGATAATCTCTTTTTAACTTAAAAGTGCTTTGAGTTTTGTTTTGGCAGCAGGGAAATTACCAATTGATCTCTTTGGTCATATCACTCTTCATGTCTTTTCTTTCATGGACATGAACTTATTCTAGTTATGGGCAAAGGTGTGGTCCTTATTCGAGGGTTTAGCTTTTACTGCTACAGTATGGACTTTCTGAGATTTCAACTGAATGCCTAACTGAGATGCTCAATGAGGTCTCTCCATTCTGGCTGAGCTGGAGCTCCAGCTCCAGCGTTTCCTGGTGGTGCATAGCAATAATGCCTTCACTCATTCCCAGCCCTGCAGAAGGCGACCACTGCTAGGCCCTGTGTACTGCCTGCCATGGCATGGGCAGCCTTCAGCCAAAAACCAGCAATGAGTCTTCATCAAGACTTCTGGAAACCCTTGTCCTCAGCTTCTGCTCTAGCACTTGGCTCCCCAAATCCCAGCTGCTTCTGAGACCACAGCTCCAATCTGCTCCTCAGGTCAGTGAGGCCACAGTTCCATGGGAAATGTGCAGGAAACTGTCCCAGGCAGAGCACTGGGGCAAACTGAGCCTCACCTCTCATGTTTCCTTTCTCTCAAGGATTACAGTTCTGTGCTGCCTGTTGTTTAATGCCTTAAAACATTTGTCACGCATGTTTTACCAGCTTTAGAGTTGTTTATGCCAGGAGGAAATGTCCAATGCCAGTTACTCTATCAGAGCTAGAGGAAAAGTTCACTGTCAGTTTTCATTTGCTAGCCTATGTGAATATATATATACATATATATATACACACACACGCACACACATCTCCTCTTAAAGTCAGTGTTACCAGAGATTACATTCTACAAAGTCTGTCAGTCGATCTGGTCTCTGCTTCACACTATTAGTTATTTATGGAGTACTGTGGATGTATGCAACACTCCATGAGCCTGAGTGAAGTCAACAGACCTGCTCCAGGGTGTGTACATGTCAATGTCAAACAAATCAGAAATGGTAGGTAGCAAGACTGGATAAGATTTCAAAGGTGCCAGTCTGGGATATGCACAAATGACAGGTCCCTTTGTTGTTTCAGAGAGCTCCTCAAAGAGGGAATTGACAGCACTTTCTAAGGAATGAAACACAAATACTGAAAATCCAAGAGTGACTTCTGAACCTATGAACAGCTCCTTCCTGTGTTCTATTACACTGCCTTCCCCTTTTCAAGTTAAAAGAGACTGAGCAATCACACGCAAAGAATTTAATTAACATCTACTAGAAACTCAGCCCTCTGTGAATGCCAGAGGAAGATAAGTAGGATGAGTGTTGGGGTGGGGGCGGGTGGAAAAGCAGAGATGACACAGGGCTATGTTTTAGAGAAATGGAAGAAATGGCTCTTTTCTCTTTTCCGTAGTTTTGACATAAACTTTTTCGGTCGGCAGACAATCTTTTTAAACTTAACACATAATATGGGAAACAGGTTAGACACGTGTTAGCTTCAGGGGAAATTTCAAGATGTGATAAGTGCTGGGTTGTGTGATATAATTTTGAGGAAGAATACATTAATCAATATAAGAATAAACAGGGAGGCATTTTGGACTAGATGGGGATGGAATTGGATGTTTTTTTTTGTTTTGAGACAGGGTCTCACTTTGTTACCCAGGCTGGAGTGCAGTGGAGTGATCACAACTCACTGCAACCTCCTTCTCCTGGGTTCAAGTGATTCTCCTGCCTCAGCCTCCCAAATAGCCAGGACTACAGGTGCTCACCACCATGCCAGGTGTGAGTCACCATGACCTGCCAGAATGGGATCTTTAAAAACACTGAGAATTTGGATAAAACAGGGAAACACAGGAAGGTATTCTCCTATTTAGTACATTTTAATGGAAAACATACTTTAATGGAAAACATAATTATGAATATGTTTGTCTTCCTAAATGGATAAAAGTCTCTCTCTCTATACACACACACACACACACACACACACACACATGCATATTGATATTGAATTACCTACTGTGCAGTAATATGTTTATATTTGCACCCAATCATTGGTGCAAAGCAGTATGTGGTTACATGGTAAGAAAAAAGGTTTTCATCAATATCTTTATCAATGGAAATTCACAATATCCCAACAAGTCACGTAATGACTGAGAACGGGCCAGCCTACTATTCTTAGGTTGAATTCCTTAAATCACACCTTTTGACCCAAAGTATATTGGTCTAGGCCACCAATAAATCATGAAAATACCAAGTATATGATATCATGTCAAGGTGGAAGTATTGCCCATTTCAAATGAATCAAGTGGTCAAACCTCACTGTCCATCCTACATAAAATCCACTGAGAGCAATTAAGAAACTGTCATTGTTGATATCCCGAAGAGAGAATACTGGAATTACCACCGTACACATTAGTAGGACTTGAAGAAATGAAGTGAATCCCGAAAGAAATCAGGTGGAAAACTGAATGTGAATATCAGGTTACATCCTTTCCCTCTGCAGCGTGGACTATATCACCAAACTGGGAATACTCAGGGAACATTTGTAGGAAACAGCATTAAACATTAAGGATGCAGGATTCCAACATCTCTGACATACACTCTATGTTCGTGATTTTACAGGAGATAGTTATTTATAATATCTTAGCAGTTATTTCACTCTTTCTTGCCTTGGCTGAGGCATGGGATGGAAGATGGAGAACTTAGTGGTCATTTTCTATTCCTATTCTTATTATAGAAGGAAAAGCTCGTAGAAAGACAACAGCCTGAGGACTGTATTGAGATGAAATCAGTGTACACACTCAGGCAAGGCTGGTCAGTTATGGAAAGAGTAGATTATTTCATCCTTACTACTTGATTTTGATGCATGTGGCATTCTCAAGAGGCATCCAGTGGTAACAGAGACAATCTATGCTGACAGTATCTTAACGTATGGCTAGAATCACCCCATTGGACATAAACTCAGCCAAATGCAGAGATGAAAATAACACAGAGTTGATCCTTTTCCTTTTAAAACCCACAACAAAAATAATAATTACAATTCTGAACAATTTTACAAAATGCATACACAATTAGTTCTTGAACAATGCCAAAGTTTAAGTTGTTGAAACTTGAACCTCCAAGCAGTTGAGAAAATAATCCTTGTATCACTTTCTTTTTTTTTTTTTTTTTTTTTTTAGACAGATTCTTACTCTGTCTCCCAGGCTGGTGTGCAGTGGCACGAACTTGGCTTACTGCAACCTCCACCTCCTGGGTTCAAGTGATTCTCCTGCCTCAGCCACCTGAGTAGCTAGGATTACAGGTGTGAAACACCATGCCTGGCTATTTTTTTTTTTTTTTTTGTTTTTTTAGTAGAGACAAGATTTTACACCATGTTGGCCAGGCTGGTCTCGAGCTCCTGACTTCAAGTGACCCACCTGCCTTGGCCTCCCAAACTGTTGGGACTACAGGCATGAGCCACTGAGCCCAGCCCAGCCCTTGCGTAACTTTTGATTCGCCCAAAACATAACTACTAATAGCCCACTGTTGACTGGAAGCCTTACCAATGACATAAACAGTCAATGAACACACATTTTCTGTGTATGTATACTGTGATCTTACAATAAAGTAAGCTAGAGGAAAGAAAATGTTATTAAGAAAGTCCTAAGGAAGAGAAAATATTATTTGTTAAGTGGAAGTGGGTCATCATAAAGATCTTTATCCTCATCATCTTCATGTTGAGTAGGATGAGGAGGATGAGCAGGAGGAAGAGGAAGGGCTGGTCTTGCTGTTTCAGGGGTGGCAGAGGCAGAAGAAAATCCACATACAAGTGGAACTGCTCTGTTCAAACCCGCATTGTTCAAGGGTCAACTGTAGAAGGAAGATACTAAGAGCTACGACACTAGAAAGACATGTTTTTGGGGTTTTTTTGCCATTTTTCTTGAAAATGCAAGACCTCAATTCCACATGGGAAATCAGAGGGAGTACAAATGGTGGATGGGAAAGTGTCTGAAGCTCAGTACCATGACAGAATTGGCCCTGACCATTATCCCCCTCTCCTAAGAACTTAGGTAAAACATTCTTGCAGAGCTTGCTAGGAAAATGCTGGCTAGGCCTCCAGCATGCATTTCCTTTACCAACCCAGCCACCCAGAAGCACAAACAGTGCAGCTTATCTTTCAAATGGATCAACTGTTTCTTTCAATAATGACAATAATGGTAATAATTTTGTGTTGCTCAAATCAAACAGATACATGTATTTGAGTGAGGTGATTTATATTTGAAGCCTGATCTGTTGTTAATTTCCAATATGGCATTGAGGAAAATCCTTTAATGTCTCTGGGCCTTGGGTTTTTAACTTGTAAAATCAGGATAGTAGTATTTGTCCTGTGTATCTCAAATAATTTTCATGAGGATCAAGAGGGAATAGTTTTAAATGTAGAAAGAAATATTGAAGGTATCTATAGCATAATAATAAGAGAATCTATTCCCATGTAGGTGCAAATAAAGACAGAGCATAATGATTCACAGCATGGACTCTGGAACCAGTCTGCTTGGGTTCAAATCCCAGCCCTGCTACTTCCTAGCCCCATGGCAGTGGCTACCTTGGTTTGCTGGCCTGAATCATGGGAACAATAGCGATGCTGTGCTTCCTTGTTAGGCTATCATGATACTTAAATCAGATAGTCTAATCTGACTCTGACTCTGACTCAGCCTGTTAATCAACGCTAGCCAGTTATTGCTATTATCACCTCATATTGTCCTCTATTTCATTTTAAAGGAGAAAAATTTTACACCCCTTCTGAATTCTTAAGGTTTCAGAATAAATCTTACTCTTTAATATGTGTCAATATTATTTCAAAACCCAGAGTTCAGACCTCAGGAAAAGTATGTATCTTTATATTTGAGAAGAAAATAATATTCTTGGGCTCAGCCATCAAACGCTGCCTGAGCACGATAACAGAGCAAATGAAAATGTTATTTATAATCCCAAATATCAAACTGTTCCCCAAAGTGACAAGATCAATATTGCAATTCGGAGCTTTCCTCTCACTGGCAGATGGTGTTATTAAAAATACCAAATAACACATCTCTTCGGTGAGGAAAAGGATCCATTAGACATCTTCGATGTCCTCCTGGAATCTGAAGTTTCCCCTTCTGCTTAGAGGGGAAACTCAGTACCAGCACATCCCTGGGATCCTCTCTCAGACATGAGCTGGCAGACAGTGTCTTCAGACATCTCATTCTCTCTGCATGTCAACAGCTGCATCTCTGGTCAGCTTCCCTGCCCAGAGATGGACTTACAGGCTCCCAGGGCTCCCCTCAGCAGGGATATGACCTTCTTTCTTTAACAAGGTATTATTTCAAGACGTACTGAGGGATCATCCACTGTGGACCGAACACCTCTATTTCTCTTTAGTGAGTGTCTGAGCATTTAGGAGCAGAACGCAGATCCCTGAAGCATCTGCTGGGCCAGGACTACATTAATTTCTATTTTAGGAGCTGGAAGGAGGAGAAGGAAAAGAGAAAAAAAGAGGAAGGAAGAGGAGGGTTTCTAGATGAAATGGTGTGACTCTTTGGCAAGTGGACAGTGGAGGGGGAAGCCTAGTCCAGGGAAGGTGGGACAGCGAATGAGACCCGGGGTGAGGTCAACAGGGGGCCAGGCACCTGGCTGAGGATCTGCTGGTTGCTTAGTTGTTTTCTAAGCTCGTTGGGGCCCAGATGAATGGCCCACGGCACACTGTAAACCTAACCTGGGTATCAGACCCCTGAAGGTGAAAACGGGGCACTCCATATTTTAGAATTTAGTTGTAAACACTTTCTAACTGACCCCCTAAAACTGTTAAAAGTAGCTACCTGAAAGTGGTTTGGCTCATTCCCCCTTCATTTTATTTCCAGATAACTTGTTTGTGTCATCACCTGTAAACAAGATACAAAGGGATTATTCAAGATGTCAGAACCAGCCACATCCAAGGCAGGTTTAAGGACTATAGGACAAAACACTGCCCCTAAACTCTGCCCCTCCTCCTCTGGCTGCTGTCGGAAAGCCTGCCACCAGCTTCAGATTAGATTTATCTCAAGGTATGGGCCTTCCCTCACGCCCAGTCGTAATATTTTAAACCACCACTAGTTGTTTAGACCCCAATGGGAAGGACTCTGAGAATGACTACGTGTGGGTTTGGACAGAGAGGAAAGTGGATGAGACACAGGGGGCAAGTACAGGGGTTGGAAATTTTGATGGGGCGGGGCTGTGTGGAGGGAGGATGTGCAATGGAGAGACCCCTATTAGGCTGGGGAGAGCTGGGGAACCCCTCCAGGACATACAATATCCTGTTTCCTTGCTTTTTTACTGGTCTTTCCAATTTCTCTGTCATGGAGCTTTTGTGTAAGTGCAGCAGAATAGAGAACAATAGAAAGCAAAGTTATTAGGGATGTAAAGCAATTTAATACGGTCCAGCAATACCGACGTCAGGGAAACATATATGGCTACAGATTTCTTTACATCTGGTTATAGGCTGAGGCTTTCCGTGAGTCCACATAAGGAATGGATTGGCCAAACATGCAGGCTCACTGTGGGCTGCCTCACCCACGCACAGGTCATGGTTTAGTGAGAAGTAAATGGCTATATCTTCCCTAGCAGTACAATTACGCTGATCATTCAAAAGAATGAAGAGAATCTTTCATCAGGGCCTAAGAAATTATCCTAAGAATTTAAACTACTTTGAGATCATTGGTATAAATCCCAATTTTTGTTGTGTAAAATTATAGGGGAAATTGTTTACCTGAGCTTTCTGGCCATTTAGGTTCGTAATAAATTGAAATGTTAAGTAACATTAAGGATGAAATGCCTGTATGTGCATACTGATATATTGTGTGACCTATTTATATTAAAAAGCAGAATATGATATATAATATTTAGCTTTTAAGGGTGTTTAAAATGTACCAGGTATAGTTTCATGTGATTTAATGGCTTATTAAATTATTAAATTTAACAACATTCCTGTTAGGTTTGGTATTATTATTTATCTCATTTTAAAGATAAGAAAACTGGCTGGACACAGTGGCTGACATCTATAATCCCAGCACTTTGGGAGGCCAAGGCAGGCAGATCACCTGAGGTCAGGAATTCCAGACCAGCCTGGCCAACATGGTGAAACCCCATCTTTACTACAGATACAAAAGTTAGCGGAGAGTAGTGGCGCACGCATGTAATCCCAGCTAGTCGGGAGACTGAGGCAAGAGAATCTCTCAAACCCGGGAGGCAGAGGCTGCATTGAGCCAAGATTGCAGCACCACACTCCAGCCTGGGCAACAGGGTGAGACTTTGTCTCAAAATAAATAAATAAATAAAATAAAGATAAGAAAACTGAGGTAACGAGGTGTTAGTAGTTGCCCAGGTAATACACCTAAGAAATGGCATGGCAAACTTTGAATCTAGGCCGATTAAATTCAAAGCTCACACTTTTAATTATCACTTCGAGTTGGTTTGTATAGTAAGGGGAAAAAAAGAAAAAAGGGAATTCTCTAGGTTTTGGAACAGCAAACTGGGCAAACTGCAATCCATCCAAGCACACTGGTGATACTAACCTATGCGGAAAGGGGCTGTAAAACACTGTGTCGTTATTTGACAACAGAAAGGAATGAAGCACTGTCACAGGCTACCACCTGGATGAGCCTTGAAAACATGATGCTCAGGGAAGAAGCCAGACGAAGAAAACACACACGATATGATACCATGTGGATGAGCTGACCAGAACAGGTGCATCCACACAGTGGTCTCAGATGCCTGGGTGCCAGGGGTTGGGGACAGGGGATGCGGAGTGACTGCTAAGGGGCACAGTTTCCTTCGGGGTTGATAAAAATGTCCTAAAATCGATTGTGGTGATGGTTGCACAGCTCCGTGCATAGGCTAAACAACGTTTAATTGTATGCTTTAAATGGGTAAATTATATGGTAAAAACTACATCTCAATAAAGCTGTTACCAAAACAAAACAGAACAAAACCCATCATGCAGTGGCCCCTGCTGTGTCCTTTGTGTGTCCACTATCAAGATTTTGGAAGAGGGGCTGAAGGGAGGCACGGGGACCCCAGGCCTCCCAGGGCCGGCTCTGTTCCATGCAGGGGCTGTGTGAGGTGGGAAGAGCAGAGGCCCAGCCCACGGGAACCAGGCCTGGAAGGGAAAGGAGATGGCTATCTCCACCCAGCCCATACTGAGTGCACACCCGATGCCATGGCACCTGTTGGACCCTCATGGCAAGTCCAGATGAGCTCATTTCATAAATGAGAAAACTCATCTTCAGAAAGTGTGTGTGCATGTGTGTGTTGGGTGTTTGCGTGTTGACTGTTGATTCTGTGTGTGTGTGTGTGTGTGTGTGTTGGGTATGTGTGGGTGTGTGTGTTTAATTGGACGGTTTGTCCACCTAAGTGATAATATCTAAGACCCTCAAGTCCAAAGGTGGGATCCAAACCCAGAAATAAGAGGCTTGGAGCAAAGTCTACTGAGAAAATGCCTGGCTGCTGGGGTCCTGAAGGAGATGTTGGTACTGGCTATTTCTGGATAATGTTTAGCAAGTTAACCATAGAGAGAGATGTTAAAGGCCAATTGTCCTTGGAATTTTCTGGGAAACACCCAGCTCAGAGATGGGAGTGTCTTATCATCACTGAAATCTGATTACCTCCCACATCCCAAGATATCAAATACTACTCATACAGGTTGTTTCCCAGGATTATCTTATACAACCAGTGGGCAAAGCACCAAAGCTACCCGAATGAGGATGAGACTCATTTTCAAGCTGTCACCTTTTTCCTGCTGTTTCCTCTATCTGAACCTGCCTTCCTGTTGAGAGGCTCTATGGGCCACATTGTCCTAACTTAATTCACTGCTTCATCACCTAGCAGTGTACTTGGCATCTTCTAGCCACCCCAAAGATGCTTTCCATAGCTGACTGAATAGTAAGGGTAAGAAATATGATTCTTCTTTTCTACTCTTTCTCTTCCCAGACCAATCCCACACTCCATTAAACATTCACCTCAATTTTTCTATGAGGCTGAGCCAGAGTAATCCAACCCACAGCCTTTCTCACTGTCTGTAGTCATGAGCATCATCATACCCGTTGTGCATGCAAGTTTTGCTTCACCTCACTTTTTACTTTTTCTGAAGTATTTGTTTACTAGGGCTGCTGGAACAAAGTCCTACAGACCAGGTGGCTTAAACAACAGAAAAGTTGTCATCTCACGGTTCTGGAGATAAGGCGTCTGAGATCAAGGTGTCATCGGGGTTGGTTTCTTCTGAGGCTGTGGAAGAGAATCTGTCCTATGCCCTTCTCCAAGTTTTTGGTGGGTTTGCTGGTAATCTCTGGTGCTCCTTGGCTTGTCGGAAGAGCACCCTGATCTCTGCCTCCATCTCACATGGCATTCTCCCTGTGGGTGTCTGTGCCCATATTTCCTCTTTTCATAAGGACGCCAGTCATATTAGATTGGGCCCACCCTAATGACCTCATTTTAACTTGATTACCTTGGTAAAGACCCCTAGTCAAATACAGTCACCGGGGGTTAGGACTTCAACATATGAATTTCGGGTGGGCACCATTTAACCCACACATAACACACCTAACATTTCATTTGCTTATAAGCTCCTTAGCCATTGGTGCTGTGTTCTCTAAATATTTTGTGTCACTTCACTGATGAATAGATTATTATTGAACGAGCAAATGCATGAAAGCTTGCAGAAGTCCCTTCCCTCACAGCTACATCAAATTTATAACGACATCCTACTGTTAACCTTGGCAGAAGTGCTTCCCTTTCTATTCCAGCTTTTCTCAAAAAAGAAAATGTCTGAATTCGACTCTCACAAACGATTCTAATTCACAGCTGGTTAAGACTTACTATCTACACAGTTTATTCCTTAGAGTCAACAGTTTCATTTGTGAGCTTCTAAGTGAAATAATTTTAAGCATGATTCTTTCTTCAAAACACAGCAACTGGCAATGACTTATTTTTGACACGAGCAGGAAATTTAGTAATCTGTGATATAAATAGTGAGATGAGCTTGAGAACCTCCTTGCAGACTTTAGCACTTCATGGCTCCTTGCTTCTTCAAACTCCCATGCCATCTATTTCCATCTGCGTTCCTCCCGCATTGTATGTCATTTATCTCAGCTGTTTTCTGCTGACTTTTGGCTTCTCCCTGCCTTCCCTATGCTTGGCAGCATCAAGATACAAACACAGATATAGCTAGAGGAACAGATACAGATACCCTGATGTGAGCTCTGCAGGTAGGATGTGTGAAGTCCATTAAATGCCTGGCAGGACAAAAGGCTTTCTCAAAATATAACAGAACATGCTAACATGGAGACCTGCTGCAAAGGGTCTGAATGTGGGATGACTGCCCAGTGTCCACCCTTTCTAACAGGGCCATTTGTTCTCCGTACACAGCCTCTAGGATTCACAACCAACCTCATGGAAGGTAAGAGTCACTTAAGCAGGAATAACATATCAAGATGCCCTTAACACCATTCCAATCCAGACAGAGTTTCTTGTTCTGATGGTACTTATCTACTTTCCAGGGATTGAGGTCCTGACACCAAAGCCCTCCGTGACTAGGATTTTGCTATCAGTAGATGATCACTCCAGAGGAGAAGTCTGCCTCCCTGAGCTTCCAAATGTGCCTACCTGCAGAGTCTCTGTTTCTGGGCTCTTGTGTTTGCTGGCACACCCTGCTTCTGGGCCGAGGAATCTTGATCGCTGTTTCTTGGCCTACACTTGACTGGATAGTATCCTACCCATTAAAGAGCATGCCTGCCTGTTAGATAGCCTGATTTTGTTCAGTACCTGCCCCTTTGTCATCTCACCTCACCCCACTCACCCCATCAGCCTGTCCTGTCCTCTTAGGTTCCCTCCCAAGTCCTGATTGCTATTGCTCTCCACTGGCCCAAAGGTAAGCATTTGTCCCTGTAGTGCTGTACCAGGAAACATGAGGCTGTTTGAGGGGAAGTCCTTGCCCAGGTGGCTCCTATCACACTGCAACCCTGTAGGCTCTGGATGTGAAGCAGCACTATGGACAGTTCCTCCCTGGCTGGTAGAGTAGAATGGCCATCTCCAAGGAAGCTAGTTGACCTCAAAGGCCACAAGCATGCTCAAATACTTGAAAATCATCAATACACTGCTGACAACCTCTCAGGGAAGCACGTGGGGGAAGCCCGCAGTGGTGGCTGTTTCCTGGAGCCTTTAGGCTGTAATTAGTCACTGAAAGGTCCTCTCTCATCTGTGGCTCACAAGTGCTCTAGGAGACAACAGGTAGTCTTCACTGCAGGCATAGAGACACAGAAGGGAGACAGAAGCTGCCTGCCTGTCTGATTTGAATTTTGCTGGCTTCTGAGTTCCCAGTTATGACGTTAAGCCCACTCCTCGCACCAGTACTATTATTCCATGCCGACACCTCCCAGTGCTTATACTTGCTGTGACTACCTCCTGTTTGATGCTATTAGACCCAGCAACAGACTCCCATGCCTGATGTTATCCTGACACCTACATCGTGGTTCTAATCATACTGCCTGATGCACTGAAGGAAGTACTCGTATTCCTAGGGAGGCTCCTGATGTCCTCACACACAACTTGGACTGAATGCCCAAAACTGTGATGCTCAGCGTGCCTGTAAGAACTCTCATTTCCCATTGACAATAGCCCAGTATTTCTCAGCCTCCTCTCATGCCACAAGGACAGGCAGAGACAACAAACCAAAGTCATGCTAGCCATCTCTATCCATGTCAAATACATCATTTCCAAGATACGAGTCAGGGTGATCCAGATCAAACCTGTGGTCCTAAGATCTTGAGTAAAGAGGACCCTGTCAAGAATGTGGGAGGGTTCTATCCTGATTCAAGTTTAAAGCAGAGTAGAAAATAATGAAACAGCTCAATATGCAAGAAGAATCAATCACTAGATGCAGCATTCAAATTCTATCTTTCAAGAAGTCTTACAAATGTCAAAAATAAGTAATTGCCAATTACAGTGCTCTGAATGGAACTGGTGACATGAAATACTTTACAGTGATGCAAAAGTACGTATTATCATTTTATGCACTCACAGGTAGAATAGTTTGGATTGATTTTATGTTATAATTGTCTTTGTTTTACTTTAATTCTACTCTTCATACAGTAGTCTATAGGTTAGAGCAGTACCCGGCACTCAGGGCTCATTCAGTCAATGTTTTTGAGTGGCAAAAAGACATGAATCAGAAAATCTGCAAGGCCGCTTTTGGATAAACTACAGTGTTTGTCTTTTGGTGAGGAGGTGAGAGAAACACCAGCAATGAGTGAGAGACGGCTGAGGCTCAGACAGCTTTTGGGCTAGCCCCAATCTTTACATCTAACTCAGGGGGACACTGGGCAAGTCCCTTCACCAGCCCCTCAACTGTAAAATGAGGTGGTTGGGCCAGAAGACACTCAAGTCCCTTGTGGCTCTCATGGGCTATGACCCAGGTTCACAGCTTGGGAGGAGCTTTTAGCTGGAATCCAAAGGCACAAGACCCACGTGGAAATGAAGCTGCATCAGTCCCTTAAAGATGAAGAAGTCACAGCAACAGGGGGAAAGAAGGCAAGAGAAACTCATCCCTAATGACATTTCTCTGCATCTAATCAAGGTCTAGCTTATCTCTTCTTTTTAAAAACTGAGAAATAGTTTGTTGATTATCATTCCTTGCAGAGCAAATCTTTACCTGCTTCCTATTGAGTGGGGGCCATAGCTTATTCCTCTTATCTTCCCACAGAATTTTCCATGTGCTTGGTGCATACCATCAGATTCATATCTGTGTGGGAGGATGGGGAGAGGACAGGAGGGAGGGGCTGGAGGAGGGTGCAGAGGAGGAAATGTGGATAATGTAGCTTGTTCTCAAGTGGCCAATTCAGATCTTGTAAACTCTAACTTTCCTTTATGATGTTCAATTCCCAAACCAGAAATATTTTTTCTCTAATCTTCTTATAAGGCTAAAACATTTAAAAATATATATAAACCACTATTGAAATATTATATGTAGGTTCTTCAAAAAGTTCATGAAAAAATTCATACTATAAAAACCAACTATGCATGGGTTTCACAAATATTTTGCACCAAATAAGCTTGTACTAATTTGTTATAACATGTCTGAACAGGATCTAGTTTGATGCATTAAAGAAGATAAGACTTCAGTCTGAAAAAAAGCCTCCATCAGAGCAACATGAATTCTGATAAAATTGAAGCAAGAACAAACATCAAATTTATGGTGAAGCTTGGATGGAAGAATGGTGAAATAATTGATGCTTTATAAAAAGTTTATGGAAGAAATGCCCCGCAAAAATCAGCAGTTTACAAATTAAAAAAACTTGTTTTAATAGGAGACAAGATGATGCTGAAGATGAAGCCCTCAGTGGTAATCCGTTCACATCAATTTGTGAGGAAAAACATCATCTTGTTCATGTTCTAATTGAAGAGGACCAATAATTAACAGCAGAAACAATAGCCAACACTACAGATATCTCAACTGGTTCAACTTCTGGTGGAAAAATTAAAGTTGAATAAACATCCCACTCAATGGGATTGCACTCAGATTAGCTGCAGACAAGAGCAGAGCTTTCAATGGAAATTTTCAACAAATGGGGTCAAGATCCTGAAGCATTTCCTCAAAGAATTGCAATAGGAGAGGCAACATGTCTTTACCAGTACCATCCTGAACACAAAGTACAACCTTAGCAATGGCTACCAAGAGCTGGAAGTGGTCCAGTCAGAGCAAAAGTGGACCAATCAAGAGCAAGTTTTTTGGGATGCTCAAGGCATTTTGCTTGTTGGCTTTCTGGAGGGCCAGATAACTATAATGTGTTATTATGAGAGAGCCAAAGCTTTAGCAGAAAAAAAACCACCCAAGAAACCTTCACCACAGAGTCCTTCTCCACCAGGACAATGCTCCAACTCACTCCTCTCATCAAATAAGGGCAATTTTGTGAGAGTATTAATGGAAAATCATTAGGCATTCACCTTACAGTACTGATTTGGCTCCTTTTGGCCTCTTATTGTTTCCTAATCTTAAAAAATCTGTAAAGGACACCTATTTTTCTTCAGTTAATAATGTAAAAAAGGCTGCATTGACATGGCTAAATTCCAGGGACCCTCAGTTCTTTAGGGATGGACTAAATGACTGACATCATTGCTTTAAAAAGTGTTTTGAACTTGATGGAGCTTATACTGAGAAATAAAGTTAATGTTTTTAATTTTATCTTTTAAGTCCGCTTTTCCGTGAACTTTTAAAGTTCCCTCACATATATTATTAAAAAATCAGAGTCAGGAAATATCATGGATGGAGCCAAGATGGCCAAATAGGAACAGCTCCGGTCTACAGCTCCCAGCGTGAGCAACGCAGAAGATGGGTGATTTCTGCATTTCCATCTGAGGTACTGGGTTCATCTCACTAGGGAATGCCAGACAGTGGGTGCAGTGCACCATGCGTGAACCGAAGCAGGGCGAGGCATTGCCTCACTCGGGAACTGCAAGGAGTCAGGGAGTTCCCTTTCCTAGTCAAAGAAAGGGGTGACAGATAGCACCTGGAAAATCGGGTCACTCCTACCCTAATACTGCACTTTTTCAGTGGGCTTAAAAAACGGCACACCAGGAGATTATATCCCACACCTGGCTCGGAGGGTCCTACGCCCACAGGGTCTCCCTGATTGCTAGCACGGCAGTCTGAGATCAAACTGCAAGGAGGCAGCAAGGCTGGGGGAGGGGCACCTGCCATTGCCCAGGCCTGATTAGGTAAACAAAGCAGCCGGGAAGCTCAAACTGGGTGGAGCCCACCACAGCTCAAGGAGGCCTGCCTGCCTCTGCAGGCTCCACCTCTGGGGGCAGGGCACAGACAAACAAAAAGACAGCAGTAACCTCTGCAGACTTCAATGTCCCTGTCTGATAGATTTGAAGAGTAGTGGTTCTCCCAGCACGCAGCTGGAGATCTGAGAACGGGCAGACTGCCTCCTCAAGTGGGTCCCTGAGCCCCGAGCAGCCTAACTGGGAGGCACCCCCCAGTAGGGGCAGACTGACACCTCACACGGCCAGGTACTCCTCTGAGACAAAACTTCCAGAGGAACGATCAGGCAGCAGCGTTTTCTATTCACCAATATCCGCTGTTCTACAGCCACTGCTGCTGATACCCAGGCAAAAAAGGTCTGGAGTGGACCTCTAGCAAACTCCAACAGACCTGCAACTGAGAGTCCTGCCTGTTAGAAGGAAAACTAACAAACAGAAAGGACATCCACACCAAAAACCCATCTGTACATCACCATCATCAAAGACCAAAAGTAGATAAAACCACAAAGATGGGAAAAAAACAGAGCAGAAAAACTGGAAACTCTAAAAAGCAGAGCACCTCTCCTCCTCCAAAGGAACACAGCTCCTCACCAGCAATGGGACAAAGCTGGATGGAGAATGACTTTGACGAGTTGAGAGAAGAAGGCTTCAGACGATCAAACTACTCCGAGCTACAGGAGTAAATTCAAACCAATGGCAAAGAAGTTAAAAACTTTGAAAAAGAATTAGACGAATGGATAACTAGAATAATCAATACAGAGAAGTCCTTAAAGGAGCTGATGGAGCTGAAAGCCAAGGCTCGAGAACTAAGTGAAGAATGCAGAAACCTCAGGAGCTGATGCGATCAACTGGAAGAAACGGTATCAGTGATGGAAGACGAAATGAATGAAATGAAGTGAGAAGGGAAGTTTAGAGAAAAAAGAATAAAAAGAAATGAACAAAGCCTCCAAGAAATATGGGACTATGTGAAAAGACCAAATCTAAGTCTGATTGGTGTACCTGAAAGTGACAGGGAGAATGGAACCAAGTTGGAAAACACTCTGCAGGATATTATCCAGGAGAACTTCCCCAATCTAGCAAGGCAGGCCAACATTCAGATTCAGGAAATACAGAGAACACCACAAAGATACTCCTTGAGAAGAGCAACTCCAAGACACATAATTGTCAGATTCACCAAAGTTGAAATGAAGGAAAAAATGTTAAGGGCAGCCAGAGACAAAGGTCAGGTTACCCACAAAGGGAAGCCCATCAGACTAACAGCAGATCTCTCAGCAGAAACTCTACAAGCCAGAAGAGAGTGGGGGCCAATATTCAACATTCTGAAAGAAAAGAATAACACCAATAACAGACAGCCAAATCATGACTGAACGCCCATTCACAATTGCTTCAAAGAGAATAAACTCCTAGGAATCCAACTTACAAGGGATGTGAAGGACCTCTTCAAGGAGAACTACAAACCACTGCTCAATGAAATAAAAGAGGATACAAACAAATGGAAGAACATTTCATGCTCATGGGTAGGAAGAATCAATATCATGAAAATGGCCATACTGCCCAAGGTAATTTATAGATTCAATGCCACCCCCATCAAGCTACCAATGACTTTCTTCACAGAATTGGAAAAAAACTACTTTGAAGTTCATATGGAACCAAAAAAGAGCCCGCATTGCCAAGTCAATCCTAAGCCAAAAGAACAAAGCTGGAGGCATCACGCTACCTGACTTCAAACTATACTACAAGGCTACAGTAACCAAAACAGCATGGTACTGGTACCACAACAGAGATATAGATCAATGGAACAGAACAGAGCCCTCAGAAATAATGCTGCATATCTACAACCATCTGATCTTTGACAAACCTGACAAAAACAAGCAATGGGGAAAGGATTCCCTATTTAATAAATGGTGCTGGGAAAACTGGCTAGCCATATGTAGAAAGCTGAAACTGGATCCCTTCCTTACACCTTATACAAAAATTAATTCAAGATGGATTAAAGACTTACATGTTAGACCTAAACCCATAAAAACCCTAGAAGAAAGCCTAGGCAATACCATTCAGGACATAGGCATGGGCAAGGACTTCATGTCTAAAACACCAAAAGCAATGGCAACAAAAGCCAAAATTGACAGATGGGATCTAATTAAACTAAAGAGCTTCTGCACAGCCAAAGAAACTACCATCAGAGTGAACAGGCAACCTACAAAATGGGAGAAAATTTTCACGACCTACTCATCTGACAAAGGGCTAATATCCAGAATCTACAATGAACTCAAACAAATTTACAAGAAAAAAACAAACAACCCCATCAAAAAGTGGGTGAAGCATATGAACAGATACTTCTCAAAAGAAGACATTTATGCAGCCAAAAAACACATGAAAAAATGCTCATCATCACTGGCCATCAGTGAAATGCAAATCAAAACCACAATGAGATACCATCTCACACCAGTTAGAATGGCCATCATTAAAAAGTCAGGAAACAACAGGTGCTGGAGAGGATGTGGAGAAATAGGAACACTTTTACACTGTTGGTGGAACTGTAAACTAGTTCAACCATTGAGGAAGTCAGTGTGGTGATTCCTCAGGGATCTAGAACTAGAAATACCATTTGACTTAGCCATCCCATTACTGGGTATATACCCAAAGGATTATAAATCATGCTGCTATAAAGACACATGCACACATACGTTTATTGCGGCACTATTCACAATATCAAAGACTTGGAACCAACCCAAATGTCCAACAACGATAGACTGGATTAAGAAAATGTGGCACATATACACCATGGAATACTATGCAGCCATAAAAAATGATGAGTTCATGTCCTTTGTAGGGACATGGATGAAACTGGAAATCATCATTCTCAGCAAACTATCGCAAGGACAAAAAACCAAACACCGCATGTTCTCACTTACAGGTGGGAATTGAACAATGAGAACACATGGACACAGGAAGGGGACTACCACACTCCAGGGACTGTTGTAGGGTTGGGGGAGGGGGGAGGGATAGCATTAGGAGATATACCTAATGCTAAATTATGAGTTAATGGGTGCAGGAAATCAACATGGCACATGGATACATATGTAACAAAGCTGCACATTGTGCACATGTACCCTAAAACTTAAAGTATAATAATAATAAAATAAAATAAAAATAAAATAAAAATAAAAAAATCATTTTTAATGCTAATTCAAATTCTCGTTCTGTCCCTGCAATTGTAAGCTTAGGACAATATCTTAGGTTCATACTAAAATGAAGAGAAATAGATTATTTCCCAATTCCCATTTCTCTCTGGCAGCCTGCCCATTTGTCTATCTTCTGGCACCATTTGAACCGAAGCAGTATCTTTGACATTTATATATCAAGATAAAATAATGACCTATTTGAAACAAAATTTGTGTCGGCTACTTTTATCCCTATTTTAAAATGAAGGACAGAGTACTGGTCTATTTTGTGGCTGGGGTGAAATAAATTGTAGATCAAGTAATAAAATTAGTTAAATGAGGACTTTGAGGTAGTTTGATGAGCCAAGGACCCTTGCGGAAGGGAAGAATGGACTGATTATTTGCAGTCTCTTCATTGTTGGGTTAAACCCATCAATTTTTAAACTATCAATTTGGCATCTTTCATAGGGACAAAAGTCACTCCAAATTGTTTTTAAAATGAAGTGTCAGATTCACTTTGAAGTACACACTGGGAATTCCTGGAGTACAAAAAACAATTTGAGAATTATTGATCTCAGGATCCCATTTGATTATTAATTCTATTAAGCTTGGGCTATGGAGTTTATAACAATATCTTTTAAATTTGCTGTTACCAGTGGAATAAAGAAAAATAATCTCTAACGATATTTCTGAATGGGAGATTGTTCATTATTATTGATTTCTCATCCACTGATTTTCCTCCTGAAATTTCTGAGCAGGATAAATAAATTGTAGCTTTAGTGAATGAGAGCTCTGAATCATAGGATAAAAGGCAGGCATGGAGCAATTCCTGACACTTCCTCATTTTGCCTGATGATCCATTCAAATAGCAGGGGGTTTCCACCCTCTGAGCATGGCAGTGTCTGGCACTCAATGCTCCTTCAGTTTTGAATGACAATCCCCCCCAAATAAGCCTTACCCACCCGGAACCTGTCCTTGTGAAGCAGGCTGAGTCAAGTCCAGGAGGATGCCAACAGTGTAGGGGAGAGGAGCAGAGTGAGGGGCAGGGTGAGAGGAGGAAGACCTCTTAGATACATCTGCCGTGGTGCTTGAAACTTTTGTTAATATTATTGTTGTGATATAAATGGATAACATGAGATCTACTATCTTAAAATTTTCAGTGACTGTTCAATATTGTTAACTATACTCACAATGTTATACAACAGATTTCTAGAATTTATTCATTTTGCAATAACAAACTTAATAACCACGGCCCACTGAAGAGCAACTCCCCACTTTCCCTTCTCCCAACCCCCTGGCAACCACCATTCCACTCTCATCTAAATGGAATCATGTCATATCTGTCCTTCTGTGATTGGCTTATTTCACTTAGTATAATGTCCTCTAGGTTCATCCTTGTTGTAGCATATGGCGGGATTTCCTTCTTTCTTAACACCCATTAATATTCGTGTGTGTGTGTGTGTGTGTGTGTGTGTGTGTGTGTGTGTGTTTGTCCCTCATTTTCCTTATCCACTCATCTGTCAATGGACATTTAGGTAGTCTCCACATCTCAGCTATTGTGAATAACGCTACAGCAAACCTAGGAGTACAGATATCTCTTTGACATCATTTCTCTTGGAGAAATACCCAGAAGTGGAATTATTGGAACATATGGTAATTCTATTTTTGATTTTTTGACGAAACTCTGTACAGTTTTCTGTAGCAGCTGCACCATTTTATATTGCCACCAATAGCACAGGGCTCACTTTACCATCTATTATCTGACTGGATCCTTGAAACTGGTTGAAGGAAACTGTTGTCCCATTCACTAGGTGTAAAAGAGAGATTCAAGGAGATAATGAACTTCCTGGAAGTCAAGGGCACATTACTGACAACTGACACCTGACTCTAAGCCCCATCTTTCTCTGACCCTGAAGATCACATGCCACTAAAAATAAGCAAATAATTATTCCTCTCTACAAATGGCCACACTTGCCTTGACACTTATTAAAACAGCATTAATTATGGATTTTTGACAGCAGAGCCTACTGAGGATGCCCATGTAGGGTCGATCCTGAAAAAATTGGTAATAGGAACACACGTCCACTGTCACATATTCTGGAGTTTGATAAAGTTCCCATACTACATGGATTGCAATACTGTACGAAGAAAGACACTTCAATTCTATTAAATGTTAAGACATTAGAAAGGCCCCCTGAAGAATCCCTGTGTCTTGGAGTGATCCCTTGACAGTGATGGGCACTGATGCTCCCCTATTTACTGATGCCTTTCGCATTCTGTGAGCTGAAGGGCTCCTTCCCTTCTCTGCTCTTCTGCTGTGGTCAGGAACCCTGCTGTTTACGTCTGAAACTATCATTTGACATTCATCAACTCACATCCGGCATAGGACAAAAATTGTCCAGTTTGAATGTATCAAATGGTTTCTGGTTTCATTGGCAAGATGCTTTTGGATCTTACTAGAATTTCTGAAAGAGCACCTTGCAGACATGATGCTATTTGGTGAGGACTCTACCTTCCCTCTAGCCTTCGGCCCCATAACTCTGGCCATGGTTTCTCCTCCCCTGTTCCTCTTCCTCCCACTTCTCCATGGGCCTAATCTCCTGTGAGTCTCAAGGTTCAGCATCGTGTCATCAGGAAATGCATTTAATAGAGAGACAAGGTTCTAGTTGTGTCTCAGCCACTTGGTGGCTGCTGCTGAATCATCTTCAGTCACTCATTCATAAAAAGTGGGTAATATGAATTGCCTTCCAATTTTAAGGTGTAGTGGGATCAAAAGTGTGAGGTTGCTTTGAAGCATTGCTTGCTATACAAAGTTAAAGCATTACTGACTCCACAGAGAGAGGGTGGGCACTAGTGTATTGGTAGATGGGGGATTCTAATGACCCAGGAACAGAATTTTGGTTTTGAAGCCAGAAATTCGTATGTTTAAATCCTGCCTCCAGTAACTTTAGAAAAGTTAGTAAATGTCTCTGTTCTTTAAATATCAGGCTATTTATTGATAGAATAGGTAAAATGAAACATTCCCTACACAAGTGTTACAGATGCTGAGATTACTAATAAGATATATACACACGCTCAGAGCCTGTCACACGGTAGACTCCCAAACCAATGAGATTTTCGTTTTTTTTCTCATTTTTTTCTTCGATTAAGGGAAAAACCCCAATGAAAATTATTACTGGGTAAAGGAAGTGTGATTGAAACAGCAGAATTAAACAATCGTAAAAGCCAAAAAGAACTTGGATAACATGTAATTGGAGTATCCACTGTTCTATAGATATATATTCCATTTTAAAATATATAGGCTGTATAATGTCTTCTGAAAGAAAACTCTTATCTTCTTAAATTTTTGCAGACTATTCTAAGAAAAGTGCATATTTTCTGAGCTCATTTTTCTAAAAATCAAAAGGGATTAGAGCTATACAGGTAATTTCTTGTGTATGATACGCTTACTCTGAAATCAGTATGTTTTTATTTATTCATTTTTATTTACTTATTTATTTTGAGATAGAGTCTCACTCTGTCACCCAGGCTGGAGTGCAGTGGAACAGTCTCGGCTCACTGCAACCTTCACCTCCCAGGTTCAAGCAATTCTCCTGCCTCAGCCTCCTGTGTAGCTGAAATCACAGGCATGTGCCACAATGACTGGCTAATTTTTTGTATTTTCAGTAGAGACGGGGTTCACCATGTTGGCCGGGTTGGTCTCAAACTCCTGGCGTCAAGTAATCTGCCCACCTCTGCCTCCCAAAGTGCTGGGATTACAGGCATGAGCCACCATGCCCAGCCCTGATATCAGAATGTTTTTAAAATGTTAACAATGAAGGAACTGATCATATGTTGCAAAAGGCCTCTTATGTCATCAAATTGTGTTGCTGATGTTAATTTCCAGACATTACTAGAAATCTTTTGTGCAGTTGCCTAATTTTGGTAAATTTTAAAATCTAACTCTATACACTGGGGACAGTTGTGATTTCCATTTTGAAACCAAAAACAAATGAAGTGTCACACAGTTAAGGAATCTGGAAATGTCCACCACATATGGTATTTAATGTACACAGCAAACTTTAGAATATAGTTAAGTCTTCATTTAAGGTCATGTTTTATGAAAGATGAAGCTTTGCAGTTGATTGGAATGGCCTGGGGGACCAATGCAGAAACATTTAGAGTACACAGTTCTCTCAAAGTTGAGTTTCATTTTTATCCAGAGCACAGCACTTAGCAGTCATCCTTGATACCTCTCTTTTCCTAATAACCCAAAATCAGTGGGCCACCTTGCCACGTGGATTTTATCATATTATCTGATTTTTTATATTTTTGCGACAGAGTCTCACTCTGTCACCCAGGCTGGAGTGCAGTGGCGCAATCTCAGCTCACTGCAACCTCCGCCTCCAAGTTGAAGCTATTCTCCTGGCTCACACATGGATTTTATATCATAGTATCTCTTAACATTGTCCATTTCTCTCTATTCAACCATCACCATCATGGTCCAGGCTGCCTGTGTCCCTGCCTGGGCCACAGTGTCCTCCCAGGGAATGATCAGGCCATGTGTCCCCTCCTGGGCTTCAGTGTCCTCCCAGGGATAGTCAGGCTGTGTGTCTCATCCTGGGCCACAGTGTCCTCCCAGGGATAGTCAGGCCGTGTGTCTCGTCCTGGGTCACAGTGTCCTCCCAGTGACAGTGTGTGTGTCCTCCTGGGCCACAGTGTCCTCCCAGGGATAGTCAGGCTGTGTGTCTCGTCCTGGGCCACAGTGTCCTCCCAGGGACAGTCAGGCTGTGTGTCCCCTCCTGGGCCACAGTGTCCTCCCAGGGACAGTCAGGCTGTGTGTCCCCTCCTGGGCCACAGTGTCCTCCCAGGGAATGGTCAGGTCGTGTCCCCGGCTGGGCCACAGTATCCTCCCAGGGACAGTCAGGCTGTGTGTCCCTGTCTGGGCCACAGTGTCTTCCCAGGGAATGGTCAGATCATGTGTCCCCGGCTGGGCCACAGTGTCCTCCCAAGGAATGGTCAGGTCATGTGTCCCCGGCTGGGCCACAGTGGCCTCTGAGTGTTCTATTCACCTCCATGCTCACTCCCCTCCCACCTATTCTCCACTCTGAAGAGAAGAGGATTTTTCCTGTGTGCAAATATGATGTTGCCCTCACTCTACCCTCACCCCGAGAGCCTCTCCATGGGTTCCCGTTGCCCCTAGGAAGATGTGGCCCACCACGCCCTGCAGGACTAGGGACATCTCCCACCTCTTCCTTCCTCTCACCTGCCCCTGCCCGACAGGACTTGGCCACGTTTCTGCCTAGAATATTCTAACATTCTTTTCACCATTCTTCATCTTCTACTCATCCTTCGGATTTCAATTTGATCTCAGAGCCTCAGGGGGCTTGGCTGATCTTGCTGGCTTACACCACACCATCAGAGGCTGTTACCAGCATCTCCCACCTACCCCTAGGTTTCAGAGTGTGTCCCCATTACATTTTTACATTTGCTTATGTAGTTACAGTTGATTCTTATCTCACTCTCTGACTCGGTATCATTAGTTCTATATTTGCCCATCATCAAATCCCTGGTGCTTAGCACACAATGGACGCTTAAAGAATATTTGCAAAACGTGTTAATGGATGAATGAATAATGAATGAATGGGTAGCAAGCACACGTGTTTACCTACAATCTGTCATCTGAGTTGCACCCTGGTGCTGAGCTTCTGCTGGTAGAGACGGTCTGCAATATGTTTTGCTTGTCTTTGGCCATACCATCTTTTTGTCCAGTGATTCACCTGGGGTTTGTCATGGGATGGGGAACAGACTTTGTACATGCAAAAATGCCAAATGACAACAGGAGTGGAAACCAAGACTCTCTTGCCTGTAGCAATCTGTTCTACCTCAACAATTTTCAATGCAGGCTCCACAGCCTCATTGGGTTGCTTTCCATTATCTCCAGGATTATCATTTTAACAATAATTACATTTATGGAAGGGGTGTCAGGGTCCTACATGATGAACACCAACAACCACCAAAAAGCCTTCCCATGACCTGAAAGGCTGTGGCATCTCTGCTCCTGCCAATTACACCACTGGAGTTCCCGACTGAGCACTGGTGGTTCCACCCCATGCCTTGAAGACTGATCACCAAAGAGATGCAGGTACATGAGGAGGGGCTCATCAGGCAGACAAAATATGCAGGAAATGAGCTTCCGGATCTGGAGATTTTACTGAAAGAGTTCTGTCTGTTGCAAAGCAGATTATTTTATTTTATTTATTTTTGAGATGGAGTTTCACTCTTGTTGCCCAGGCTGGAGTGCAATGGTGTGATCTCGGCTCACTGCAACCTCCGCCTCCCGGGTTCAATTGATTCTCCTGCCTGAGCCTCTTGAGTAGCTGGGATTACAGGCATGTGCCACCACACCTGGCTAATTTTGTATTTTTAGGAGAGATGGGGTTTCTCCATGTTGGTCAGGCTGGGCTTGAACTCCTGACCTCAGGTGATCCGCCCATCTCGGCCTCCCAAAGTGCTGGGATTACAGGCGTGAGCCACTGCGCCTGGCCACAAAGCAGATTATTTTCATCTGCTCTTTTCTTTTATGCCCACCTCAACTCTTGGGAGCTGAGGAAGGCCAGAGGACGGCTGTGTGTGGCTGTGGAGTTAGAGAAAGCACAGAGGCGGTGGGACTTGAGTTGTGCATTGGAAGATATGCTCAATTTGGGTGGCTGGGAGGATAGGGGTCAAAGGTAACAGATTAGGAGCAAAGGCTCAAAGACGAAAATGGGTTACAGAACGTTCGTGGGTTTGTTCTATTTGGATGCTGGGGCAGATTCATCAGGAAGAGCAAGTGGGCGACAAAACCGGGCATGTGAAGCAGAAGGTGAGGGCTCATGTGCCATGTCACAGAGGCTCCCCCGAAAAGATGTTCTATCCCCATGGTAACTGAATTAAGCAGAGTAAGGAGTCTTCATTTTTTTTTTTCCTAACTCATCTAGAGAAAATTAAATTAAATTTTCAATTTACCATGAATTAATATGCCTTTTTTATAATGCAAAACTGTTATATTTAAACTGGGGGTGCTATCATACAACCATTATCTCTGAAAAGCCCTCGGCCCACTTCCTGTTTTTAATTCAGTGGAGGTTAATAGCAATTCTCAGATGCCTTCACATGGCCAACTTCCCTGGAACGAAGAGAAGATCCGGAAGCCTCAGAGAGTAATGAAGTCATTATTATAACCATTTTAATAAAATTTTCAATAGTTAAGCCACCTTCCTGTGATTTATTGTTAAAAAACTAAGCCACTGAGTTATAGGACTGAAAAGGTCAACCAATGAATAGGCTGCACTTAACAGAAGTAATAAAGGAAGAAGAGAGGCTGGGTGGGGAGGAAAGGGGCTATGTGAAAGCTGTGCTAGGGTCTGATGCCCCCCAAATTAATATATTGAAACCTAATGAGGGTCGGGCACAGTGGTAGGCTGGGTGCGGTGGCTCATGCCTGTAATCCCAGCACTTTGGGAGGCCGAAGTGGGTGGATCATTTGAGGTCAGGAGTTTGAGACCAGCCTGGCCAACATGGTGAAACCCCACCTCTACCAAAAATACAAAAATTAGCTGGGCATGGTGGCAGGCACCTATAGTGCCATCTACTTGGGAGGCTGAGGCAGGAGAATTGCTTGAACCCGGGAGGTGGAAGTTGCAGTGAGCTGAGGTCGCACCACTGCACTTCAGCCTGGGTGATAGAACGAGACTCTGTCTCAAAACAACGACAATAAAATGAAACCTAATGACCAGAGTGACTTTGTTAAGAGGCTTTTAGTGGGTAATTAAGTAACGAGGGTGAGGCCTAATACAAGCAGGAACCCCGTTTTTATGCCTGGCACCCAGCAAACGCTCTTCAAACTTGAGTTTCAATCAAGACCTGTACATGCTATCTGCACATATGGTCAAACTCTGTTTATCACTAATTCAAGACTACCATGAGATAAGGAAGAAAGCAGCCCCCCAAAGCCCACTCACAGAAGGGCCCCTGGAACTCCAGAAGATCCACAGCAAACCTTTTTCCTGAAAGTCCTGACCTGTACTGTACAGGAAGAGGACACAGGTATTTCTGCAGGACTCAGCAGCCCAGCTTATCATGCGAGTTGTCTTAGTCCATTCATGCTGCTATAACAAAATACCTGGAACTGGACACTTTAGAAAAAACAGGAATGTATTTTTTCACAGTTCTGGAGGCTGGAATTCCAAGATCCAGGTGCCAACAGTCTCCATGTCTTACAAGATGTGGCATCTGGTGAGGGCTGCTTTCTGCTTCCCAGTGGCATTTTATTTTTTTAACTTTTAATTTAGGCTCCGGGCACATGTGCAGGTTTGTTATAAAGGTACATCCATGTCACAGGGAGGTTATGGTGCAGATTATTTCATCACCCAGGTACTAAGCCTAATGCCCAATAGTTGCTTTCTCTGCTCCTCTCTCTCCTCCCACCTTCCCCAATTAGCTAGGTCTCAGGATCTGTTGTACCTTTTTTTGTGTCCTGAGTTCACATCACTTATCTCCCACTTATAAGTGAGGTGTTTGGTTTTCTGTTCCTATGTTCATTAGCTAAGGTGTTTTCTTACTGTGTCCTCACATGGCAGAAGGAATGGAAGAGCAGAAAGGGCCAGGCAGCTCTCTGAAGCCCCTTTTGTAAGGGGCTTAATCCCATTAAGGATGGCAGAGCCCTCAGGACTTAATTACTTCCCCAAAGGACCCATCTCTTGATACTATCACATTAGGGTTTAAGTGCCAACATAGGCATTTTGGGGGGGGGGAACATACATTTAAACCATAGCACAAGTCTAGCAAACCAGATTTTGGAACTCTAGTTCTTGAAATGCACAAGAATATAAAGCACAGGTGGAAGGCTATGAGCTCCAAGGCAAGGCAACCAATGGTCTACAGGGACAGCCAACCACCACAATTCTCGGCAGAATCACAGAATCACAGAATGGAATGAAATGGTTTGGCAGCCTTTGCTTAAGAAAGTAGGCAAGCAGGCTGGGCACGGTGGCTCACACCTGCAATCCCAGCACTTTGGGAGGCCGAGGCAGGCAGATCACTTGAGGTCAGGAGTTCGAGACCAGCCTGGCCAACATGGTGAAACCATGTCTCTACTAAAAATACAAAAAAATTAGCCGGGTGTGCTGGCAGGCACCTGTAATCCCAGCTACTTGGGAGGCTGAGGCAGGAGAATCACTTGAACCCAGGAGGTGGAGGTTGCAGGAGCCAAGATCATGCCACTGCACACCAGCCCGGGCAACAGTACGATAGTGGGAGACTCCGTCTCAAAGAAAAAAAAAAAGTAGGTAAGCAAATAATACAGTTCAGAAGGATTCCATTAAGACAGTTGCAATATTAAACAAAATACTCTTCAATGGGTAAGCTTCAGTTACCCAGAAAGTTCTTCCTTCCTCAACAATGCCAGATGTTCATGTGCATGTGTGTGAAAATGGTTATCCACTATCACAGTTGAATCAGGTTCAGGGAGTAGAGAACCATGATGATGTGTATTGTTGGGCAAAGAAACAGTGACTGCTGAAAACCTTTCCGAAATGTCTAACTCCCACTACTGCCTGAGTAGGCAGATTTGCTGGGTGGGATCTTATCCTTGGAGATGAAAAGCACTCACTACTGAGTCTAGATGTCCATCATCCTAAGCAAATGACTTCATTGACCTGGCCTGGGGATGAAGGTCAAGAGGATGGCAGACAAGGGCTTCATATCATGCTAAACTGAGAATTTATACAGACCTTTTTTCCCCACCATCAAGTCTGTCTTATGACTCTGCATGAGTGAATAATCTTAGGAAGTAAAATTTCAGAATAATAGAGATTTAGTGTACCAAAAAATCTGCAGAATACACAGTTCCCAAAGACAGGCCCATTCTGGGAAACCTGTGTATGTATATAACTCTTCAATATGTGTATAGAAATGCAAATTTCTGATCTCCTCAAGTCAAATCATTCATTCATTAAATTCTAGCACTAGCTTTTTTGACAATCCTTTAATTTTGGCTCATCTTCTGGGAATTGGAGATGGCTACATATATTTAAAGTACATATGTTTGCATTTTTAGCCCTGCTGTTTAATAGAAAAGTGATTTACAATTCTGGACTGGCAGAGATAGATTCTGTGGTGGTGCAGTGGAGCACTTCCAGATGAGCTGAAAGATGGTTTCTGAGCATGAATTATATGTCCGCATGTGAACAGGAAGACAAGGAAAATGATGAATCATCTCCTACCATCTCTTAGTACAAAGCTGCAGACTACATAATTTAAAATTTACTGTACTGCCAGCAATACCCATATAATGTGATCATACACAAAGAGCCTGTCAAATACATTAAGAAATTAAAGCAATATGAAGGTTTCCTGCAACCCAAAGAAAGCCTATGAATAATTCACATTCCCATGCATGAGGCCATCTAAAGGTGACAACGACGTGTGCAGGGTACCTAACTGACGGAAACTGATGAATTAGCCAAGTAATCTGATTTAATATCAAGATGATATTTTGGTTACCTTGAAAGATAAGCTGCCCCTTCACATCTTTGTAGGTACTCTGTAAGCCTGAGAAGTTCAGGGTGACAGGAATTGTTGTAAGGCTGGGTGAGGTTGTGTGGATTAGGGACCCCAGATTCTGGTGATCCTGGCACTTCTTGCATCTCTCCCACTGCCTTTAATGGTCAAATGGCTGCTTTACCAGGATCCCAAATCACCCACTATTCAAAGACAGTGTCAATGCATAATCCATCTCAGCACATGGACGGCTGATGAAATGGGGGAAACGATGGTGGATGGATTTTAAATGTGAAGGGCTTCAGCCTCTCTTGATTTATATGGCTTCTTTTTTTTGTATATTAATTATAGTCAGGATGCTGAGAGAAATAAGGTTTCAGAGACAGGAAACCACAGCAGAGGGAGGAAGCAGAATCACAGGTCATTCACTCCCGCCAGCTGCTCCAGATCTGACCCCACAGGCGCTCTGGTCCTCAGCCCTGCCCTCTGAGACAGACCAGGCTTGGGCAGCATGGAGGGACCAAGCCCTTCCCTCTCTCCCTCCTGGGTGGTCACAGCAGGGCTCTTTGGCTCCTCCACCCTGAGCTGGGCAGGACATGGAATAGACTAGGAACTTCACTGTGCCCCTGTCAAGAGTGAGAAAGCGATGAGATGGGACCACAGCCTCGTGGAAGGTTTGAGCACGACCTGTACATTTCCTTAATAGACATGTTATTTGCACTAGCCTGGATGAGTGAAAACTGGCTAAAGATGTACTTTTTATGTTGTTACAACAATATGTCTGTCGATAGCTCATAGGCTTTTCTTTTAGAAAATATAATTTTGTAAGAAGAGGTCCACCCTACCTCCTAAATAAGTTTATTTCTAATACACATGGAATCTTACTGCCCAATTTACACACTAACATCCCAGAGACATGTTATTTGCAGTTGACAAAAGCACTTAATACTTTAAATTTGAGTTTCTGTTCCATCCCATTTCATTCTTTTCATGTGGGTCAAATGATTTGTGCTTCCATGCAAACCAACACTTGAAATTTCCAAGGACCACTCTTACTTAACATGTGCTAGACACAGCTTCAGAGCTCAAAGTGTCTTTCAGATGAAGTAACCCTGCACCAATGCTCCCATGAAAACAAGAGTAAACCCTCAAACTGTCTTTGTCATGGGGTGACCACTCAACTCCTCTGTTTACCTTTGTGCCCTTGCCAAAAAAAAATTTGAGTGCTGCATTCATCAATGGGTAATTTGAGAGTTCTTTTTTTTAAAAAAAAAAAAAAAAAAAGAAATCTGTTTCCTTAAAGTGGAGGCTTGTGCGTAAAATTGGACAAGGTAAGCATTTCTCTCACCTTTTGTGGGAAGGATGTCTAAATATGGAACATCTAATTAGGATTAGAATAAATCTCATATTTCTAGTTGTTTCCTTGGATCTTTTTTTTTTTTTAGAGAGGTTTCACTTCCACAGTTAAATCCCTACATCAGATTGAATTTAAGCTTTAACATATATATGAGGTTTATAATTTGAAAAAAAAACAAAACAACAATAACACAAAAAACATGACCTCTGCTCAAACAACAGCAATAATGAACTTGTCCACTTTACTCAAGGGCACAATCCCATAAAGGACAGGTTCCCACGAATGAAGATGAGCTGTCTTCCTCCTGGGACTCAGTGCCTGGGGAGCTGGCACTGATTCCCTGGGTAAAAGAAGAATTACCCAGCGCTTCTGTAATTTGAAAGGGAGCCTTTTAGAAGAGAGGATCATCATACACCCTCCAACCTCCTTATGGATGAAGGTGGATTTGTGAGAATCTCTGGGCCATTTGCTACCAATCCCTCTCCTTTATCCCTCCTCAAAGCCATGAGCTCCTGAAGGCCCTGTCCTAGTCCTTGGACCAAGTGTGAGTTCTATTCCTGGAACTGGCCCTTCCGCATACCTCAATCTTCCCAACCCCTACCTTATGATGGCTACACGGCCACACCCTTGATTCTGCATCCTCAAGTAAGAGTCATTGTCCAGTGCTTTTCCAGAGGGTATTCAGTAGGAGCCCTATGGTAAGATCTGTCATTGCCAAAAGCTGTGGCAGACAGTCTCTGGGCATGTCCACCAGGGATGAAACCCAAGAGGCTTGCCCCGTCCCTGACTTCCCAGAGCTTGTATTTGTTGTGGCCTCCTCCCTGAGTTAGCTGAGCACTCAATGCACCCCGTGGGGTCCCTGGAGCCAGGCTGCTCTAGGCTTCTCCCCTGTTCAGATGCTCAGAGATAAGCTGATTGCCAACTGGGCATGTGCTTACAGAACCTCAACACTGCTGTGGTTCCTGGCAGAGGAAGGAAAAAAGAGGACCGACCAGAATGCAGCTGTTCACTGGACCCAAGACTACCCCCTTTGCAGCTTCTTAGAAGAAGCAGTAGGTGTCTAGTATAAGATAGATTCATGCTGTTGTTTGGTTGGCTGGTTGAAGAATTCAGCCTACTATTCAGAAAATTCCTCAAAAGTACCCTTGCCCTCCATATCAGTCAGCTGCAGAGACTTAATAAATCAAAGAACCTGGCGACCCAGAGAGGGGAAGGTGCCCTAGGCCAGTGTTTCTTTTCAAAGTGCAAATAAACTATTTGGGGATCTCCTCATCATGTTGATTCTGGGCCAGCCTGCTTAGGTGGAAGCTGAGATGCTGCATTTCCAAAAGACTGTCTGGTGACACCCAGACGCTGTTCCAGACATCACACTTTTGCGTAGAAAGGATAGGAAAGGCCCCTTCTCCTCCCGCCATTATCACTCTACTGGGAGAGACAAGACAAAGTCTATCTCTTCCCTTTGAGTGTGACGATCTTAACTGGCTTCAAGGAAGGAACTCTGGTATTGGTATTCTTTGTTTTGTTTAACCTCCCAAACCATTCACACACCACAGAGCCTCTCAACTGTCTCTCAGTTCTATAAATCCACTTGATATAACCTCCTCATGATATGGTTTGTCTCTGTGTCCCCACCCAAATTCTCATCTTGGATTGTAATCCCCACCTGTCGTCGAGGAGGGAACCTGGTGGGAGGTGACTGCATTATGGGGGAGGTTTCCCCTATGCTGTTCTCATGATAGAAAGTTTTCATGCGATCTGATGGCTTAAAAGTGTCAGTTTCCCCTGTATGCTTTGTCTCCTGCTGCCATGTAAAACATGCCTTGCTTCCCCTTCACCTTCCACCTTCCGACATCACTGTAACTTTCCTGAGGCCTCCCCAGCCATGTAGAACTGTGAGTGAATTAAACCTGTTTTCTTCATAAATTACCCAGTCTCAGGTAGTATCTTTATAGCACTGTGAAAACGGGCTAATACATCCCATCTATCTTTAAGTGGAAAGGCAACTGGGGGGCTAACATTTATTACGCTGCTTCTGTACACTAGGAAAGAGTGCATCAAGGCTTACAACAACACTACAAGACACATATTTTGTTTGTTTTGAGACTGGATCCCACTGTGTTGCCCAGGCTGCAGTGCAGCAGCACAGTCACGACTCACGGCATCCTTGACTTCCCTGACTCAAGCCATCCTCCCACCTGAGCCTCCTAACTAGCTGGGACTATAGGCACACACCCCCACACCTGGCTAATTTCTTTCTATTTTTGGTAGAGATGGGTCTCACTATGTTTCCCAGCCTGGTCTTGAACTCCTAGGCTCAAGAAATCCACCCACCTCAGCCTCCCAAAGTGTTGGAATTACAGGTGTGAGCCACCATGCCCAGCGAAGATACATATTTTTATCCCTAGTTGACTGATAAGGAAACAGAAACTTGGAGTGTTTAATAAATTTGCTAACAGTGTCCATCAGAAGTAGGCAAGGTGGCGTTTGGAGGTGGTGCTGTCTGAACCCAAGTGTGCCCAACTCTTTCCTCTCCACATCACAGTGGCCATTTATTTATTTAATCATTCATCATTCTTTCAGTTAATACAGAACCTGTGATGTGCCAGGCACTGGGCTGGTGAATTCTCTGCAGCAAAGACCTCAGAGGTCATGAGAACCCATGAGCACATCAAGTCCTTTTCTGGAGGCTCCACATCAAGAGCACATTGCTTACATCTCTATTTCAAACAATCTGATGTAAAATAGATGCTGGCTTAATGCTGTGGTGAATAAATTGGGTTGCTGAAATTTTCAGAGAGCCTTTGGTCTTGAAATCCCCATCGTTCTGAACCTAAACATGTATCTGCAATGTGTGAAGTGTGCTGATAGTGTCTGTCACCATCTCAAATAAACAGCAACTTTGCTCCTCATTAGTGGTTATGCCTACAAAGCTTTGAGTGTTTCCAGCCAGCTGTCCTTGGGGGCTTCATGTTTCCTAAGAACTGCTACTTAGAGGCATGATGTCGTTGCTGGAAAAGGAGGAAGTCGATAACTCTCAAAGACCATCTTCCCATTTGCTCACCCCTAGTGTTACTGGTGAGCAGGGAGGAGAGTAGATTCTGTCTTGAAGTGAAGGCTGCTGGCTGGGAAGTTGTCTTCCTTCTGTCCCTGCTTTTCCAGGGTCTCCTCCCTGGCCTGTGTTCAGGTTGTCATGCATCATCTACCGAATGCATTTGTCTTGAGGGACCACATGACAGGCACACCTAAGACTGCTCCTATGATTTCAATTAATTCACCCAGGCTAAAGGGGAGGCTGTGGGGATCGGTCACGGGGTGGCGGTGGGGGTGGGGGGTTCAAACCTTAATATGTGGAAGTGCCACAGGGCACACACAACTGTAGAGACAAACAGAATGCTCATCTTCTGGCGGACAGTGGTCGGACCTCAGATGGCCTCCCAGCTCTGTGTGCGCGGCTTCTTGGACGTGCATTGCCAAGGGCACCGACGAAGCTGAGTGGTTGGATTCTTTTGTATCCACACTGCATTGGGAACTCTTTGTCCTTGCAGCAATTCCTCACTGAACACTCAGGGTGGTGATGAGGAATAGAAAGAATAGGCATCAACTTGAAAACACATGCTTTAACTCAGGGCAGAGAAACAATAAGTTGCAACCTTCATGGCCTGGACTACCTCTAGGAAACTGGTTATATGATTTTTGTTTATACATATATGTCAAATACTTTCTACACATTCCGAAATAAAAGGATTGAATTGCTACTTGCAAACTCTCTTCCTCTGGCCCTGTGTCAGCCCTGACCCTGACCAGGGGTGGCTCCTTTTTTGAAGCTGCAGGTCTGGATTATGTCTACATTTGAAATCATGCTCCCACGTGCCAAGTGCGCTGGCTGAACCTACACTGCTTGGACCATCAGAGGAGGTGGCATCCTCCCACCTGTGGAGGGCACAGCGCTTCGAGAGCAGCAGAGGATTCTGAGCAAGTGCTGATGTCTAGTCTTTGTCTGTTTCCCTGCCAACATGGTGTGCTCCGATGCCCTTGTTCCTGGAGCATTTTTGTAGGATGCCTTCTGGATCTCCTTGTTCTGGGGCTAAACTTGTCCTTGGGAAGTGAACTCAGAGATGTCTCCTGGATGACGTCCTCCTGCCTGCTCTGAGGCCTGAGCTAGTACCTCACCTGTGTGCTCCTCAGCATCCATCCCTGCTCTTCCGTCACGGCACCTGCCATCTTGCATTCTAACAATTACTCTGTGTTCTCTCCCAGCTGATTGTGATTTTCAAGGTCAAGGATTTTATCCTAGATGAGATTACATATTAGGTCCTCAAAAATTCATGGTTTCAATAAATAAATAGGGCATTCATTTCCACTTACACAATAGGTGACCAAGAAGCACTTGCTGATTGATTGAGCTCGGAGACCTCGATCATCCTCGTGCTCCCCAGGTCTCCCAGGCCCTGGGTGCTACAGCATCACACGTCCATGCACTTAGGGCTAAAGGGACCCCCAGCACTGGAATCACCTGCCCTCTCCCTGGGTTGCTTTAATCATGGAGGAAAAGTTGGTCAGGTTGGAATTCTCAATATTAATTATTTAAGGCAAACAGGGTCCTTGTTTTGTGAGCATTCTGAAGCCTCATTTCTTTTTCATTTATCTTTCTGGAATTCCTATGAGCTAGATGTCTTTATTTTCTTAGGGAATATTGCAAGGACATGAGTAATGTATTTGGTATTTCTTTTAAGGTATAAGAAGTTGAAAGCGTCTGGGGAAACTGTCCTGAAATGAGAAAATCAGCGTGTTCTGGAACATGTGGCTGTAGGAATATGATAAGACTCACTAACGTTTTCTGAAGTTGAAGTTGTCTCCACAGAGAAGAGGCAGGCACAGGAGTGGTGGCAGTTTCATACTCGAAGGTCCAGCACTGACGAGCCATGTGATGGGGGCAAGGTACCCACCCTGTCTGGGCCTGCCTTTCTCATGTATAAGGTGAGGAATACCCGCCTGTCCCCGATGCCCAGTGAGGGGCAGCTGAGATGAGGGAGGAAGGGGCAGGGCGCTGTGGCAAGCCCATAGGAGGAGTCTGAGAAATATCATCCCTTCCCAAGTAACACCACGTCAATTCATAATGGGGAGGTTTAGATTCAGCATGAAAGCCCTCAAGACAAGGCTGTCCCTTCCCCGTGTGGACCCTGATGAGGGCAGGTAGAAGCCTGGGGTTTCATCACCTCCAGCACAGACACAGAGGAGAGCCAGCTGAAAGCTGCAGCCCAGATGGCGACTTGGTGACTGCAGTTGCGCGAGGGCCACCGGTCCTCTGAGTAAACTGTTTCCACAGACCAATGCCGCCTTGTATATATGGGGGTGGAGAAGAGGGCAAAGATCGGGCCCTGAGATTATCTGTTCTAAAGCCAAAAAGAGAGCCATAAATGCACATTTCTTCCCTGGTACTGGAGAAAAGGTCAGCAAACGCCCTTACAAACCAACAATTCATTTTGAAAGCGCAGGATTTTCACTCTTTGGCTGATCCCAGCATTACATAAACAACATCAACTGGTAACACTTCCCTCTCCTCACTTCCAGAGCGAAGGGGTCAGGGAAGAAACATGGGGATGGACGTGAGGGGTGCTCGCTGGAAAAACCCAGTGACTCCCTGACTCGGGTGTGGAATCCTCCTGGCAGGTTTCCCTCCTCATGTACCTATGCCCAGGTAGGGGCTGTCTGCCGGCTTCTTCCCTCCACCAGCCATCCCACATTGGCCACATCTGGATTCTAAATAATGCTGATGCTGGTTCTGTACCAGGAAGAGAGGAAGGAGCTGGGCTTCTCTGCTGTCTTGCTTTCCTAAGAACTGGGTTCAAGTAAGAGGAAGCACTAACAGAGGCATCTGGGAAGTGCTGAGAGCCCAGGGTTCCTGTGGCCTGTGCCAGCTGGATGGATCCAGTTCAGTCAACTGTTGAGCTCCCAGCTCTGCTATCGACTAACTGAGAGGACACTCCGGGCCTGTTTCTTTTTCTATGAAATGAGAATATACCTAGCTTATAAGATTGCTTTAGGATCAAATTGGATGATATAAATAAAGTGGTTAGCACTGTCCCTGGCATCTAACAATCACAGCTGCCTTTTCCTTTTGTCTTTTTTTTTCCTTTTTGCACAATTACCACTATAATGGTTCTCTTCTCCCTCATAGATAACTTGCTCTTTCTAGGAACTGAGGGTGTCTCCAGCCTGGCCTCCCTGGACAGACCCCAATTTTCAGGCCTCTCTTACCCCTTCCTCTACCAGCATGTCTTTGCCTACACCCTCAGGGCTCGTCCAGGTGCCTGGCAGTCACTTCATTAACTAATTTCCATAAGCTGTGTTTTGCTGTGTCTTCTATTTGCCAGACAACACACTGAGGTTAAATAATAAAAATAACTAATGTTATTGCATAGTAGAATGCACCAGACACTCTCAAGTTTTTCCCAGGTATTAATCACAGAATCCTTCCAACACCATTATCAGGTAGGTACTACAATTACTGCTATTTTAAATTTTGCCAGAAGTCATCCAGTTAGTAAGAAGAAAAGCTGGCACTCAGTTCTGCAGCCTGGCCCCAGAGTTCAAGCAACTCACCTACACAGTGTCAGATGAGAGAATTTCAGGCACTGTGGCAGGTCACTGGAAAGGACAGGTTTGCTCAGGGAAGACTCCACACACCTCGGGACATCACGCCCCCTGCCATTGACTGCAGGCCTGTCCTGATGACAGCATGGACTTCTGAGGGCCTGAAGGAGAGCAGGCTTGGGAGAGCCACACAGGTTCCCCTTGGCTGGACAATGAGGCAGCCATGGTATTGATCCTTTTCAAGACCTATTTCCCCGTAATGAATCCCTTTCTTCCAACAAGTGACTCCTCTTCACCATCATTTGGTGGAAAATTGAGAGTAATGAGGTTTTCCCAACTAAGCCAGAGGGTGGGGTTTGCAGATAGAGGTGTTTCCAGGCAGCACTTGCAGCTCCCTCACTTGGACGTCTCTCCTGGAAGTCCTATTGCCTTGGACACATGAGCACTGGGGTCTAACTGCATGCCTATCTGTTAGTGTTTTCAATCAAGGGCCAGGGGTCCATGCCCTTTGACTGTCTTGTCCCTCCCTTTGGCAGGGAAGAATGAAGAAATGCAATCTTAATATTCCTATTCTTGAACCTATGGCAAGTATTAGCATCACAATGATGACTGATGCACATTGTGGATTCCTGACCTGGCTTTTCACAGTATCCAGAAGTAAAAAGCAATTTCTGAACTCACTGTAGGAAACAATGATCATAATTCATGGTGGTTTGCAGCTGGGCTTCTTTACACTTAAGAGATTTTTGTTTGTTTGTTTGTTTATTATTATACTTTAGGTTTTAAGGTACATGTGCACAATGTGCAGGGTTGTTACATATGTATCCATGTGCCATGTTGGTTTGCTGCACCCATTAACTCGTCATTTAGCATTAGGTATATCCCTAATGCTGTCCCTCTCCCCTCCCCCCACCCCACAACAGTTCCTGGAGTGTGATGTTCCCCTTCCTGTGTCCATGAGTTCTCATTGTTCAATTCCCACCTATGAGTGAGAACATGCGGTGTTTGGTTTTCTGTCCTTGCAATAGTTTACTGAGAATGATGGTTTCCAGTTTCATCCATGTCCCTACAAAGGACATGAACTCATCATTTTTTTATGGCTGCATAGTATCCCATGGTGTGTATGTGCCACATTTTCTTAATCCAGTCTATCGTTGTTGGACATTTAGGTTGGTTCCAAGTCTTTGCTATTGTGAGTAGTGCCGCAATAAACATACATGTGCATGTGTCTTTATAGCAGCATGATTTATAGTCCTTTGGGTATATACCCAGTAATGGGATGGATGGGTCAAACGTAAAATCCTCAATAAAATACTGGCAAACCGAATCCAGCAGCACATCAAAAAGCTTATACACCATGATCAAGTGGGCTTCATCCCTGGGATGTAAGGCTGGTTCAACATACGCAAATCAATAAATGTAATCCAGCACATAAACAGAACCAAAGACAAAAACCACGATTATCTCAATAGATGCGGAAAAGGCCTTTGACAAAATTCAACAACCCTTCATGCTAAAAACTCTCAGTAAATTAGGTATTGATAGGACGTATCTCAAAATAATAAGAGCTATCTATGACAAACCCACAGCCAATATCATACTGAATGGGCAAAAACTGGAAGCATTCCCTTTGAAAACTGGCACAAGACAGGGATGCCCTCTCTCACCACTCCTATTCAACATAGTGCTGGAAGTTCTGGCCAGGGCAATCAGACAGGAGAAGGAAATAAAGGGTATTCAATTAGGAAAAGAGGAAGTCAAATTGTCCCTGTTTGCAGATGACATGATTGTATATCTAGAAAACCCCATCGTCTCAGCCCAAAATCTCCTTAAGCTGATTAGCAACTTCAGCAAAGTCTCAGGATACAAAATCAATGTACAAAAATCACAAGCATTCTTGTACACCAATCACAAACAGAGAGCCAAATCATGAGTGAACTCCCATTCACAATTGCTTCAAAGAGAATAAAATACCTAGGAATCCAACTTACAAGGGATGTGAAGGACCTCTTCAAGGAGAACTACAAACCACTGCTCAATGAAATAAAAGAGGATACAAACAAATGGAAGAACATTCCATGCTCATGGGTTGGAAGAATCAATATCGTGAAAATGGCCATACTGCCCAAGGTAATTTATAGATTCAATGCCATCCTCATCAAGCTACCAATGACTTTCTTCACAGAATTGGAAAAAACTACTTTAAAGTTCCTATGGAACGGAAAAAGAGCCCACATCGCCAAGTCAATCCTAAGCCAAAAGAACAAAGCTGGAGGCATCACGCTACCTGACTTCAAACTATACTACAAGGCTACAGTAACCAAAACAGCATGGTACTGGTACCACAACAGAGACATAGATCAATGGAACAGAACAGAGCCCTCAGAAATAATGCCGCATATCTACAAGAGATTGTTTTATGAGGACGGAAAACTAGGTACCCTTTGTATCACTGGATCTTTTCCAGTCACGGCTGAAGAAAGGTTTCTTTTTTTTTTTTTAACTTCAACTTGTTCACAATAGCTGAGAGTTACTAGATTTTAATCTCTAGAGTTAACTAGATTTTAAACTAGAGTTACCACTGCCCATTTTATAAACCCTTAGGGGATAATGAGAGGCACAAAGGAATGCTGTAGAAAGACACACCCATGGAGGCTGAGTTTTGCAAATAAAACCTGCTTCAACATGGTAGCCTTTATGTAAATGTAGGACTTAAGTGGAAAGAGAAGGAGGATAAATATTCCAGCAGGTGCTACAGAATGCACTGAATAGGCCGAAATGACACACATTTTTTCATGATTGAGACAACCTTTGCATGTAAGGGAAGTCTAATAGTTCTTCTCGGGGACCACATGTATCTCTCACCTATTTTTGTTACCTGAATCAAGATGGCGAACTCTCCATCCAGATCCTCATTGAAACAAAATACAACACATTTCTTTAAGTTTCCACTAGAGGAGACTTTACAACCGTAACTTCCTGCTGAGCACGTTCTTAAATTTTTGGGGGTGGAAATCACTGTTGTAAAATGCTCTTACTGAGTGTGTGTGCCCGTGTGCTTGTGTTTCTTTGGTATTTAACAGTTTGCTAGATGTGTATAAATTATTTAGGCAAGGAAAGAATCTTTAAAGCCTACATATTTAATATGTTCTAAATTCTGATTTAGGAGGCAGAGTGTAGGAGGAAGTTATATTCTGGTGAGACAGAGATCCAGACTGAGGCTGCCCCATTTTTTTTTTTTTTTACTTCAATTCCAAGACCTGATTTTTTAATGCCAAAGATGAAAAGTTATTTCCCTGACTGTGCTATCTGGAGCGTCCCCTCAAAATTGTGATCGTTTTACAATAGGTTTCTAATGCACAATTGCCAATTAAACTGTGCATTTAACATTTGCACAAAGCACTCCATTTTCTTTTGTTGGGGATTCAAGCTTTTAAGTCAGCCGATCAATTCTGCAAATTATGTAAGTACATAGCGCTTACTTAATATTTATTCTGTTGGGCAGAGTGGAATATGACTAGGCAGTGACAAATAGCACTTCGCACGCTGCAGATGGGATGAGTCAGCGGGGTGTCTGGACCTTGCAAAGCCCTGGCTGTCTTTGGTTGTGAAGGGCTCCTTAAATACTGGGGGAAATGTATGTGGTGTAATGCTGGCAACAGCAAGGAGAGTTCAGCTCTATTTTTGGCCAAGGAAATGCTTCCTTGTCTCTAGCCAACTCTTACCTAGTCATAACTTTTGCAGCCTCCATTTCTGGATCTCTGTAAATGCTATGAGGCATTCCAGTAGTGAAAGTTTTTGATATTATGGGGTCTGGAGTTCCAGGGCCTCTTTCCTCCCTAAGGGACTGCCGGAAATCAAGGCTTGCTTTGACAAGTTAGTAAACAATTACAGAGGTTGTTTATTTTTCTTTCTTCTATTAAATAACAAGGAACCAGTAACCAATGCCTGTTTCCTGTATCATATCACAAGAATAAAAAACAAGTGATATGTAATTAGAAATATCCAATTACATGTAAAAAACTTGAATATACATATTCTTAAAAATAGAGGCTACTTTTTTTTTTTTTGAGGCAGAGTCCAACTCTGTTGCCCAGGCTGGAGTGCCATGGCATGCCCACTGCACCCTCTGCCTCCCAGGTTCAAGTGATCCTCCTGCCTCAGTCTCTCGAGTAGCTGGGATTACAGGCCTGCGCCACCACATCTGGCTACTTTAAAAAAATTATTTCTTCTTCAAATTCCCTTTCCAAAAAAAGATTCTCTGGGTTCTATTTTTTCATTTATGAAAAGATAGTATGTACTGGAAGATCTCTTCCGGATATACTCTGTATATTGCTCTAGGTTTGTTTAAAATCAAACTTGTTTTGTAGTTAGAGTGAAAATCATCTTAATTCTAGCTGTAACTGATTTATTGCAAATTACAAACCACCATACAAAGTTTTGAGGCCCTAAGCAACTATGCAGCCTCAGCAGACAATACCTCTGATCTTCAGAGGTGCCCGTGAATGATAAGCTATGTTTGTGAAAAGCCTTTGGAGAACCCAACAGGTGAAGTGGTCTGATGGGTCTGATTTAGGTGCACTGACATTAAATACAACACTTGTACATGTTTGGTGTTAATGCTAGATTTTTTTTAAGATCATGCCAATTGATAAATATATAAAATCTAAAAGTAAAACATGCATCCTCCAAATATTGCACTCTTTTACTACATAGAAACAAATGGCATTACAATTGCAAATTCAAAATATCAGGAAATGCATGTGATTGGGTTTTCACAGTTAAATTGGTTAACTTGAGTTGCTTGTATTAAGCCCTGGATTTTAAAGCACCAGACAGTCATTAGAACTTTTACATGTGTGCTATGTGGGTGTGTTCATGTGGCTTTGCCAACAACATTATTACACATTTTCATCTTGATAATGCCCTCATAAAATTCTTCAAATCTGGATATGCAAAGGCCCCACTTTTGTGTCTCCAGCTATCTAAGGGGCTGGCGTGGGGCACAGGAGCACCTCAGCACCCTTTCCTTTCCTTACCTTGCTGCTCATCTCAGCCCTTCCTTGCATACCTTCATGAATGCTCTAGCTACACCTCATGTCTGAAAGAAGACTGGGCACTTCACCTTGGAAGTGACCCCATATGCATTTAAAAATATTGTATGCAGGTGAAATTCACATCACATAGCATTAACCATTTCAAAGTGAACAATTCCGTGTCATGTATTTAGTACATTCCCAGCATTGTCCAGCCACCACTTCCATCTAGTTCCAAAACATTTCCATCGCTCTACAGTAAAACCCCTTATCACATGCATTTTTTTCTAGGGCATGTCAAAGATTTCTGATATATTGATGAGAAAAGAGAATGCATTGAGAAAGCGGTCAATTTTATACAATCTTATGATTATCTGGATGGATTGGTGAGGGCCCAGGTAGGTGAGGTCATAGTGAAGAAAGGTCAAATGACTCAGCTATATGGGTTTGGACACGTTGGAAGAGTTTCTCAGGTACGTGAAAAGGTTGCTTTGTGAGCCGTTATGACCCCCGATTAGCAATATGTCTGGGGCAACAGCATATTCAAGGACAGGAATTTAAGGCTTCTCCCTTCTTTGCTTTCTCTGGCAGGCCATGCCTCTGTGCTGCCTGTGCTATGGGACAAGGGGAATGGGTGGTGCACATGCTTAGAGATGCCAGAGGAGGTTGCTAATTTGTGTAAGAGAGCACGGAGGTTCGGAGAACAAGGGCCAAGGACTGGCAAAGATCTTGATGAGATCCACAGTGCTGGTCGATAGAGGCTGGGATATTCTTCGAGGGGAACAAAGAGAAGAAGAGAAGAGAGGGAAGGGCCAGCTGTGTGAGCATGAGGACTTTGGTCAGAGAGAGCATCAGAGGATGTCTTATTTTGTGTTGTGAGACATCCTGTCCTTTGGCTACTTCTTCAGAGACCTTCATTCAAAAATGTTTACAAATGGAACTCTCGGAGGCATTAAGGAGATGCCTTTCCTTGGATGGCATCACGGTGTGGAGGCCGGCCTCAGGCAAGGGTCAGAGGCCGAGGGTGGTCTGGGGGCATCAGCCGGAGCCCACCTGTGCCTGCTCCCGCACACACAGGCAGGAGCAAGAGAGGCCACGCCTGCTCCGGTGCCCACGAAGGCTGGGATGGCTGAGAATCCCCTTTGCGGCTGGCAGTAAGAGGGCATCTTGAGAGTTTTTAGTTAATTAATTTATTTTTTTTAACAATTCTAGGTTTGGTGGAATTAAAAAGAGCTTCGTCTGGACTCAGCTGTAAAAGACCTCGTGGCGGGGGAGTACTCCAGGCCTGGACGCCGGATCTCTGCTGTGAGCTCAGGCTGTGCCACGGATGATCCCTGGGCATGGCACCTCACGTCTCTCAGCCTTCAGGTCCTCGTCACTCAAAGAAGGGAACTGTCCAGCTCTGAAATCATCAGATTCAGACTCTAGGATTTCAGACTCAGGATTCCTCCAAGAGTGAAACCATGTCAGTGTATATAGATGATCCCCAGAGAAATATGCCAAGAGGAAAAAAAGCCAATCCCAAAAGGTCACACATGTATGGCTCCATTTATTTAACTACATGAAATGACAAGATTATAGAAATGAGAACTGATCAGTGGTTGCCGGGGTTCCGGATGGGTAGGGCTGGGAGGGAGTGAGCGTGGCCATAAAGACAACAGGAGGGGTCCTGTGAGGACAGAAATGTCCTGTATCATGACTACATCCATGTCAATGTCCTGGGTGTTACCACTGGGGGAAACTGGGGAAAGGGTACAAGGGCGCTCTCTGTATTATTTCCTGTAAGTGCATGTGAATCTGCAATTATCTCAAAGTACAAAGCTTAATTTAAAAAACAGGAAAAAAGAAACACATTGAAGTTGTTCTTTAAAATGGAGGAATAAGCACTTAGAGAGAAATAATATCAGCAATGACTAATGAAGGACCAGTGGGTATATCAGAGTGGCATTGAGAAAAGGTGCCTATTAAAATGTAAAGATTGGAGCAGGCTATGATCTAAGCCATCATCTAACGCCTGTGACAGACAAAACGGAGCTCAGCGCAGGGAAGAGTGACTCATGCATATTCAGCTTATGATTAAACAATGGTTATAACTATATGAGTTCCAGAGTACACATATATCCATATATATGGTATCAATGCATGCACGCACACATATGCACATACAGATACACACACACACACACACACACGGTCATCAAGCTAGTTAAGAGCAGTCCTAGGTTATTGCTGCTTCCAGACAAAGTATGAGCTCTCCTACAGAATAAATCTTGCCACAGAAAAGAAATACACTTTCTCCCTACTTAACCTTGCCCACGACCTGCCGCAAGGGTGTCGGCAGCCGTGTGACATTTCACCTGCCCATGGAAATGGGGCTTGCAGGTCTGAGCAGCATCCCTACCAATGAGCCTCAGGTTTGCCATGTGTTCACACTGGGGAGGGGAGGCCGATGATATAATGGGCTCTTCTGATATCAGAAGCACCCTTAAGTCATTGAATAATTAATTCTTCCCAGCATCACTCTACACAAGGGTGAATGGCTTCTCATTCTACGTTATAAGCTGGAAATAAGCAGGGATCTTGAGTGGTGTGCCCAGTGCCACAAAGAGGATGAGATTAAAACTCCATGACTCCCTCCCCACTTCCCATCCCGGAGACACAGGAGCTGTCAAAGCAGTTTAGTTCCCCACTAATGCATATTTGGCCCAACTGAAGCAATCTCTATTCAACTTTCCAGGGGGCATTTTGTCCACGGATGGGACTGGAGATAGAATGGTGGGGATGCCCAAGCCACTCTGTGCCTGACACTGATCATGTGGACATTGTTCCTGGATGCTACACACCGCTACGCAGGTGGCACTGCCCTGCAGGATGGCCAGGCAGGTAAATGCACATAAGAGGAAGCAACTGTAAAGCAGAAACAGGATTGCTATGGAAGATCGGCGTCTTCCCAGGGCTCACTTTCTGGGATATATTGTAACAGCTCCTCTGACATCCACTTACAATAGCAACTATTTATTAAGCACTTCTATTTTTAACAGACCCTTTCTCTATAATATGTCATTTTCACAAACACACACAAAAGTAGCTGTTACTGCCTCTATCTTCTTATAGAAACTGAGGCAAAGTAAATGTAGATGACTTGAGGAGGGAAACGGGGTTACAGGTGTGGGCTGCAGTTTGGACAAATATCCACCTGCCTGTCTCTAGATCAGGGGCCTCCACTGCACTATGGCCTCACAGATCAGAGGAGAGAGGCCTCTTTCCAGGAGTCTTATTATTTCTTCACTTTTGGTTGCAGCTATTTCCTCCAATTCTCCCCTGCTCTCCTGCCCTTACATGCACACATCGCACATACGTATTAGGATTTGTCGCTTGCTTCGTCCTCAGTTGGGTGTGTCTGTCCTTCATTATGCCTCATCTCTGCTGTGGTCTTTGACTGCAAACCTGGAGGGGCAGTGACAGGATGTGTCAGCTGTGCAGAGCCCAGTCCATAAGCACAGACAGGCTTCTGAGCAGAGGTCAGGAGGCTGAAGAATGACCTGTGAGGACAAGGCTGCAGCATGTCACCTTCAGATGGCTTCAACTCTGGGTGGTGGCTCTGCCTGTGGCATGTAGAGGACACTGGAAAATTCAGGCTAAGGTAAGCATTCCTTCAGTGATGGGGCTTTGGGCCTGGTTTACGGGATCATTTTCTCCGTATTCCACTACCCACCTGTATTTGTGCAACTTCACGCATCAACACATCAGTAGCCACATGCACTCTAAATGCTAGCTGCAAACATTATATGCCAGGCATGAGCTAACTTTAGCTCATTTCCATATTTAATACCTCCAAAATGTATTATTATGATTTTATTATCCCCATTTTCAAGTGAGGGGGAAAATCTTAATTTAAGGAATTTATTCAAGGTCACCACCTAGTAAGTGGCAAAATCAGAACTTGAACCCAAAGTTATCTGCTTTAATGTCCTGATTGTCAATCCTTATGATGTACTCCTAAGTCAAACCCTGGCCTGTGTCCCCATCAGGTAAAAAAATAAAATGCTTCGTGTGTGTGTATGCATGCCTGTGCCTGTTAGCTGATATTTGGAAAAAAATTAAAGGCCTAATATAGTCCAGGTTCTGTGCTCAGCTCTGGGGACTCAGACAAAATGCTTTTCTTATTTGCCTGCAAGAAGCTGAAGGCATGGAAGGAAGGAGGCATGTTAAAAACCCTTGCCCTGCTGTGCGTGGAAGAAGATTCCGGGGAATGGAGGGGCCCTGAACTAACAGGGCCCAGTGGCCCCGGCCTGTGGTCGGAGGGGACGATGGGTTCACAGGAGCCGACATGCAGATGTAATAACTGGTGCTGAACTCCAGGTGTGGGTGAGCCCTGAAGGAAGCTGCTCGCAAAGGGGCAGGAGGATGGAGGAGTGGAATCACATCCAGTTTGGGAGAAACTAACAGGGTTTTGGTGAATGTCAAGTGCAGAGCAGTAGGAAATTGGGGGAGGGAAGCCTGGCCAAAAAAGGTGATTATTACTAACCAAAATGAAATGGAAGGGCTCGCATTTTCACAAAAATGTATGAATGTGTTCGGCATCCTTACCACTGTTCTGGTAGGAGCTGGCCGTGGTTATCTGTTTTCTTCTCTGCCCCTTATTGTCACTGTATTTTTACTCCTCCGATGGATCGATTTCAATACATCCATTTGCGTGCTTCGCTGTTAACTTACCATAAACCCTGTGAGGAGAGACCTAGCATCCGGCCAGCCTTGCATTCCCAGAAGACACCAGGTGTCTGGAATGCAGGACTCACACCATGGACATTTGGGAAATGCATGAACATTTTATATAGTGCTTTATCACTTCCAAACTCCATCACACCATTTACTTATTTAAATTCCCAAAACTCACTCCAAGAAAACCAGTCCTAGCTCCACTTTTAGGTACTACTAACTGTAGTGGGTGAAAAAGGTCCTAATTTAACAAAAATTGGTAAGTGTTTGAGATGCACTACCTTATTTAATCTGGAGTAACTCTGTGATACAAGAATTATTGCAATGATTTAACAACAACAACAACAAAAAACAGATCTAGGAAATTTAGGTAATTGGATCAAGATCTCAGAGTGCCTAAGTGATGGTGTCAGGACATGCGTTTAGGTTTTTGATTGAGAAGCTCTTTTCAGTGGTATGGTATGCAGTCCCATTGATGTGGTTACACTTCCCTTTCAATAGAACCATGACACACGGATCACGGATTTACTAATTGCTATTCTTGGAGTCCCTGTTTCCTATGGATCCATCTGCAACCGTACCTTACACGTACACTAGAGGGAACAGAAATCACTGATTCACTGCACGCAGCCAACCTCCACAGTCCCGCATGGGACCTGCTGCCCCAATACCTTCTTATTCAGGAGTGAAGGATTTTCAGAATCCGGAATTTAAATGTGGATGAGGTCCTAAATGGAATGAATGTTTTAGGTAGGCATAAGTCTTAACCCACTTTTAACAGTCTTCAGTTGCCTAGAAAAATTCACTTTTACAGGGCAATCCTGGTCAGGCGTGGTGGCTTACACCTGCAATCCCAGCACTTTGGAAGGCCGAGGCAAGTGGATCACCTGAGGTCAGGAGTTCAAGACCAGCCTGGCCAACATGGTGAAACCCTGTCTCGACTACAAATACAAAAAATTAGCTGGGCGTGGTGGCAGGTGCCTGTAATCCCAGCTACTCGGGAGGCTGAGGCAGGAGAATCGCTTGAACCCGGGAGGCGGAGGTTGCAGTTAGCCAAGATCGCACCATTGTACTCCAGCCTGGGGGACAAGAGGGAAACTCCATCTCAAAAAAAAAGAAAAAAAAAAAAAAAAGGCAATCCTTTCCCAACCACCTGCAACTATAATGCAAGTTTGTATCTCTGCTGTTGGTTACCAAACTTGACCATATCAGAAGATTCAGCGAGACAAGTTTCACCATGCCCTCTGCTTCCTGCATTAATCTCAAAAGGATGCCATTTTGAGGGGGAAGAGAAGGCCACAATTTTGTTTAAAAGGAAACCAATTCTAAGAAGATTCCATACCGATCTTACATTGAGGACCATCAGAAGTTATTAGAAAGTTTTGCTTTCTTGGACAGCATTTGTTCAATTAAAACAGAGCTTCACAGCTGGTATCCAGGCATGGCTAACGTTCTAGGTGTTAGACTTTTTGCTATCTTGCATTTCTATGTTCTAAAATAACAGTACTGCTTTGGTTTTCTTTTAATCATTCACTGTTCTTCCAAAGAAAACTCAAGAGAAAAAAGTACAATATTTACAACCTAATTCAGGAGCACTAACGCATTCTTCAGAGTCCTCACATGAGATAGAAATCATGAGGTCCCAGCTGTTTTGACATTTTCTAAGACAAAAAATGCCCAAGAATGGCCTGAGTAGTTTTTAGTACTGACCTTCAGCATTTGTGTTAGCAAATGCTCCTCAAACCTTTTCCCCGGCGGCTCAGTGGTTATTAAAGACCCAGGTCTCCTCCAATCTCCACTAGTGTTCGACAGATCAGCAGCGTGGCTGCGGCATACAATCATCTACTGTGCATTTCAAAATAGCTAGAAGGGAATCATTTGAATGTTCCTACATAAAGACAAAAATTTAAGGTAATGAAGATGCTAAGTACTCTGATTTGCTCTTTACAAATTATATGAATGTATTTAATTATCACATGTACCCCAAAACTATATGCATTGACTATGCATCAATAAAAAATTGTTTAAAAAAAAGGAGCCAGGTAAGAAAAAGCCTTCCAAAGCTAAGCTACACCCTGGACTGATTAAATAAGCATCCATGGTATGTGACTGATGTGTGTGTTCTGTGTTTGATTTTGAATTGGTATTATTATTTCTTTCTTTCTTAAAAGCTCCAAGTAATTCCATTGTGCAGCTGGGGTTGAGGAGACTGCTAAGCCCAGCAGCCTGTGAGTCCAGGCATTATGGGCGGGGCTCTGCACTGACAATCAGGAGATTTTTGTTGTTATTTGTTTTAAAGTAGCTGAGAAAGCAGGGCATGGTGGCTCACGCCTGTAATCCCAGCATTTTGGGAGGCTGAGGCAGGTGGATCACTTGAGATCAGGAGTTAGAGATAGCCTGACCAACATGGCGAAAACCTGTTTCTACTAAAAGCACAAAAAAGCTAGGCATGGTGATGTGCGCCTGTAATCTCAGCTACTCAGAAGGCTGAGGCAGGAGAGTCACTTGAACCCAGGAGGCAGACATTGCAGTGAGCCAGGATCACACCACGGCACTGTAGCCTCGGTGATGAAGAAAGACTCCATCTCAAAAAAAAAAAAAAAAAAAGTGGCTGACAGTACAGATGCCATGAGGTTAATTTTTATTATTAACTCAGTGCTAGGCTCCTATGCAAATTCTTCATGAATATCTAAAGGATGGGCAAATAAATGAACAAAATGTATACTTCTAACTCAGCTACCAATTAAGTTTGCCCAAAGTCCCTTAAGCAAATCAATTATTCATCTTAAAAAAATGAGTCTTACCTAGTTAATAAGGAATAGTGGAAACCAGGTGAGACAATGTAGAAAGGAAAAGAACCCGGATGAAACAGCATCAATATTAATGTGCATTTTAGGAGCAGCGCCTACTGGAAATGGATGAGTGACAACGTGAGGAGGAGCAGGGACGCTCAGGATAACCCACACCTATCTCCATGCAGCCTTTGGGGCTGAATAGCCTGAAAACAGCCCACAAGCCTTCTCCAAATGTTGGTGAGCATTTGAAACTCCTGAAAACTCGCAATTAGGGGAGAAGGAAATAAAAGGGAACGTAAAGACTTGACTCAGGGGCCAGGGGTCCAAGCGGCCTCGAGGAACCCCAGCTGCTGTCTCCTGCCAGGTGTCCCCACATCTGGGCAAGTCCTCCAAAAAAAAAAAAAAAAACCCTAGTAAACCAATAGCCCAGGTGAGTAGACGTATGAAGAAAGGATTTGGGAGAACCATAACGATGATCAACAGAAACTGTGATTGCGTTCACGGGTTATAGCAGGGAAAGCCAGGGAAAGGGGCTGTGGGTTCAGACGGACTGGAAACTACATAAACAGCCGGGTTTTACCAACTCAACCCACCCTCATCAGGCCCTCTTCCAAGGCCAAGAGTCGTTCCTAAGATGAGAGACTGAAGGTCAATTTACAAAACAGAGGAGAGAGGCTCTGAATCCTCTGATGTCCACATGCACATATGTTTGTATAACAATGGTTGATCTAGTTGAAATCTGTAACCTTCTAGATGTATCATGACCTTCATTATCTAACCAGAGTTGCATAATGCTTAGACTACTGGAATAAATTTAAAATATGTGAAGTGAGGCCGGGCACGGTGGCTCATGCCTGTAATCCCAGCACTTTGGGAGGCTGAGGTGGGCAGATCATTTGAAGTCAGGAGTTCGAGACCAGCCCGGCCAACATGGTGAAACCCCCATCTCTACTAAGAATACAAAAAAAATGAGCCAGGTGTGGTGGCACACACCTGTAATTCCAGCTACTCGGGAGGCTGAGGCATGAGAATCGCTTGAACCCAGGAGGTGGAGGTTGCAGTGAGTAGAGATCACACCACTGCACTCCAGCCTGGGCGACAGAGTGAGACCCTGTCTCAAAATAATAATAATAATAAAATATGTGAAGTGAAAATTACACTGAGGGCCCTTTGTCCACTCTCTCACCCTCTGTACTAGAAAGACAGAATGCGCGAAGGGTGACTAAGCCTCAAGGCAACCCTGTCTATGTACCTGGAGAAGGAAAGAGCTCAAGTAGGAAAATCATGCACTATCTACACATCAAGCAGGATCCATATGACACAGGGCCCCGTGCTCCAGGATGATCGTAAGTTTGCACATCTACAGCCATCTAGGCCATACTCCAAGATCTTAGTGGGAGCACTGAATGGATGGGAAACCCCAAAATGGTTCTGCTCCCTGCCCAGATGACAATGATGTCATCAAAGAGAGTGATTCCCAGCAGCTGCTGTGGGAGAGAGGCCCTCTGCTGGGTGGGCCGCTCCTGCTGGAATGAAATTCTAGGTCTTCCAGGTGGACTGGTTAGGTTTTCTGCTCTTCTCTTTCCTAACGGTCTGGCCTCCTAGGGGGATGCTGTTAGGATCAGGTGGGTTAGGATATGAACTGCAAAGCAACGACATTCTAAATTAACTACTTAGTGACATAATCTATATTACTTGAACATTATTGATTCTTATTAAGAAAAAAGGAGCATCTTGGCAAGGAAATATTGATATGTCAAAAGGCCTTCATTCTACTACCTTATTGCCAATAGATAAAGCTGACTGAGTTGGGTCAGTGGGCACCACCTACAACTGTCCTTTGTTATGACAGTCAAGAGCAGAAAGTGGAGAACAGACGAATTTCAGGGAAGGCGTTGGATGTTCTTCCAAGCTGGACTACCTCTTGTTTGCAAAAGTGAAATCAGGAACACTCTCTGATGACCGGGTGTTCCGAGGGAAGGTCTTCTACCTGCATATTTGTGAGGAGATGGAAGGCATCTCTTCAGTGTCTGCATCTATGTATGGTATCAAGGCACCAAGCTAGGGCAAGGGCGGGGATCTAGTTAGGGAGAAAGAGCACAGAGCACACAGAGGCACAGAAATGCTTCTTGTCAGTATCTGGTTAGATGTTCAATGGGCAGTGAGGCTGGAAATTCAGAAAGGGAGACTTTATGAGGAGAAGAGATTCGGAACTCCAAAACATAGAAACTTGGAGACTAAAGAGGAGAAGGGAGATTTTACTGGAATCTGAGAGCATTTCAGGGTGCAAAGTCATGGAGGTAGGAACACATAGGCTTATTAGGGGGTAGAGATGAATTTTAATTAAGGAGACTATCCCATGGGGAAGAGTCGATTAAGTGGAAACGGGACAGGGCCAGCTTCTGTTAGAGGCTGTATAAAGCCAGCCTGGGGAGCTTGGCCTTGGTCCTGAAAGGGTGAAGACTCCCTGCAGCTTCCTGAGCAGGGCTGAGGGATAATGACAGTGACGTTTTTGGGTTAATCTAAGTCACATGCCTTTGGGGCAACTGGCTCATGGCCAGGGAGCCCAGGTGGTCCTTGAAAGGAGGCAGTGTGATGCTCCCCGTGGCTGAAGGTCATCATCCTTTTCATAAAAACTCCATGAAATTAAGATGAGTATGAATAACACAGAAATTCACTGAATTCATTTACTCATTCACTAAATGAACATTTGTGAGTTTTGTTTTGTTTTTTTGAGACAGAATCTCACTCTGTCACCCAGGCTGGAGTGCAGTGGCACGATCTCAGCTCACTGCAACCTCCACCTCCTGGGTTCAAGTGATTCTTCTGCTGCAGCCTCCTGAATAGCTTGGATTACATGTGTGAACCACCATGCCCAGCTAATTTTTGTATTTTTAGTAGAGACGGGGTTTCACCATGTTGGCCACGCTGGTCTCCAACTCCTGACCTCAAGTGATCCACTCGCCTCGGCCTCCCAAAGGGCTGGGACTACAGGCATGAGCCACCGTGCCCGGCCCATTTGTAAGTTCTTACTCCAAGCAAGATTACATTCCAGCTGTAGCAGATCTAACAGCAAACAGGCCTCCATCCATCACAGCTCTGTGGGAAAACACAGAACAGAGAGGAGAGGAGAAATAGTTATTCTATCTGATGGAATGAAAATGATATTTAGAGATAGAAACTGATCTGGTGGCACAAAGTAAGAGGGGCTAATACCAACAGGAGTTCATGAGATGTTTTCAGAGAGGGTCTTGAAAAGGGAGAAGGTGTTTGCCAAACTGAAAAAGGGAAAGGCCACATCCCTCACACAAGGCATGTGAGAAAGAGGCACAGGTGGAAAGCAGGGCTGAGCACAGGGTCCTGGTGGAAGATGGCAGGGAGTGCAAGGACACACTGCTATCCTCTAGAACTCTGAAGAAGAAGGAGCTACGTGAGGTTCCTAGGAAATTTTCAAAGAAGTGGCATAATAGAATTTGTCTTTTGGAAATATCACCTAACAACAATGTGGACAATGAATTTGGGTGAATTTGAGTTAGTAGAGGCAGGGAAATCATCTCAACTGTAATTATTTGGCACCTGGATGGAGGTCATGTGGTCCCTCCTCAGGTGTCTAGTGCCACCTTCCTCCACATTTTGTGGGACTTCCCCATAGACTTCCTGGAGTCATCCCATCAGTGCCACAGAAGAGCATCCGTGAATGCAGCCTGACGCAGTTTACCCAACAGGCTGCCGGCCAACGGCAGTTTCCATTCTTACCCAACAGGCTGCCAGCCAATGGCAGTTTCCATTCTCCTCCAGGTAGGCTCCTGAAGTGGCCCTTGTAACTGTCCATTCCTAATGCAGGTTGGAAGTGTGGCTTTGCAAGTCATTTACCTCACATGTGCTATCATTTGTTACTGCCATATTTCAAGGAGGAAGGATCGTCTTTTCAAGAAATGGTATTGGAACAACTGGATATCCATATGCAGAAAAAATGGATTCAACTCAAACTTCATACAATATACAATTATCTCAAAACAAACCACAGACCTACATGTTAAAACTTCTAGAAAAAAAGATAGAAGAAAACCTTGTGACCCTCTACTAGGCAGAGATTTCCTAGGCAGTCACCAAAAGCATAATCTGTAAGAGAACCAATTGGCAAACTGGACATCATCAAAATGAGGAATTTTATTTATATAATGATACTGTTAAGAGAATGAAAGAAAAGAAGAGCTACAGTGTGACAGAAAATATTTGCCAATGATATATTTGTCAAAGGAATTATATCCAGAATATATTTCTTAAAACTCGCAAAATTCAATGGTAACAAAATAAAACAAAACAAAATCCAATTATACAACCGACCAGGTATTTCACCAAAGAAGATAGAGGAGAGACAAATAAGTCCATGAAAAACTTTTCAACAACGTTTCTCATTAGGGAAGTGCAAACAAAACCACAATGAGATATTGCTACACACCTACTGGAAGGGATAAAGAAGGAAGTCTGACAAAAAAAGAATTCATCCTATATGGTTCCATTCATGTATAATTCTAGGAAATGCACACAAACGTTCTGTGGCAGAAAGGGCATCTATGGCTGCCTGGGAGGAGCGAGGTGAGGTGTCACAGAGGGTGCGGAGGACACTCTCAGGAGAGACACACACATTCAGCATCTTGATTGAAGGGTGAGTTTCTGGATGTATATATACACCAAAGCTTATTAATGTGTGCACTTTAAAATATGTGCAATTTGTTGGATGCCATTAATATCTCAATAAAACTGTTCAAAAAGATAAAAAATATGCATATGATTCATTACCAATTCATCTTGATTCTTATGATAATTCCCTTCCATTTCACCCTCTGGTTATATTTTCTTTCTGACATCTAGATTTTTGTGTCTCTTTGCCTTGCACCTGCAAACACACATAAGCTCCCCTTACCATAGGAAATGTGTCACTTTTTCAAACTACACCAACAGCGATGGCACCTGGAAATAGGATGGGTTTCATAGTGACAAACACTTAAGGAAAAATAAGAATTTTGTCAAAGTAAGGAATACCTTGGGGCTATAGACGGTTTTTCTCTGAAGTTTAACAGCTTCTCTGACGAGTCACCCATTTTCCTAGACTTCATCAGCGCTAATTAAAATTGGGCACAATATATTCCTTTAGGAAAAGAGTTGCCATTTTGCCTATATTACACAAACTGCACTTCAATTCAAAAAGGCCTGCCTCTGTTTTTCCCTTGAGACCAGTGCACACCCCTCTGTGGTGACCACATCCCAGGGTGTGCAAGGATGCTAGGATTCTCACAATCTGCTTAGCCGGGAGGAATGCATACTTTTGCTTTCCTCCTATTTCCATACTAGTGCTTGAACTTGATAATGCTACTAAAGTGAGGAATCTCTTTCCCCATCCTTCACAGGCAGCCTACCTGTCACCCAGGCTTCCAAACACGGGGACACATCACATGCGTGAGCCCACCATGAGAAGAAGAGCGCTTTAAGCCCCCATGCCCCTGCCTCACCTGCACTCCAAATATGCGGCCATTCTCTGCAGACCCCTCACCTGCAGGTGCTGCTCCGGCCCTGCGGTCCTGAGACTCAGCCTCCCTGTCTGCCCCTCCATTCAACCTGCCCATTGGTATCCCTGCAACCAAATTTCTCTCCTTATTAAAATGTAATCCATCATTCCAGCCTTCCATAAAAACTGTGCCCTTCTATTTACTCTTTGCCCAAATGGGGGGCTCTAACAGATACCCCACTCTTGCTTCCTCAAAAATATGAGTATAAGATCATATGACAGATATCTAGAGAAGGGTGTGAAAATAGGAATCTATCGACTGCACACAGGAATGCTGTTTTCTCCTGTCACTTCCAAGATGTCTTGCACAGGTCTGCCTGCACAGGTAATGCTCACTAACAGATTCCAAAGAGAATCTAAAAGTCTAATGTACTTTTTATTTATAGCAAAATCACTCAGATGTTTTCAATCTGGTGTTGACATTTGCATGTAAATAGCCATGAACAAGGACTGCTGGAACTGACAGAGATAGTTTGTTGGCGCTTCCATGGCAATAGCAAGTGAAAAGGCCCAAGAACCTCAGGCTTTGCTTACCTAAGTCTACATGTATACAGGAAGCATTCACTCCACATGTTATTTACTGAGCCTCCTGAACGGCACATGCCTTAATTTCTATGTTTACTATATGAAATGACACATGAGCATCAGCTCCCTAGCTCCGGACTTCCCTACAACAGGGATGTGTTCCATCTGGCCTGGGGTCTTCTCTGACCTCACTGACGGCCACCTTCACGCCAACTCCCCACCACCTGCTTCAAACACCTGCTTTACTAGCTGGAGTAAAAGAATTATTGTTTGGGCGAGATTCTATAAAATTCCATATTTCTCTTCCACAGACCACACTGTTTTCTTCACTTAGAATTCATTTGATCCATATGGGGATTTTTAAAGCTCATTTATAAAAGCATCTAATTGAAGTATCTCCTTCTTGTGGCCTTCCTCAAGCTCCTGCCTTCTGGGCAAAAGTAATTGTTCTGTTTGGATATTTCAAGAGTATTTTATCCCTGTCTTAATCTGGCAATTCTCACACCTTACTATGCTTTCTTACACGAATTCCCTATGCCTGGCTGTAAGTTCAGTGGAGGCCTTCTTATTAAGGCCTCTGCCCCAATTGCCTCTGCAGTGCTGGTGCAATGCCTGGAACCAAGAGGCAGTGAAGGAACTGGAAGGTCTACCAGATTAACTAGTGACTAGGTGTTAGCTAACTGTAGTAGGGATCACGTTTGTGGGATTTGGAGGATGGGAGAAGTTATCTGTAGGTGGCTTTATCAAGTAGAAAATACGTATTTTCATGAGGAATCGGTGATGCTATCAAGACATTGTACAATTGGGAAAAAAGTGGAAATTCAATGGGAAAAAGAAATTTAATGATAACTGCCTGCTCAGCTGGAGACCTTGTTTCATCTTAAAATCTTTGCCAAAACAAGGCATCTTGAACTAAAAGGTGCCTTTAAATCAGTCTTCACCTCACTTTCATCACTCGTGCAGCTAGAACAGGAAGATACTCAAGCATTAAGAGACAGAACTCCACCAGCACTGGTCCCCTGAAAGCCTTAGGTTAAATGTTTGTCTTGTGTGTGGTTTTTTTTTTCCTGCCTCTTTTTCTTAGTCGATAAATTGTAGAGTGGAAACACTCTACTTTCTTAGTCAAAGAGCAATCTTAAATTCAAAGGAGAATAACAAACAATGCATATGTAATGTCTATGTACCGTGGCTAATAGCCAGAACTATCTGAAGTTCATATTCCTAAAGAGGACCAGGTAAGAACAGAAACAACATGGGAAAGAATCTTTTCCTGATTCCCTGATGCTTTCAGGGAATATGTTAATATCAGTAATGAGGCAGCCTGGTTAGAAACAGACTCGATGCATTCCTAACTGATTCAGGGTTCACTCATAAACGCTAATGTAGACATCTATCGAACATAAGCTAGCTTCATTCATTCACTCAATCAATCATCTACCCATTCCTCATTCAATAGCTATGCACTGAGCACACACATCCTTGGCCTAGATGCTTCAGCTAAAGGGTAAATGCAGGCTGGTCTGCACCGAGGGGAAAAGGGAAACCAACGTTTTTTCAGAAGTGACAGGCCTTGTGTGTGCACATTGCATTTAGGATCTCATTTATTTCTCACAAAATTTTAACAGGATAAGTAATCTTATCACTATTTTATAAATAAGGCAACAGAGACAGGCTGATTAAAGAACTACTCAAGATACCTTAATAAGTCTATCTGCCTACAAAAGAAGTGTTCTCTACATATTCAATGTCAATAATTAGCAGTCTTCTTTCCATTAAGATGTCTGTGACCAGGTAATCGTTTATAAATCTTACAAGCATGTTTATATTTCACATACACAAGCCCTGCCAGTCAGTGACTTGGCTCAGGCAACGTTTGCAGAAAATGGCATCGGCAGTCAGAGCACAGGATCTCAACCTCGCAAATTACTCCCCTAATAATAAGCTATCAACAGACCCCTGATTCACAAAGTTGTTCACTGACTTTCTCAGCAATCAGTAGCAGTTGCTCTTTTATTATTGGCTATTAAGCAAATAATAGCCAATCTGAGAATTTATTTATATTTCATGAATTAACTTTTCCTTTTATAAAATAAAAAGAAAATAAATATTTTCTTTGAAAACAGCTGATAATAGAAACTTTCTAGGTTCCTACAAGAGCACATTGCAAAGCAAGCTTCTAAAATATTTTGTTGGCTAGGAGTAGTTATTTGAAGGGCCATCCTATGAAAAATCTATTCAATGCTCTTTTTGCTTTAAGAAGTAACAGCTCTTGCCAGAATACAAGGTGAATTCATGGGCTTTTCAGGCTTTTGGAAAAATAATAGACTCTATTTATCCTAGTTCTCTTCTCCTAGCTCAGAAAGACCCATCCATCTGTGTAATCAATAGCAAGCTCCAAGAATCTGTTCTGGTTCACTAGGGGGAAGGGAAAAAAATCTTTAAAGAAAACCAACACTGCAGCTGAGTTCTTGAACATATTTGCAGAAAAAAATTACATAATATGAATTAAATCATATACTTAAGTACCTTTTAACTGACAGACTTGCCTGCTTATTATTCCAAGATCGAGATATGATTTTTCAAAAATACACTGAAGTCCAGGAACCCATCACCTTTTGAGAAGGAAGAGCTACTAGATACTTCTCTCAAATCTCCACATTACTAGAGGGGCTGGTGGTGTTATATAAACTCACTCCCTTCCTCCTCTGGGTATTCCAGCCAACCTCACCTGGAAGACTAGGGAAAGACGCAATGATCGAACTCACCTGGAGGCCTCCCCGGGGCAGCATCAGGGTTTCCTGGCAGCGCCATTCCATCAGAGAGCACCTGCTCTAGCCAATGTTAGTCATGCACCTGGTATATCAGTGAAAGCCCAAGTTACATTGATTTTGCAAATTCTGGAAAGAGGAGGCCTCTCTTGCCCTCAATTCTTTATCCCTCAATATCAATCAGATATGCATTGGAGCTTTACAATCATAAAATATTTATTAACCTCCAGCTTTTAATGTTCATGAATAAAGAGCCAAATTAATAATTTTTGAGTGTTGGTTAAAAAGAAACTAAGAACGTTCTCTAAAAGGACAGTATTCAAGGCCAAAGAAGAAGCCATGGGTGGTTTTACTGGACATCAAAATGACTCACTGTAAAATGTTGTTGGTTATTTGAATCATAAAGCTTTGAGAAATTAAATTGTTTGACTGCATCACATTTTGTTTCTTTCTTTTCCTCCTAGAGCTGAAAGCAGTTGATCTGGTTTGTGTGGAAAGATATACACTGAAACACAAGCCAGACCACAAAGAGAGATTCAAATACAAAGATAGCCCCGCTGGTCTCAACCCCAGAGACACAGCATGAGAGGGAAGGGAGAACTGGCTAATGTGAATCTATGCAATGACACCACTTACTCTATTAAGAGGCTAAGAGGTAGTATTTTTCCTTCTTCCAAATGTACCACTGCAACCCCACGACCACTCCCACATCACACAGAGCCACTCCCTAGAGACTGAGTTGGAGGAGCAAACATCTTACTAAGTGGTGCACTCAGCCTCCCATGACAGTGATCAGCCATCTTGGACACCACTAACTGAACACCTACTATGTGCTAGTTATTTTAATAGCTGCTGTATAAAGAGTATTAATATTAAATTTAATCATCACCCCCAAACACTATGTAGGCGTTTTACCAGCTTCATCTTAAATTGGAGGAAATTTGATTCAGGCGGGTTGAAATTTGCCTAAGCAAACATAGCTAGGTTGTGGAAAGATACAAATTCAAATTCTGATTTGTAGCACTGTTGATGCTTCTTCTACTAAACTATCCTGGTTGGTTGGTTGTGTGGTTAGTCCCTTGGGGGAAAAGGTATCACGATCTTGTCTTACCTCCTCTTTGGATTAGCAATTTTAAAATAGTCTTCCCTACTTCCTAACAACCTGCAGAAAATGGCTTCAGGGAGACCCACAGGACGCAAGCAGGAGACCTGTAGACAACTAGTCTCACCTGGTCAGAGCTGCAAAGAGCACAAACGCCCAGGCTATTGTTTCTCTCCCTTGCATAAGGATAGATTCTGACACAAATCTGAGACATGGAGGCTCAATAATTTTAATACACGAGCTGCCTCCAACTGCTTAGGGATAGAATAAAAGGTTCACAAGTAGTTAAAATTGGTTTTCACCTTTGTGTCATGACTGATGAAGTATCCTACTGTATTTTGTTCTTTTATTGAAATATGTAAATACAGGTTTGCATATTTAAGTACATAGAGGCTTGTTGCACATCAGTGTAAACACTTCGCAATACCAGAGTCTCTGTGTGTACAGGTGTGGGGTTGTGTGGGTTTATTAGATACCTTTGTGTTTCAAAGAAATATGGAAAGCATAATGAAAAGCTCACTCATAAAACTCAACTACCTTAACTGGGCAAATAACAGGGTTAGGGGTCCTCCTTCCAGTTTTGAATTCATTAGCCAAGTTTCTGAGACTAGAAAACTGCATAGCTAAGCAATATCAGACTTAGAGACATCCACATTACACAGTTACTATTTGTCTCTCACCCCCACTAGATTGTAATTTGTCTCTCACCCCTACTAGATTGTAAATTAATTTAAGATAAGGACTGCGTCTTATTAAGATAAAGACTGTGTCTTATTAATCTTTGTATACCTAAAATCTGATTAGACCTCGGTGTAGCCAAGACAAATATATTTGGGGGAAAAAGTATTTTTTTCACTTGTTTCATCCCCTTGAAACTGGAGTTCACTGCTCTTAAGAATAAAAATATCCCATGAAGGTCTTAATTCAATGGTCCCCGAATGCCTTGTGCGCACCAAGTACACTCACAGCCTCTAGCTTGGGAAGTCACTGTGGGGCTTTCATGGCCTTTGGATCTGCTAAGGTGCTGCCTTCCACTCCTGGTCTTTTCACGTGATCAGAAGAGTCAAGAGAACCACCACGACCACAAGACAATCTGCATCGTGCTCTGACATCGAGAAACAGCCATTAGCATCTTCATGTACAGAATGTTGGAGCCAGATGAGACCTTCAGGTGGTTCTACTGTTCTCAACTTTAGATGCTCATTAGAATGACCTGGTGAGCTTTACTGAGCATGTATTGACATCCCAGGCCTCACCCATTGTGTCTCTGACTTAATTAGAGTGGGTTAGAGTCTCGGCATCAAAAGCTTTTTTTTAAAGCTTTCTAGGCGATAATAATGTACTACTGACATGCATAATCATGCTGATTTCATCTACACCCTCTTCCCTAATTTCACAGGTGAGAAAACTGAAGCTTAGGGAGGAGAAGTGATCACTTTGGGCAAAACCATGGGAAAGATGGGATTAAACCAGGATTTCTTACATCCTGGTCATTGCTCGGTTCTATCACACTGCCCTTCATGATTGTGGCTACTCTTAAATATTCAAACTTGGGTGGTTTCATGACATTGTAACTAACAATAGAGAGTATACAGGAAAGCAAACCTATTTTTCTTCCTGTTGTAAATTTAAAGGAGCTCTTCCAGTGCACAGATTTCTGTGGGCTAACATTTGTGGAATTAAATGGCTTACACAGTATCCAATAACCAGATTTACAGATTTTTCTAGTGAAATCAAACAGTCATTTGGCTCTTGTGCACATTCAGTCTAAACAGCAAAGCCACTTAAAACAGTGATTCCAACACTCTTCACTTTCCAGCCACCGCAAGTGGAATGGTCTTATTTAAACAACTGCCCTCTTATTCCCACTTGCTTCCAATAAAAAGATATAAATAAATAGAGACTACCAAAACCATGAGAAGACTGTCACTGTTTTTTAAGGAGAACAAATTAGTGGTATAATAATGTTCCATTTCATACGAGTACCCAAAGTCCAGTTCTTGAAATTCTATGCTCATCATCTTCAAAGCCACCCTGGCTGCAGGTCATTAGAGGTGCTTCCTTCAAAGTCAGCCTGAACACGCACAGGCTTTTTCACCAGACTGAGTCATGGCACTGCCAGGAGCTTCCTCCAGCCCAGACTACAAACGGGAACTGGCTCAGGAAGGAGGACAGCCTGGAGGAAGCCCAGCCAGGCTTCAGCTGTGGCTGTTTGAATGCAATGCTGCATAGCCACTACTCCATGAAGAGGCTTTTAAATCCTTTCTCTGAAACTGTTTTCTAATCTACTTCTGATTTTTTAAAAAATTATTAATAATAGCCTGGAGTTACTAGCATCGAACTACCATTAAAAAGAGAATGAATAATTCAGAATTGAGACAACAGAGTAATTATATCATCCACTTAAATTTCCTAAATAATTAAGGAATTCTTCGGAGTATTCAGGATTTGCTTCATCATCTGGACTGTGTGGGTGACAAGTGAAACCCTGGGTGTCTGCTCATATCCACCGGAGTCCTCCTCTGAGTACTCAGGCCATGCCTGTGTGCTACTAGCTTGGGACCCCAAGTCAGCTGCCTCTGTGCACTTGTGTGCATCGTGCGTCTGCAGGAACATCTCTCAGAGGATGCCAAGGGGCCCCTGGGGCCTCCCTTCCAAATACAGCTGAGGGAGTGTCCATCTGAAACTTTGAGGTGTTGTACGCAATACATTTTCAGATCATTCGGAGATGTCAGTGGCTAAAATAAAATTTCGTCTGTGAAAGAGAAAATAAAAACTAGTCTTTCGTTCATCACCATATCTACAAGTGACTCTGATCCATCACAACTGATGTCATTAAGGAAGAGCTTTTTAGAGTCCAGAGCCAGACCCAAGTATGATTTCAACAAGACATTGTCAGAGTCCTCTAACATCTAGAAAATGTGACATTTAACACATTTAACCAGAGGTTCCCAGTCCCTATCTACACAGATATTTGGTGAAAATGATCCACCGTTTTCCATGCTGCTCAGATGAAATCTCAGAGCTGGGAGGAACCACTCACCTCACTGATGGGAAATACAGGGCGCTAAGCAACTTGCACAAGACCAAGAGGCTAATCCCAAACCCAAACATGGCTGGTTGTCCCAGTGCAGCCTAGAGTTGTGCATGCGTCATATGGTTCTTCTGCAGAGTTCCATCATGTCAATGCTTTTAATATCTTCTTGCTTACTCAGAAGAAATACCCACTTATATACTATACACATGCTTTAATTTGGAAAGGCGTTATTTTGGTTCTACCCAGTGAATGCAGACCCTTGCTTAAGAAGTAATTTCAAAATTACTAGCGTACTCACATTATCTCATCTTTAAAAGCTTAGTAGATATGGGGATTCCAGAAGTAATTGACAAAGCATATCTGTAACCCCAGGCTTTTCTCAAATGACTTAGAGCAACAGACAGAAAGAAAAGCTGTGGATCTATTGTCAGAAATGTATTAGATGCGCTCACTGCTTGCTGTTTATTCGTCTACTAAAGTGATTTCTAACGATCAGGATGACAATCCTAGCATTCAAAGAAAACCATAGAATCACAAAACGTTCAAGCAAGATGGAAACCTACCCATCATGTTATTCCAGCTCTGCATTACAAGTGTGAGGGATCACTGAACATCGGCTTCAGGGTCATCCATTCCTTCCTAGACCCTAAGCACTGATGGAATGGACTCTGATATTGATACACAGCATCGACATTTACCATCTCCCTGAATCCCAAGTAGAATAACTATTCAGGAAAGAATTCTTTACTTGTTGCACAGAGCCTAGCTTCTGACAACTGAAAAAAGAGCAATGAATTTCCAAGAGGTTTTACTGTTCTGTGAATACAGGCAAAAATTGAAATCCCAGAAGCTGTCTGCCATTAGGCTAGCTTGGTGCTGATCTTCTCATTACGCAGGATTATGGTAATAGCCTACAATGTGTATCATACATTTGAATGCTTTGTGATTACAATTGCCTTAGTACATTCTAATGCTTTAACAGTACAATACAAAGACAGATTTTCTTAGCTTTTGTCCTTCTAGTTAGATAGGGCTTCTGAGAGACTAAAAAGTCTGAAGGAAAACACATATACACATATTTCCAGAATTCTATCTATTAGCCATCACATTCAACACTTAAATCGGCTCCCGGAGGCTAAGATCAGACTATGCTGGTTGATACATGAGTGGTCATAAATATGACTAACCATCGCACCGTGGCTCAGATGCTAAACTGCCTTTCCCAGAAAACTTTTGCTCTGAGTAAACACCCAACACGGAGCTGGCTGCTGATTGCTTCTGCTGCAGATCAGTTAAAATTAAATTCCCAACCTTTGGTAAGGCATCAAACAGGCATGACTGAACCTCCCAGCAGAAATTTTGTAAGATAATGTGTGTATCTCTCAGCACGTCTCAGACTGCAGGTCAGCTACATTTTTTTTTTCCCAGAAATTAAACTTTTTCTTTTTGTTCAGTAAGTTGATTTGTATCCTTTTACTCACCCTCCAAAATTGCTTTAATCTGTTCACTCCGGGCACTTTGGAAGCATTCATCCCTGCCGGTCGGAGGTTGGAGGTGTGTGCCCCTTGCAGCTGCTAGGACGTCTGTGGGACTCACACAGACCAGTGTCGGAAGCAACGTGATGCCCAGGGATTCTTGCAGCAGAGACACTCCCTGGCTTTTACGCTGCTTACCAACAACCACAGACTTCACCGTGCAGCACAGCGTAACCAATGGCTAAACACGACATTCTCGGCCTCTGGGAATCAGAGGGGAGTGGAGAGGACCCCCTGCCAGCGGATCCCCCGACCTACTCAGCCTCCCAGGGGAAAAATGGGTGTTTTCCAAATGGTTCTACATTCTTTTTCTTACCTCACATGGGCTTTGCAGCCTACATTAAAGATCATATCCTGCTCTGAGAAACACAGACACTAACCATTATCTCAACTCAAAATCATTGCCTGATGCTGAGGGTCCTCACTGTGCCTGGTCCCTGCTTCTTGGCTGGTCCTGCCCATCTGCCATGCCCAGGGGCAGGGCTCCCTATCCATGTTTGTGGATAAAGGCTAAATGCTGACCACTAAGTTTGGCTGCTCAGAGAAATAGAGATTTGGCCATTATCCACTTAATCTTATGCTAAGGGAATGGACAGGTATTTCAGAGTGGTTTAGGCAATTAAGAAATAAATCTACAGATGCCTCCGCAAATAGTGCAGGGCCCCTGTCAGAGAAATGCACGATGCAGAGAGAATGACCCACAGTTCTTTACACTCACTTCTCTGACAGTCACGGTGCTGAGTGATTCATTTGACACATGGTTTTGGAGTCCTGGCTCTAGGGTATGAAAGTGTGAGCCAGGCAGGCACTGACTGTGTGCCTGTGGGGTTTCTATCCGGTGTTGTGGTGACCTAATTGTCCGTCGTTCTCTCCATGAGGCTGTGGGTTCCTCGAAGGCAGATCTTAGAATGTGATCAGTGCCCAGCAGGGTGTGGGAACCACGCAAGCCTTCAGTCATGGAGGAAGGAAAGGAGGAGGGGAGGAAGGAAGACACCCTAGTGAATGCTGAGGCTCTCTGCGGAGCACTTTGCATGTCACATCACCACTCCGGAAGAACCACTCCCCGAGGTGATTCTGCCCTTACAGGAATTTGACAGGAGGGACTGGACATATTTAGAGTGCTTAGTTCACATGCAGACCTTTTAACAAGATCAGGAGCCACATCTAAACAATTACTTCAAGTCACCCAGGCACCTTCTGTTTTTCATTGTAATGAATTATAATAATATGCTGTCTTTAAAAGAATTTCTGAGTGTCACGTATAAGCAGTGAATGAACACTGTTCTTTTGGGATTTTCTTGCTGTAGGTTATTTTAGGGCAGTGGAAGTAATGCACTGAAAAGGTGGCTCAGAGGCAAGAGTCAAAACTTGAGAAAATCAGTTTCATGAAACCAAAGGGGGCAAGAAAGGAGGAAGAGAAAAGTGATGGAGGCCAAGAGCGCTAGCCAGCTGGGGACTCAACAACAGCAAAATCTTAACACAGCTATGAAGAATCCTTATCCAGGAAGTGAATTCTGAAATGGGTGACATTAGCCCCTTAGACAGTCTCATCTCAATCATGAAGAGAAATCCCCAAAAGAACACCAGCTCTGAATTACAGGAAGGCACTCCAGGGCACAGAGTGGGAAGAGAAGTGAGAGAGGAGGGCTCAGGAAAGGAGAATGAGAACTGAGAACCTGTTTCTGGGAGAATATTCAAAGGCCAGGCTGCGAGGGCAAGGGAAAGCAGTGCCTCCTCAGGAAGGCGCTGGTCTTCTCCATCCCACAGCAGGCGGTTATGCATTTTTCTCTTGATGGGGAAGCAGGATGGAGTTGATGGTTAGGGCAGTGCACTGGCTCACATATTAATAGCACAGAGAGAGACACAGCATAAAGCCTCTTCCTAGTCATGAAGACGGAGGATGCTTCACCTCCAGAAAGAAGCTGCTGGCTTTTCGGTCCAGTGAAAATCATCTCTTGACATTTGTGTGTGAGCAGTGCTGGCTGCCAAACATTTCCAGCCCACCTCCCCCGGGCACATGTTACATTATCCTTCCTGGTTGCTATGGCCAGAAGGAACTGGGTGACCTGTCAACAGGTTCTAGAAGGAAGCAGCATCCCTTTGGCATCAGCGGCTTGAACGGCCCCGACATAAAACCTTCCAGAGCTCTCTTTCCTCTGGCATGGCGACCAGCATGAGGAGGGGGACGGCAGAGCCCCCTGGCAGGCCAGCAATGGGCATGTGGCAAGACTGAGAAATAAACCCTTCTTCTTGGAGCCCTGGAGATCTTGGAGCTGTTACCTAGGTGATCCTGGTGGTTACAATTTGAGGAGTTATGGCCTTAATTTCTATCCCCCTTAGCAATCCATAATTATCCCAAAATAAATTTACAGGTTTCAGTGTGCAATGGTATTTTGCAATTTCCTAAGTGAGAAGTTCAGCTTGTTCATCCCCCTAAACCCAAGCAGGATCACACATCCACAGCCCCAGACTGCCAGCCATGGGGCTCAGTCCTCAGGACCATTAAGCGATGCATTTTCGGCCAGGCGCGGTGGCTCACGCCTGTAATCCCAGCACTTTGGGATGCCAAGGCAGGCAGATCATGAGGTCAGGAGTTCGAGACCAGCCTGACCAACATGGTGAAACCCCGTCTCTACTAAAAATACAAAAATTAGCTGGGTGTGGTGGCGCACGCCTGTAATCCCAGCTACTCAGGAGGCTGAGGCAGGAGAATCACTTGAACAGGGAGGCGGAGGTTGCAGTGAGCCAAGATTGCACCACTGCACCACTCCAGCCTAGGTGACAGAGACTTTGTCTCAAAAAAAAAAAAAAAAAAGAGAGAGAGAGATGCATTTTCATGAATGCACCACACCTCAAGTGTTTTCAAAATGGCAAAAGACACAAATTAAACCCACACAGAGAAATAAGGGGTCCAAATGAGTGTGTATAAACTAATATTATGCTGCCTTACATATTAAACAGATAAAAATGGGGTATATGCTTTCTGCCATTGGTAGAAATGAATAGTTTAGGCCTGTGAGCTCGCTCCTCTCTGGCTAAATGAAGAGGACAGGAATTTCAGGATGTTTATTTAAGGCCGTCATTGGTTGTTGGCTCTCTCTACAGAGGCATTCACATTGGAGAGGGTCATGACTTACACAAACCAGCAGAACACCGGGGAATTTCTGACACCAGAGCTGGCTCTTACAAGGAAGTATGATGGGGTGGTTGGGGAGACTTTTAAGTGCCTCTCCCATGATGCCTTGTCACCCCTCTCTGGACAGTAGTGTTCCTCTCTTATCTGAAAGACAGTTTCTACGAGTGGAAAACCAAAATAAAGAAATGGTCATAATCTCAGGAGCTTAAAGCTTTACCGGAACTCAGAACCAGCAGTTTTCCAAGGGCACGCTCTTGTGTTTGGCACTGAAATGCATCAGATCTGTGGGTAGCCTGTTGAGCATGTCAATATAGAAACACAGCAAGTTAATACTCTCAAAGCTCTTCAACTTTCCACTTAAGAGAAGTCGCAAGTTAAGCAACACAGACAGCTACAGGAATCAGTACTGCTGACAAAATTATTCCCAGCCAGGGGATTGAACTGGCAGGGTTTCTAGTATTTCCTCTTTAAAGAGTCTTGTAAGTAAGACCTATAGGCTAAAGATCAAGAAATGCTGATTAATATTTAATTGATGGCTGATAAAAATAATGTGAACTTGAATTTATGTGATTTTGAAAAGGTAGGCATGATGGATCTGTAACCCTGGAAACAAACTGCGGAGAAAACTTGCATCAAAAAAACTGTTGATCGCTGAAAATATGAGTAAGAACGTGGAGGTTTCTGATACTTCTTCCTTAGCAAGCATTTTTTTTTAAAAAGATTGTCATTCCTAGAATATCTTTTCCCAAGTCATTTGAAGTTTCATCACCCACGTTATTAAAAATGGGATATTCATGGATCTAAGCATTTAAGGGCAAGGCTTTTTAAATCTTAAAAATCATAATATAAACTCAAATATATATATATTCTCTCTCTCTAACTATACATATACACATATATATACTCTATATATTTATATATGTATATATTTAGAGAGAGAATATATATTATATTTTATATATAATATATATAAAATATAATATATAATATATATAAAATATATATAATATAATATATATTTTATTTATTTTATATATAAATATATAATATATAATATATATTATATATAAAATATATATTATATAATATATATTATATATAAATATATAATATATAATATATATTATA